>NW_027526203.1:384903407-385299953 GCF_048455015.1 Haemaphysalis longicornis | reverse complement strand
ATTCAGAAGGGCGTGACGAGAATTGCTTTATAGCGGGGATTAAAATTAAGAACCGAACGTTGCAGCTCCCACATTCTCAAACATCGTAAATTGGATTGCAACGCAATCGTATCGTACTTAGTGTCACGTAACCGAAATGGATTGATGTCTGGATTTCCTTCCGTGTGATGATTGAGCCTTTGAACCATGATTTCCTTCTCGGTTTCTGTTTAGTAACGGCATTCCGTATAGTGCCCAATTTCGTCGGGCCGCTCACTGACCATGCAAGCGTAAGGGTCATTGTGTGCGGCTTCACCGGAAATACCGTGCCGTTCATGGACACGTACCAGTCTTTTCGTTCGTGATTGGGTCTAGCTTGTGCTGTTCTTGGCGGACAATCTTCCCGCCAGTGCTTGCCTTTGCTGCGGGGTCTGTAGCGCACGGCAGCAATTTTCTGTACCCGCCGATATGTGACGGGCGCCATTATGTAACGCATTCACTCTCGTATTTTCCTCTCGAAGCGTTTAGCGCGTTCACTCCAAGAAGATCCCGCTGGGCGTCTTCACCACAGCGCTCCAGAATGACCAATCTAAGTGGCCTTATGTGCGCATTCGGCAAATGACGGAGCCCAACATATGATTCGACAAAAAAAAAAAAAAGCACGTGCGCAGGGACAACGCGCAAGGCGTGCAGGCGTTTTTGCATTGCGCAATGTACCAGCGCAGATGCCCCTTTTTCACTCAAATTGAACGCTGGGACACGTCATTCGCCGAATTTGCGCACTAGGCCACTTCGATTGGTCATTCTGGGGCGCTGTGGTGAAGACGCCCTACGGGGACTTCTTAGGGTGTATTCATATTAAAGGGACCCTGCAACGCTTTCGATAAACGCTTTCACTCTTCCCTTCGCGCCTGGAACCACTGCAAAAGCTATAGTTATTGCCAGCACAGAGCGGCACTGCGTGATTTTCTCGTCGCACCAGATACGCCTTCCATTTCTGCTTTATTTCTGTGGCTTTATTTTTAAAGTTGCTATCGAAAAGCGTTCATTGCTGCAACTGAAGGAAAACCTACCAAAGCCGCTACATGTCCTCAGTGGCGTAATTCGGGCCGTCGAAGAACGTCAAGACCGGGAAAGAGAGAAAAATCTTGTGAGCGAGTTTACAAGTTATCTGATGGGCATAGCGCAGTAATTTTTGGCTTAGGTACTTTGCGACTCCCTAATCTAAGTATTTGGTGTGTTGGGTGACTACGTTCTGCAAGCATTTATGATTTCAAAAAAGTTTAGAAAGTGTTGCAGGGTCCCTTTAAAGCTTTCTTGTTGCTGAGCCGGCCTCGGGCACATTGGGTCTACACGGGGAATCTAGAAGAAAACTGAGCAATCGTTATTGAACTTGCCGTTACCCGTCGCCTATAAAATGAACCGTGAGAAATTCTGTGAAGATGGGCTCAACGACCGAGGAGGCGTCCTCTCTCTCTCTCTCTCTCTCTCTCTCTCTCTCTCTCTCTCTCTCTCTCTCTCTCTCTCTCTCTCTCTCTCTCTCTCTCTCTCTCTCTCTCTCTCTCTCTCTCTCTCTCTCTCTCTCTCTCTCCTCTCTCTCTCTCTCTCTCTCTCTCTCTCTCTCTCCACTACATCCGCACAAAAATTATAAGGATCCAGAAGAGCCAAGGATTAGATCAACAGCTGTGGAGCACGCATTAAGTGTTCAAATTTAGGGCTCGAAAAAATGCACCCTTCGCAGACCCGTTCCTTCTTTTTCCCCCACTTGGGCAGGATTTCGTAGTCAGCTGCAAGCATCCGAAGCTGCCGGAAAGCATGGCGTGCAATGTTATACGGGCGCCTTACATTCTTCGGATCGCCCGCACCTTCGCCCAAAGCGGCGGAAGTCCAACCGCGAAAACAGCCGTCGTATCGAATCTCGCGCATAGTACGGGTACCCTTCTCCCCTACCACGGGAAGCGTACTGGTTGAAGTGCGGCTGCCGCGTTACGTGCGCGCTGAGCTGGCCCGAAAAGGCACGCTCTTCGAGAACAAGTTGCGTGAAACTTTCCACTGTTTCTGCCGCGCTCTGGCAGTCTGCTAGGCGTGTTAATATATTTTTTTTTTTAATTCGCTCATCTTGATGGCTTAAACGTGTGGTCGTATTTGTTTGTACCGCGTAAATTTTTGCACACTCTAAGCAATCCCGTGGTTCAGCTTCCCCGCAAAGCACTCTATTGGCCAATCCGTGCAACCGACGATAAAATTTCGGGGAATGGAGATGTCGAGCACACGATTTGACTCGGAAGTTGTCTGCGCTGTGGCATCAGGCAATGCTACCATGAAGTTCTTGCATTGCGCAGCGCCTCAGCGCAGATGCCGTTTTTAAAATCAAATGGTATGCGCGCAGCTGTCATTCGCCGAATTGGCTTTATTCGCGGAATATATTGGTCTTTCGAGGGCATTGCGGTGAAGCTGAAACACGGGATTGCTTTACAATGTAGTCACGTCAACAAACTTCTCCGACTGCAGTATGTTGGCACAGACTGTGCCAAGAACCATTTGCGGGCTTGGTCATTCCTAGTATAGTTGTACTGGTGGCATCACTCCGTCTAATATTTAACAAGTTGCTTTTCGTATAAAAACGATATTGACGGTAAAGGGACACTGCTAAGATTACAACTGTGAACATTCTGCATCCGGGCGGAAGTTGAATAATTACGAATTCTATAAGTTGTGTCGAAACGAAGCAACGTTGTTATGCATAACTATATGACGCATTCACGGTATATTGAAAATAAAAAGGTTACATCGAATCCGAGTGCAACCCAGTGTGACGCTACGGCGGTCTTTTCTTGATGCGGCCTAAATGGGTGCGCTGTCTCTTGCCTTCTTTCCAGATTTTGATAACAACTCTTCCATAACAATTTCGTTACACAAAAGCTAAATACTGCATGAGTTTTAATTACGCGATGAAGCCCCGAATAAACGTTCCATAAATTCACTTCCGGGTCTCTTCAAGGACTTGTGCCAACTCGTGAATGAAGTGTTAATTGGATTTAAAGTAATGCGGAGTCCGGAGCGGAGGTGAAACTCTTTTTAGAGACCCTCTTACAGGGCCCATTCTGCCCATTTTCGTCTTCCTATAATTCCGGTATCCCCGTTCGCGCGGCGTTAAGTGTTTGAGGAGCGCAGCAGCCTTGGCGCGCTTTACAAACTCGACCGGCTGACAAACGACCCGTGCGAGAGAGTAAAAAGTAAATGAATGACCGTGCGCGTCGTTGCGTGGTGGGCGGCGAAAAGATCCCGCGCTCGCTGCGGGGCAGTGTTTGGCTGGCAAGTTCTCAGGCGGCAGCCGAGGCGCGAGAGCCAAGCCGCGTTGTTCTTGTCTTCTTTTCGCAAAATCGATCCTCCGTCTTGTAAGCAAGTGCTGCGCGCTCCTGGGCACACACCACGGGAGAGCGGGGAGGAATGCGCGCGTTAAAAGAAAAAGGGAGGGGTCCGCCTCCTTATAGCACCGTCATTTCAAACCGCGTGGCGCTTTCCCCGGCGCTTTACAACGTCCTGCCGCCGCTTGCTCGGGGCTTGCCGTTCATCCGGCCTTTTCCCCCGGAGCTTCCGGGCAAGCGACGGCCGCGCACGTCATAAAAGTGGTCGGGCCGACGCGGGCGCCCTGATCCCTCCTCGGCGCGGAAGAAGGCTCGACGCGTGGCGCGGCCGACAATCAAGCGTCTTCGCGAGCTCCTCTCTCGGCCAGCCTGTGGGCGCTCGCCGCGTGACCCCGAGAACGGACGACTCGGCGGGAGTGCGTACAGTCGCCTTCTATGACTGAAACGTTCGGAATGCTCTGCACGGCCCGAACGCTATTGCTGTCCGCGCTACACCAGGGAAGGGGGGAGGCAAGGCGGACCGCATTTATACGAGTATTTAAACGAGTATCGCCGGCCACCACTGCGAAACTATCCTTGAACGTTATGTATATTTCGAATGCGCTGATATGCTTCTCTGCCCTCTCCCGTTAAAAGGGTTGTCGTGTAAAACGTTAATTTGTGAAACTAGCTTTGTTGCGTTGGCACCGATTCTGACGCGGTGTGTTCCCTCTTTTCCTCCGCGTTTTCAGGCGCGAACGTTGCGGATGAATCCCCTGGTTGAGGCCTGAATTGGTTACGAATGAGTCCCAGAGTACCCCGAAATGAACAGATGTAAAACGTGTGTTATTCGTGTGTAAAAAAAAAAAGAAAAAAAAGGAGAGCTTAAAGTTAAAATGTGTTTGTAACACTTTTTTAAGCAAATAGTCAAGAAAACCGCAATGGCAAAGAAAAAATTTATTCTCGTTGTTGTGGCCTACGACAGGCATTTCAAAGTCATTTAAAAATGAAGGCGTCCATTAATCCTGTACACAAGTGAGTATCTAATACGAGCGCCTTAATTGGTTAACATTAATATCCGGATTAAAATGTATGTTGCATTGTTGACGAACCATTGTACGATGAGAGCAGATTTCTTTAATGTGTGAAATTAAATTGTGGTTTAACACGCACATCCCCCTGCATTGCCGTTTTAATTCGTGTTCCCATTTTGCCGCTGCCGGTTGCAGCGCCAGACGTGCTACTAGCAGGGCATTTGGCGGCGAACTTGGGCGGTACGTGTCTCAAAAGCACTATACTCCGTCACAACAGCCAATACAAGGACGAAAAAAGCAAAATTAGAAAAACCCGGGGGAGCTGGTTGGCCCGACCGACCGACCGACCTTTCCAGGAGAGAAAAAGAAAGGAGAGGGCAAGAGAGTAGCGGGGGAAAAAAATCAGTAAGCAAGGCGAGCGTAACGGTGGGCGCGAGCGGGTCGCTAATAGCCACTGGGCTCTTCCGGAAGCCACGGCGGAGGCGGCACCTCAGTGGATACCTGGCTCCATTTGTTCGCCGACAGCGGTCAGCGCGTAGCGGCGGCGCGGACGGGAAGCCTGGGTGGGGGCGCAGCCGGGCACGCGGCCATTACGTCCGTGTGTACGCGTGTCTGCGTCGTGCGATGGCTTAATGCAGCAGCCGCGAGCCTCGGCCAGTTGCCGTCCTTCCGTTCCTTCCGCTGTCGCAGTCGGGTGCTGCTGCACTGCTTTGAGGCGAGAGCGTCGCCTCTATTTAGCCGTTACTTGACTAGTTCATGGCGGCCCCGGATTTGCGTCTTGCTGATGTGCAGCAGCTTTCAATGACTGTGAATATACATGTAAAGGAGTGTAAAGGGGCGAATTTAGCGTCGGCTAAAAATGGGACCGACGGACAGCGGTGGCAGATGACTCGTGTCCAAGGGCGTAGCCAGGGGAGTGTTTTGGTGTCGGAACACTCCCTGAAATGTTATGAGTGGCGCATCCCACCCCCTCCTTTCGGCTTTTTTTCTGCCCATTCTCTTTAGCCACTTCATTTATAAATTTAAATGTAAAAACCAGAGAAATATAAGAAAGCCAAAATAAGATATTGCGTGGGCGCAGACTATTTTTCTTTTTTTACTGGCGGGGGCATAACACCCCCCGAAAAAAGCATAACACCCCCCGAAAAAATTACAGACTGCTCGTGTCAGTCTGTAATCGAACGAAAAGAAGAGTACAACGTCTTGAGTGACGTCTGTTGATACTCTAATGTACCGCTATTAGTATGTCCGTGACCACCAGTGGGGTGTGAAGGCCGCGTTGTGGTGTGTGGTGGTAAAGGCGCTGTGCTGCATGAGGTCGTGGGCGGCGGTTGTCGCATTTCAGTGCGAGGCGACATCAGAAGACGCCCGTGTGGGCGCGAGATTGGGGCGCACGTTGTGGACTTGCAGATGTTCGGAATTGTTCTAAAATGTATTGAAAATTATTGTGAAGTTTGATTTTGATTTTGTGTTTACTGTATTGGATATATGTCTTATTTTTTCACCTCTGTATTGTTACCGATTTGGTCGTCTGTATATGCTTGTAATACCCCCTCCTTGTAATACCTCCTGCTTGGGCCTTTTTGTGGCCTGGAGTATTTTCGAAATAAAATACTTCGTAGCGTTCCTTTACCGGCGCACCTTGTATACCAAATCCCCGCCATAAAGTATTGTTTGTAATTTAGGGAAAATGCTGCTATTTCGTTCATTTATAACCCAGTTGTAGCTTCGGTGTGTTAAGCCACTGTTTGTGGTGTGTGTGCGGGAAGGGGGGGGGATGAGTTCAACCCCCTTTCGAATGTATATCAGGAAGAAGGGGCATGGAAGGTAGTTGAACCTTTATGTCCGGGCAAGATTCGGGTGATACGCGTTGCTTCAATTTAATCCCTAGAGTACTGGATTCCCCCCTTTTTTTTAATTCTATATTACACCTGCCCGCCCCGCCTTCAAAAGTCTTCTTCTGGGTATGGCGCTAGCAGCCATTAGGACCAGTGTACTTGCACGGGTGGTACGCCTCAAGAAAGGGGCTGGGACACGCCAAACGACTTTCGAGCGTCGATAGAAAAGCAGTGACTGGCAAACCTTTTTCCAAAAACCGCAGCCCGTAGCGAGTAAGGAAAGAGGACGTGGGAACAGGAGCGATGCAGCAGGGATGACTTTCCGGTTGGACGCACCACGTGGCATTAGTAACGAGGTTCGGCGAAGAGGGGCCGATTTTGAGCAGCCGTCGTCGTCGCGGGCGTCGTCGCCGGGACGCTGCTGCGCCGAGGCGCTCAATTTACGCGGCGGAAGCGCGCCGGGGGGAAGTCAACGACTGCAGCGGCGCGGCTTCCAGGAGACGGCCGCCTTCTTCCTGGCGGCCCCCGATGAGCCGGGCCCGATAAGTCCGGTTCGGCCGGCGTCTTCCTGTTGCCGAGGACGGCGCCGCGTCCTGATAGACGCCGCCGGACGGACGTGGGTCGGGCCGGTCGATGCGCCTTACTTGTATAATGAAAGGGCTCCTGTCGCTGGCACGTAGACGGAAATTGCCCAGAGGTGCTTCGAGGGCTTGATCGGCGGATTACTTAGTTTTGGCGCCCCCTCCCCGTCTCCTGTTTACGTATTCCGCTCGGCCTGCCGCGGGTGGCGCGCTGTTCTCGCATGCGAGGCCCATTAGGGCCGCTGCCCCGCTTGTCTCTCGCTGGCCGCCGCCGGGGGGACACTTGTAACGCCCGATTGCGCCGTGTCGAATACGTCGCAAATGGCTTCTGCGGCCGATGGGACGCCCTCCTCTAAGTGGCCGCCGCCGTTATAAAGCCGCTTTATTCCCGCTGTCTGGCGATAAAACGGCCGGGGAACTCTGCGGCGACGGCCTGCGTGCGTCGTCGGGAGCGACTCACGTCGCGCGCTCTGCGTTCATTCTGCCCGTGCACATCTGAACTTTGTGCCCGCGAACTTCTCTCTTCTCCTTTTCCGGGCACCCTCTTTAAAGCTTTTGGGCTGTTATCCTGTACTTATTCGCCGTACTGATTTCGTGATTGTTGTACTTCCCTGTTGGGGCGCTACGAAAGCGGCTGCCTGGGAGATAAATATTTAACTAAATGGGAGTCATTTAAGGCGGTCCCCCCCCTTCCCCCAAAAAAGGCTTCTTTTCTTTGTTTTTCGAATTTTGTTACGCATTTCAGGCAATAATGTATTGATTGTCAAATTCTAAATCTCGAAGGGAGTCTGCGTGCTTGTCCTGTTGCCTTATGTTAGCTCATTCCGTTTTGCGTGCACGGGGAAGCATTGCCAAAGCAAATAATCGAAACATAACGATGTTTTTTTTTTTTTTTGGGGGGGGGGGGGAGGAGGAAGGCGGGCACGTTAACCAGGCTACAGCCGAGTTGGTTACCGCGGGAGTGCAAAAAGAAAAAAGTTGAAGAGACAAGTTGCTGATGCTAGAAGGCCGGTAATTCAGCAGTTAGTTTTTTTTTTTTTTTTTTTTGTTTTCACCATGTTTGATGAGTTAAATCCGCCCTTTTCTAAACATCTGATGCAGCATCGGGTCCTCAATTTTACGACCGGGGACTCGCACGTCCATGTCGGCTTTTGTTTTCCAAGTTATTAGGTACCAAATTGTGTACACATGCACCTCACTAGAAAGAAATCCTATGGTTCAGCTTCACCGCTACGCAATAAGTTGACCAATTCATGAACCTCTGCGCTGTAGCATCTCTGAATGCAGCAAACACGGCGTTCTGCATTGCTTAGTGTCACAGCGCTGATGCCATTTTTGAGTCAAACGGTGTATACGTCGCTGTCATTTGCGTTGTTGGCGGCTTGGATTGGTCAATCAAGTGCATTGTGGTGAAGCTAAACCACAGGATTGCCTTCGAGTGTATATGCATCAGGTGGTTGAAGAGGAAAACTTAAGTAGTCCCGCCCGCTATTTCTAATTTCGGTGCCCGTCCGTGGTGTCCATTTTCGGCGAGTGGTTCCCTTCAACATGCTGGGCTTGTCTCTCTCGTGTTGCGGTTCGACGGCGCGCGGCTACAGCGGCGGCAGACGAGCGCGCAGCTGGCGCCTCTCAGTGGATGTGCAGCGATCTTTGGCACGAGTTCGTCGACGGCCCGAGCACAGGCGCGGAGGTTTCGAGCCGCCGGGCGACTTTTTTGGGTCCGCGCGGAGGAGGCGGCGTCGAGGCAGGCGGCCGACACGCTGTCTTTGCTCGGCAGCTGGCTGCCATTCAAAGCGCGCGCTGAAACTCGAGGCGTGTTTCGCTGGAGGTCAATTACTAATGAGTAATGACGCCGAGAGGCGGAAGTAGACAAGGGCCTCTCGTCACCCATTCCGAGCTGGCGTTGCCTGCGCGCCTTTAGCGTTCGCTAAGCGCTCTCCTCCGGCTTGCTCGCTTTGTACTCTTGTATGCTTTTCGTCGTCCCTGCCTCGCCAGCCACAGGAGGAACGCCGGGGCGGGTGTCACCGTTCCTCCGTTTCCTGCCTCGTCGAGTCGTCTCGGGGGGAAAAAAAGCGTGCGTCGCGGGGTTGTGTCCAGGACCGAAACGCCAGCGAAAGTTATGGCAGCTATTCGTCATGAGACGGGCCGCTTTTTGAGGAACTTGTGTAGCAAGACGAAGCCGTCAGCGAGCCTACTTTCTAGCTTGTAAACACGCTCGATGATCAATTTTGCGAGCGAAGCCAGGTTCGCGCTAAAGAATTTCGACGGGCGGGGTGCGATCTACGACGTGCATTCGAGAAGATCCGCTGTATTTCCGATTGTGCGCGAAATTTCTGGTGCCTTTAATAAACGGTGAGTTTGACAGTGAGCAACCTGATAAATGTTTGATGAAGTCAAGGGTTTGACGGACAACCGTCTGGTCGGGAGGGTACATTTGAGAGAGAAAGAGGGCACCGACCAAGTAACGAAAAAGAAAAACTTAAAAGACGTTTCGGCTCCCGTGCGGGAGCCGAAACGTCTTTTAAGTTTTTCTTTTTCTGAAATATGTTTGATTATCAAGTGGTGCCGTTGCATACCAGTAATTCTGCTTCTTACGGCGCCGTTGCACATGGAAGGGAAAAGAGCGACTGCAGTTGGAATCTTTTGGCGGGTCTTCTAGCGCGAGGCTCAGAAGCATCCGTATAGCTGTATGCGTACGCGTGCAACTTTAGCGACGAGAAAGTCGGTTTTATGGAACCGCAAACAAGCGGCGGCGAGCCGGCCTACAGCAGCCGTCCTCAGCATCGATGCCTCTGCGGCGATAGCGAATCTAATTCGAATAGAATAGTGGCAGCACGTAAAGCCATCACCACACGCAAGGGAGGCCGAGAACGCGTCCTCGGTCGTAAGAATTGCGGGAAAGTGTCACGCCGTCAAGGGCCCTTCGGGCCATATTCGTTCGACGAATACGCGAGTAGTCGCGAGGGCCATTAACTTCGAAGCACATAAACTTAATCTTGGGTTAGGCTGTTTTTTTTTTCTTCTCCTTTTCTTTTGTCTGTCAGCGCCCGGTAAGACGAAAATGTACTGAGCGGCGAGAATCGCCATGCAACCGTCACTACCAACCGCGGCTTCTTTTTGAACATAAGTTGCCACCGAAGAAACCGCTTATTCGCGTGTCTGTCGTAACATTCATGGCATGACCGTTGGTCTGCTCTCGTTCTATGCTATCGTTGTTTACGGGATCGTTATTATTGCAGCTGTTGTAAGGCAAATTTTCAAGAGAATGGAGGCAAATGTTTGTCCCATGTCCATCCAAACTCCGGTCAAATGTTTTACATTTATGCGAATGTCAGCCGCCTCGTGTGCCGCCTGATTTTTTTAAAAAGTTTTCGCGCGTGGTGAGTGCGAAATTTGTGCGTTGCATTTTATCGAAGCTGTACGAATTAGAAATTCAAAAAGCCCAACTTTGTTTGCCGGTATTCAGCTGCGTCGAATGCTTGCTTTATGGAGGGTGCGGAGGTTCATATCTTCATAATGGCGGCTGTCGTAACGCTGTGTGCGTGTCATGATACTGAACTAAGTATTCGCGTTTCCATTCGCCCGTACTCAACAGAGTGTGCAGTCCACGGATGACGGATGCCTCTTTAACAACACTTATCCCAATCTCGTCGCGTTACAAAAATCGGGAGAACTTCTGAAACAACGACTCGCTAAAGGTTCCAGGCTCCATTCCCGCCTCTTCCGTTATACTGCTGGCTGATTTGTATGAGCACCGCATTGTCTGGTACACACGGGGATTTTCTTTGCATTAAAAAAAAGAAACAAAACAAAAATGTGGAAGCAATCGTCGAACAGCCACAATGGAATATACCACACGCTGATGGCTGCCATTGGACACTGAGTAGAGCACAGTGATCGGGTCGCACAGTTGCCGATAAAGAGGTTCACCATTGGACGTGGTGAACATTTCACTAGCCGTAGCTTGCCCATTGTAGCGCCGTGTTTGTGTGGTTTGCAGTAAGTTTTTGTCCTCTATGTGGAGGAGGAAATGTTGCAGATCTAGCGTCCATAGCAGATCATGCACTTTTTCGACGCTCGTTGTATGCGTATTTCGTTCCAGATGACCAATCATAATTTGTTTCTTCTAGTTTTGGCGCACAGTTGCCCTTGTATCTGCATTTATCTTTTATTTTGTATCCTTTGTTCAGCATATACCAGTCAGTGTCAATGCTTCTCTCTGTAACATGCAACATTGCCACCTTCCGTTCCTATTTTCTTTTCCATCCTTTGCGATGTGCATATATTTTGCTTATGCCGTTTTGATGTGAATATATTTGATTTTACTAATTGTTCTTTATTATGTTAATTATGTCGCGACCGAGTATGTTAGCCAATTTAATAAATTTAAGGGATTTCGTGTTATTTTGCCGCATCTGTCCTTTTTTTGTTTGTGTACTCTGTAAACCACTCCTCTCTACAATGCTTTGGCGATTGAGAGTAAATGAAATAAATAAATAAATAAACAAATAAATAAATAAATAAATGTTTTCTTGTTTTCTTCCCTAGTTTATTTACAGATAAGTTGTAGCCCCAGTGCTCTCTCTCTCTCTCTCTCTCTCTCTCTCTCTCTCTCTCTCTCTCTCTCTCTCTCTCTCTCTCTCTCTCTCTCTCTCTCTCTCTCTCTCTCTCAAGAAAATACAGTTGTCTTTTCGTCAGGAAACTGAAGCTGTGGAGTGGTTAAAGGTGCGAAAATGAACCCATGGCAGAACAGGCCAGCAACCAATGAAGCCGGTATTCCTACTGTTTCGCTGGACATTCATACATGTCCTTTTCAGGTCCCGCACTCGGTTATGGACCATGTGTTGAGGTCTAGCAGTCTTTATTTTTTACCAGATGACCCTCCAAATCTGTCAGCCTATCGACCTTGACCAAATAAGTGGGTATAGACCTGGGGCAGTTTTTCTGGCACCGAACGAACCTGTATATTTCTCAAGCATCGGCTTGTGAATTCGCTGTTTCCGGTTCCGTCGAGGCAAATTATACGAATGTTGATATATCGTTCTTGTGCCTCTCGGGGACATAAAGCTAGTCCGAAAAACGGCGATATTTCTTTGTTATTACCGGAGGTATTTAGGGGTTCTAATTACTGGCTTGTAACTGGTTGATCCTGGGTTATGTCTTTACTACTGATAAGTGTGTCCTATTTGTCGAGTCCATGCGGAAACCGGAAAGTGTTAACGCACACGCGAAAATTGGCGGATGATCACAGCGACACGATGCGAGTCTCCATCGCCAACTGTCGGATTATTCGTTTGCATGGCGTCATGATTCAGTTATTTCATCTTGATGATACTTACTGACATTGCCTTTTTGTCGAGAGTGCACGTCATGCCATCTTACGTATTACCATCATCCGCCCCTTTGCTCTCATCATTCTTCAGGGGCCTGTATATGAACAGGCTGCGGTGCTCAATGCAGCTGCGACGGCGCGCCCGAATGTAAAAGTATGCCGGTAACGTCAGTTTCCGTCTAGGTAGCGTCAGCGCTAACGTTGTCAATTAGTAGCGCGTCGCCATGATCGCTGGTCCATTTTTAGTGGCCCTAAATTATCGTTCTACGCGCTAATGCCCCGCAGCGTAGAATCGTAACGCTGCCGTGCAATTTAGAATATCCTCTGTTAGCTGCTGTAGCAAGTGCGCCTAAATATAAAGTAAAATTTCAAAATTGTTTAGGCCGTAAAGTCGCCATATAAGAAAAGATCTGGACCACGCTAAATGTAATATTGCAAGCCAAATCAATTAAAACGCAATAGCACCGATATATCGGTTGAAAATATGACGCGATATTAACTCATTAAAGAGTAATTTCAATCAGCGAAATCAGTTCGATATCGCATCAGTAACCTAATTTACTCTGCCGCCGGATTGTCTACCAACATGACGCCATACGCCAAAATTTCTAAAATAAAATCGGGGTGCGGAAATGGCCGAATCGTCAAATAAAAAATGGCGCACTGATATATCTCCGAATCGTCAGTTCATACGACTCAGTAAATGTCCCTCAGTAACGTTATCGCTTCGCTATTTTTTGTTTTGTAACTGAAAAAAAATTTGAAACTTGGAAAACTCTGAGACCTTAGTTGCTGCTGCTACTGCTGCTGCTGCTGATGATGATGATGAAGATGATGATGATTATTGATATTGGTATCCCCTTTGCAGCGGAGTGATGACGTGTTATCTTACCAAAAAGACTAATATACCTATGTTTTATACTCCTAATTTATTACTCCGTGGTTTAATACTTGCACCAACTTCGTTTGTGAGCTTCACGGCGGTGCGTGCGAGCGTGCGGTGAAGCACGCTTGGGGGTGGTCACTCACGTCGTCATGAAACACGGGCAGCAACCCGCCAGCACAGCTGCCGCTGCAAAAAAAAAAAAAAAAAAGAAAAAAAAATTGAAGATAGATTTGGTATTCCTATAAGCAGTTGATGCCTACTGCGTCGAAAGGAACAAACCGTTGGTTCTGCTCAGCTCTAATAATAGCAGGCATTCGAACAAAAATGTAGCAACGTGAAGCAGCGGTTGCTCCGTTTTATCAAGTGGACAAATTTGCAGTAAGACGCCTAAAGAAAAGGCGGATTGTAATGTCAGTAGTAATCTCGTATGTCAATAGTAAAGTAATAAAATTGTAATGACAGTAGAATGAACAAACGAACGCTGTCCCCTAAACATATGGTGACCGCTTTTTCTTTGCAGTTTACTTGTCTGTATGTTTATTTTTTATCGATTAGGGAAACCATGGTCTGATAGCCACACATTGGCAGTAAAAAAAGGAAGTGAAAGAGATACCGTTATCCGTCATTACTGGCGCAATGACGGTTGTACATCAGTGGGAGTGGCCGCACGGCGGGAATATAAGCTCGAAGACCATTGAACAGCTCCAAACAGTCCTACGAAGTTAAAAGAACCCGTGTAACTGTTTATTCGGCCGGCGTTTCGGATTTATTGTGCCGAACCAATACAGCTATCGAAGATTTCTTTGCTGAAACTCCAGAATGCGTTTTTTTTTTGTTTCAGCTTCTGAAGTGCTTTTACGATTACTGGGTAATTCTCTGGTGCCATACGCAAGTTCGCATAATATCTTCTACAATGTTACCCGTTGAATATATAAAGATCAACTAATCTCATAGAAACCGCAAAAAAAAAGCGCAAGAATTTCAATTAAAAAAAAATACAGGCAGTAAAAAACAGGAAGATGGTGTAAGCGTTCAAGTACGCTTTCATCCTGCTGATGAAGAATGCTTTTTTTTTTGCGTTCTTTGTGCCTGTTAAGGGGATGGAAAGTTTGTAGATACGAGTACCATAAACACAAGCAGCGGTGCACTGTTATTCCCTAGAAGTCACAAAGAAGGGGCATTTAATACCCGCTCGGGTTGTCATTTTGGCGCCGAGGAAATGCGTCGCCCAGGCTGCTGCTGCTGCTGCTGCTGCTGCTCAGCGTCTTTGCTCTCCTCCGCGAACGGCCGCGAGGCACAAATTCGGAGCCATTTACGCGGATGCTTTCGGCACCTCGGTGAGAAGACGGCGGCGAGGCGAGCCGCGTGTGATGGGAAACTCTAGACAACGATTGCTGCCAGTGGACCCCGCCGGGAGCAGGGGAATCCGCGGGCCGGTTCTTTTTCCGGCGCTGCAGCAGCAGCCAGAGCCATTTTTTGTCGTGGCGCGCCGTCGGGCTAACACACGTTTCGCGCGAAGCGCTCGATCGTTGGGGGAGCAGTGACAAGCACAAGCAAGAGCGAAAGCGCGGGAGTGACAAAAGCGGCGCATCCGCCGCCGAAAGACCGCCGCCAGCAGCGGCCCGGAATTGGCGGGAAGAAGAAAAGGAGCAGCGAGAGCGGGCCGAGGGGGAGGCTGGCGAATTTTGGCCCGGCGATCTCTTTGAAAGCGATTCCACGGTTGCCAGCAAATAGAGTCGTCAAAGCCGGTAAAAGGGAGCCGCTGCTCCTCCCCGGACGCCATCTCCGCCAGCGGCCGATCCTTCTTCGATTGATATCGAGAAACAGAAGGGGGGGAACACGAGCGGGAGTTCATCCAGTCGGCGCGCACAAGAAAAACAAGGCGAGGGAGGCAGAAGCGATTGGAGCGACTTTATGGCCCCTTCTCGGCGGCGGCGTGAGGCCGGGAAGCGCCGCCGACTCGGGTCGGGGCCGAGATGACGAGATGAAGCTGTGTTCCATTGGAGATTATATAGGGGAAGGCCGACACACCGTAAAATCGAAAGAGATTGCCCTCGGCGGGCACGACTGGAACGGCCGCCGCTTCCCTCCGCGCCGACTCGGCGGTGGCGGCGGCCGGCTAAAGACGGCAGCGCACCTTTTAAAGCGCCCAATTTCCGGATGTTTCCGTATGCATTACATTGTCTCCTCGCCGCCGCTGGCTGCTCGCCTCGATCTCGCTCGCCGACCCCGTTTAGCGATCGCCTTTAGGCCGCCGCGGTGGTGGTGAGCGCATCGCTGCTGTCGAAATGTCACATGGTCGTACCCACGCACGAGATGGAACGAACTCAACTGGAGTTTTAAGG
Organism: Haemaphysalis longicornis; assembly: GCF_048455015.1. Lineage (NCBI taxonomy): Eukaryota > Metazoa > Arthropoda > Arachnida > Ixodida > Ixodidae > Haemaphysalis > Haemaphysalis longicornis. Next base: position 385,284,611 of record NW_027526203.1, on the reverse strand, counting down.
GCTTTCTTGGACCAACTAAATCTGAAAATTTTCGTCTGTTTGTCACTCGAGTCAGGCGGCGGCCGAACAAAGAGGCACTGAGCGGAATCTTCTCTTACCCGGGTTTTGTAATGCCGTAACTTCACCAAACTGTGTCACATTTTCACGAAATTAAAACCGGCCTCTTTCTTTAGACCACGCAAGGACACTCTTAGTCGTTTAATCTGAGTAGGCCTTTTATTTTTAAGTTGCCGGGAACACTTAGACAACCCTCTTTTGGGATGGTTCCAACTACGCCCTCTAACCCGCCGCTTAAATCTAATAGTAATGGTTGTTAACCGCGATGTAATGCTTAAAATTACACTTCATTAATCGAAATCGCCCGTAAATAATAACTTTACAGATTTTTCCTAAATATTTTTGCTTTCGCAATCATGTTTTTCAAGCCAAGTCTAAGCGCTCTCAACGCCCAATCTTCTAACAAAACTAATGCCCCCGAAATAACCGTGCTCACCTAACCACGGTAACCACGGTGTCAAAAGCACAGAAGATCCGTGCTGCGCTAACTGCTTACGCTATACCACTAGCTTCGCGCGAATACCTCTACGTATTTCTCTACGGAGGTGCGAGAGAGCACGCGAAAAGCGGGAGGGGGAGAGGAGAAGTAGTTATGTGGCAGTCTGACAAAAACCATATCGTTTTCGACATCTTTTGTACGAAGCAAGCAGATACCAGCAAATTTTCGCTTTGTTCCCCACCAAGTACGACGCAGAAGTGAAGCGAAAACGCGTTTTCTCGTCTAATGTAAGGGCCATTTATATTTTTATGTGAGAAATTTGGTTTTTCTTTCTCTCGCAACCTTTATACTTTCGCCGGTGCTCTTGCTTTTTATCCGCGGCCGTCAAGCGTCCCGACGTTCGGTAATAGTGCGACTAATTGTTGGCGCAGAAGCCGACGCAGTTAATTTGGCGACGGTTAGCGTCAATCCTCCTGCGCTGCCAGAGAGCGCGGGCGAGGAGGAGGAGCGGCGCGCTTGCCCGCAGCAGGTTGCGGTGGTGCCGGGGACGAGAGGTTAGTCACGCAACTAATTCCAAAGATGACGAGCGGGCCCATTCCGGGCCCGGCCGGAGCGGCCGAGATTAGGGCGAGCCCGGCGTTGCGTAAGCCCGCTCGTCGCTAGGTGAGCACAAAGAGGGGCCCCGTTATCGCCGGGGAAAGAGGCGCGCGGGAGGAGATGGGATCGGCTCCTTGCTCGCGAGGCCGGCAATTGTCGGGGAAGATCCCCCGGCCGCCGCCGAGCGCCGCATCCGCCGGCTCCCCAATTTCCCATTAACGAGTAACAAGGAACGCGGTCGCCGGAGACGGCCCCTCATCCGACTGGCGCGCTGGCAACGAGATTGCTTTAGGGGTGGAAAGCAAAGCCGGCATTTATATATAGATCGCCTGCCCGCCGCCTTGTTGCGGCAAATCAGCAGCGGGGGCCGCTTGGGGAAAAAAATAACGCGGGTGGCCGGAGGAAGCGCTTTTTGACGCCACCAGCCGCGGCAAACGATATTTTCGACGAGGGCGCTGCGCACCGAGGAGCTTTGTTTCTCGAACACGACGACGGGCCAAAGGGGCCGCGGCGCTTAAATGTGGCGCGAGCTGGCTGACCCGGCCGGTGTGCGGTGGCAGGCAGCTCCGGCAAGTGGGCACGCATGACGGGGCCGAGGTGCCGTGCGCGCTGCGGTGCCGAAAAGCGTCGTTTTCGGAAACATTCGTGCCCTGTTGCGCTCGGCCGGAACTCGCCTCTTCCCTTTTCTCCCGCTCGGCTTCGCCTTCGGTGCGTCTTCGACGTGCGGAAGCTCAGATCGATGTGCGCATTTTCCCGGCACGATCAGCCTTGCGGGGTCGCCGCGTAGCGCTATCCTCTTCGGCGAGAGTGAGCGCGCTCCCGAATGAGCTCGGCGAATTTGGCTCGCATCGGGACTCTGTGCTGACACGCTTCGCAGCCGCGAAAAATCTGCCCGAAACGGCATTCCGAAAGGAAACAAACCTCGCTGCTGTCCTCCCTCGTTTGGGCAAAGTTCGAAAAAGCTCTTCCGAATATTTATTTCCTATTCTTACTTTTTATCGCAGAGTGGGATGTATGCGTGGTTGCAGCGAACGTGTCTGTGCGTTCTTACGGGAGTGGGTCACTGTTAAAGGGAGCACGGAGACGCATGGTCTATGCTTTTAAGAGCGCGTTTAAAGTTTACGTTTAGGGACCCAGTTAACCGGGAAGTCGTGCCCCTGAAAATTGCTCTTCAGCACGACGGAGTGCACCGCATGTTCTCTCTCTGGGTGCCCGTAACGGCACTCGTATTAAAGCGTCGGCCACGCGATACTGTGTTACTATTAACCGTTGACCGCCGTGTCCCTGTCCCTTCACCAATGTTCCACCCTGCTCGATAAACTCCGCGACTAACGTGCAGCAGCTACGGTCAAACGGCAACGGGATACTATTGAAAGTATTGAAGGCCTTCAAGTAGAAAAGACTATTGAAAAGCCACGTACGCCCTAACGCATTCAGTCATGCAATTCCACCAGCTGGGTATACCTCCGGGGGAGGAGCATCAGCCGAGAACAAAAAGCATTGTAGACTATTGAAAAGTTGCGTTGCCTCACACGTTCGTGGTGAATTTTGGCTACGCTGCTGGTAAACGCATTTCTGAAGGGGGAGGGCTTGTGATTCACTACTATCTCTCTCTGAGGAAGGAAGGTAACTTGTTTTTTGTTTTTTAACACGAAAGTGTTTTATTCCCGGATACACGAAGATTTAGCTTACGTTATATCCGTCACGGAAGTGACGCCAGTACAACGCAGCAAGTAGCCTGTAAAAGGTGCACCCCCGCACACAGGGTCTTCTTACGGGGAAGCAACCTTTAGTACCAAAGAGTACGCTATAATTGGGGTTGTTCTTTTTCGGGTTTTATATTTTAACACGAAAGTGTTTTATGCCACGATACTCCGAGATTTCACTGACGCCATATCCGTCACGGAAATGACGCCAGTACACATTTTCTGAAGCGACCCGCCAGTAGGACGTCGCTCGCCAAGCACACCCACAAGACAGCCGCCGACCCGCAAATCACACTTAGCTGTAGATTTCGCTGCACATTTCACTTTCGCGGTTTACTGATTCCTATGACAGAGGAATCAACCAGTTCTTTTTTTTTTTTTTTCATTGGCTAGCTAAGCCGGCGTTCGAAAGTTCCATATAGATCTCGGAGCTGTTCACGTTCGCAAAAAAAAAAAAAGGAAAATTAGAATACCTGTTGTGAAACTTAGTAGTCACTCGTAATTAAGCTGCACGCAATATCTTGCGTACTGCAGATGTGTTCATCCTTCATCTCTGCACATATCTTTCTTTCCTTTTTACTTGGTGAGGAAGAGGGAAGGAAAGATTGTACTGGGTCACACTGCAGTGTGGTGACATCGGTGGCGTGTGAAATTCGGGTTTTATACGCCGCATCTACACGCGGGCTATACGGGGCATGGCGTAGTGGAGGGCTACGGAGTAATTTTGGCTTCCCGGGGTTCTTTAGCGTCTGCCATAGCTCTTATACACGCGGGTGTTTCTGTTTTCCGCCTTTGTAAGCGATACAGTCGTCGCGGACTGGAATCGAACCCGTGGCCTCGTGCTCACAATGCCTTATAGCCGCTGAACCATCACGGTGGGTCAGGTGTGGAACTTGACGCGTTCAGTCTCAACGACAGCTTTTAGCGAACGCGAAACAGGAAAACGTTTTTTACAACGATTTACTTGTCTTATTTTCTTGTTCCGGTGACATTAGGAGGAAGCAAAGGACTGGGCGCAATTCCATGATCGATGCTTTTGCGAGTCATTCCTACGCAGAGAAAGTGTTATTCTACAGTGCGGCGCAGCCTACAGCCGACCTTGGTAATTTCGGGTTCGTTCGTGAGCAAGTAGCATTCAAATGTCGCTGCGGCCGTGTTCACAATAACGGGCAGGTTGTCGAGAGGGAAGCGAGCAGCAAGCGCGACTCGACGTGTGAGGCTACGAGGAGGGCCGTGTTCGCGAAGCGGAGCAGCGAGAGCGCCGTTGGGTTTATTGAGCACGACGTGAGGCTGCGCCGGTCATCAATTCGTGTCACTTCTGGCCGAAAGCTCCCTTTCTCGCTCCGCGGCCGAGCAGCAGCAGCGCAAGCGGGGAGAAGAGAAGCAGACGGCCGGCTGGAGCCGCAATCAGAGCCGTCGTTCGAGCCAGGCGACGGACGGAGAGGAGGGTGGCCAGCGGCGGATGCGCCGCCAAACGGGATCCAGCGGGACGCGAGTTATGGGCGTCGGATCGGGCCGCGACGCTGCCCTGGCACCCGGCGAGGAGCGAGTCGGAGCCCACTTTGTGCCCCGGGAATGCGGGCCGCGCGAGGCAAAATCCGGCTCGAAATACGGCGCCAAGAAGGGTCCCCCCCCCCCTCTTTCTGTCTTGCTGGTGTGCATAAAGGGGGCGTCGCTGGTGCACGCATCTGAGGGATCGCTATTTGCGCCGCCTCGCGCTGTCGTGAAAATTCAAGCGGCGGAAGACGAGCGTCGCCGTAGCCGAGGCGGAAGAGCGCCGCGGCGGAGGAAAACAAGCAGAGCAAAAAAAAAAAAACGCTCGCATATCGCACAGTTTCGCTCGGAATGCAGAGTTGATCTGCTCATTGTTCCATTAAATGCGGCCGTAGGAGAGGAGGGAGCCGCACTTTGGAGCACGGTCATGAAATATTCATGCTGTTGTAACGATTATTGGTCGCGCAGCCGCTGATGATTATGATAGCGGGGAACGGGAGTCCGGACCATTTTAAAGAGTTCTCGAGCAGGTTTAGATTATTCAGAGCCATTGACTCTGGCCCGCCAGTCGCGCCGACGCCGCCGACGCGCGAATTTTTTTTTTTTTTTCGGCACCCACGTGGTCCGCAGCCGACATCGTTTTCATCGCGCACCACCATAAAGCGAGCTCGGCAGCGTTGGCCACTCATTGGAATGCCGTGGGGAACAGTGGGAAGACGAGGGGACGGTTGTTTTGTTTGGCGACGCCAGCGCCCGTGTCCTGGCTTGTACGGGGAAGCGTTTCAGGGACAGTGGGGGAATAGTTAGTTGCGCTTTAATGACACAAACACCAGAAGAAGGGGGTATTATATTTTTGTAATATTCCCACCAATTCAAAATGAGTCTTGTTTCAATCCACTTGCGAAGTTTAGAATTTTGCGGATGAAGTTGCATTTTGTGCGCTATGTTGAAGCGCTTTGAAATAATTTCAAGCGATGTAGGGTTCTTTATCGGGTATGGGCGAAGTGGGCGAAGGTATTTCTCGCCCATCAGACCTATGGTCGCCGCGACCAGTAACCGCGGTCGTCACACACGCAGGAAACCTTAGCCACCGCGTAGTGAAACGGCCTTTGAGTTGCAGTTGTAATGCAACAGCTTTAGTTGGCTCGATATGTCGGAGATCCGGCATCCTCCGTAACCAGAAAAAAAAAAAAAAATAGCACACGAAGTTAAAGAGCATAAAAGGGAAATTGAGATGAAAATAAAATTGGCTAAATTTGTGTGTGGGAATCGAACCCAGGGCCTCCGGAATGCGAAACGCGCACGCTTTCCTAACACCGCCACAGCTCGATGACTCCAGCCGAACAAAGGTGGTGGACCTGGTGAGTGCGTCGTGGCCTGCGACTGAGAAACGTGGATTGGAGACCTACATGAGTAATTTAAGCGCGCTAATAGGAGAAGAAGTAGTTGGCGAGAAGCAAAGTCCGTTCGCGCCGAATGCCCTCTTTGTTGGCGATGGGAGCGGAACGAAGAGAAAGACCCAAAGGGAAATAGGTGGTGGTGGTAACAAAGGACACGTTCGGCCATTGCGCACTAGTACTTTTGCATTTGCATCATGACGAGCGCTTGGGTGTGTTTGTAATTTTTATTTCGGCCGCGTGCATGCGTTATACCTGTGCTACACATTTTCAAAGGCCTTCGGAAGGTTGTTGAACCGATTGTCTATCGAGTGCCCGATTGTAAATACATCGGGAGGAGTTGTGAGTGAGAGTCCAAATGTCAATTGAAAGCTACCGTGTAGCATAGGCATTACAGGTGGAGTATCAGCGGAAAAAAGGCGGCCTTAAGGTAGCCTGACGGGTCGACTGTCATGGCCGGCAAACAAGAATTTCGAACTTTTTTTTTTTTTTTGAGGCGGGCAAAATTATTTGTGCCATGACTATACATGTCAACCGCACTTGAGGACACGCAAAATAGCAAGATGCGATTCCTCCATCCTCCACCTTTTTTCCTTCAATGTGTGTTTGCGAAACTCTTTGCTGGGAACTCTCAGCAGAACGGTTTTACTAATCAACAGTCTTCTTTTTAACGCGATAACATTACTGGTCCGATTGAGCGATTTTCTGTTGGCGCTAGCTCTCCGCAGCTGCCAGGGTTATCAGCCTTGCTCATCAGCTGTGGTCATCAAGCGACCACGGCAAGACGACACGGCAGTAAGAAGCGTGTCCGCATCAAGCTGGAATCAGGCACAGCGACAACTGGAGTGTGGAGAGGGGGAGGTTTGTCGACAGGCTCGCGAAAGGATGTGGGACTTCAGCAACTCCGTGCCAGCGCAGTGAAGTTCGTTCTCACCCCCCACTGCCGGTACTGGCACGGTGCTGAGAAGGCACGGTCGCCAGCCTTGCACGGAACTTACGCCATCACACCAAAGCGCCTCTCCTATCGAAGTGATTCCGGTAGCAACATTGCCTGACCTAGCTACGAACAGTGGCGAAAATTTACTCCAGCCTTTCAGAAACCAATTAAGGCCTAGCTCATGGACAGAAGTGAACTAAAATGTGCCCTATGCCCTGTAAATGACCTCTGATAACAGGAATTGGTAATGTGCTGTTCGTATCTCCCGCGGCCCGGCCACTGTCGCAAGCTCTGTCTGCCAAATCGCGCGGCCTAGCGACTACGCAGCCACGACGCTGACAGAATATCGCTTCTACGCATTGAAACTGTCGCATTATCACTCAAACTCAGCGACACCTCGCAGCTTCACGCTTTGCCACATAACCGTAGATGTCGCGTCTTTTTCTTGCTTAACACGTGCCAAGCTCAGTTACTGCGCGCGTACGCTGTGCGGAAAAGTAAATTCCTAGGCGTCATTGGAGAGTAAATGCGCGCTTACGCGAATCACAGTGTCGGTCTCCAGGAGAGCGAATTCGCTGCGCAGAATGACCTGGCAGGTATAGTGACTGCACGGTTAGTGAACGGAACACCGGGAAACGGACGGAAAAGGATGATACAGGCATCAAGGTGCGTACAACTGCTTCTCTTGTGGGAGGTGTTCAGAAGTTCATTGTAATTTGTACTAGGTATTAACTTTAATTAAATACTTGTGGCGGAATGTTCTTGATATTTTTTAGCAGGCTATTTCATTTATTTTTTACACCTGTGAGGTCCTCCTCTACCTTCCACCTGGCGTTGTAATGGTGGTCTCCGAATTTACCTCAAAATATGCGTCTGCGTGCTCAAATAGTTTAAAATGACTTCCAACAACAGTGCAACGTCTATGGAAGACAAGCCTCGTTTTGTGGTCAGACGGCTATGATGGCCTTAGCATTTAGGGAACGGAGCACTAGTATGATAGCTTTTGCGGTTCGGACTGTCTTTTATTTACTCATTACTCACAATCTGCCCTGTTTTGTTTCTCGGAGTCAAATTTCTCTTGCGAGTTTTCTGCTAAAACTGGTGGTCGCAAGAAAAGGTCACCAAGGTGATATAGAGGCTACACACGCATTTCGCATGTAGGTAAAAACGGTGCGAAGGTGAACTTTGAAGTATGGTGACAAATGTTTTCGTTTTGTTTGCAGGAACGTTTTGGCCCAGCCGAGGGGAATCGTAAAAATAGGAAGAAAAAAAAAAAAGGAGGGCAGAGAGTGATGGAAAAAGCGGACTCTGGCTTCCTAACCTAAAAGAGTAGCTAAACATTCGATCAAATAGTCCTGCGCTCTCTTCCTATATAATTTTGCACCAATTTCATAATGCTCCCGATTTTTCTTCTGTACAGTGACATGTTTGTAGCATACTGGTTGAATAAAGAAAATAAAGTTGATCAATTTTTGCGGGTACAGTTTTCTTTTTGAACCTTTGAGAAAAAGCTTACTTCTCAATTTAACAAAAGACATTTACGTCTCTACTAACTGGACCGTTTTTTAGGGAATGCGGATGAGAACGGTCCGGTGATCATAGACATTTGAAAACTTCGCGCAGCATGACTTGGTGGCCCGATCTATGACGTCCACAGCAAGTGGAAGTCTAAAGCGATGCATTTACTAGTGCTTCGTTTTAAATTTTCACTCGCTAAAGTTGGTTTCCTGTCGTAATTATCGGAATGGAAGATAACACCAACCGCGGGAGAATAACGTTACATGCTACTAAGCTTTCCAACGAGATTTTAGTACCATTACTCTGTTGCAGTCGCAATAACGCCTGGTGCCCGAAGTTCCCCCTAAAAACACCCGTGGTGGAAAGTAGTGGTGACAAAAAAAAAAAAAAAAAAGAAGACGCGCACTTGTTTCTCGCCTCTTGTTCGCGGAACATGACGCGCTGCCTATGGGTGCGCTTATTCTCCCCGTGGGAAGCCTCCCTTGATGCTTTGCAAGCGAGTCGTTTATGTTTCCCGAGCTAAGGACTCGCATGAGCCGAGTCCACTGCGGGCCATCACTACGCTCGCTCTAAAAAACGCCATTTGTAGTCTTGCCGTTACAGGCAAAAGGCCCACACGAAAGGGAGAAAGGCTCGCTGTTCGTTTCTCCCGTGCCTGCACGTTTTACGCTCGCTCTTTTCAGGTGCCATGAAGCTCGATCGTGCCATAGCCGTGCCACGGCGTTTCGCCCTCCTCTCGCGACCAGCGCTGGTTCCCTGCACCCCGGCTACGCGCTCGCAAGTGCGCCATTCGCGCAACCAGAATTGTCCCCCATCACCTGCGCTCGACTCTAGGGCGAAGCGATGCCCTCGTCGCGAATCCCAACGAGGGACGACAACCCCCCCTTGTGGCGAGGGTTCTCTCGGCCTCCCCGAGAGATTTGCACCCTGACAGCGCGTGGGGTACGTGACTCACACGGCTGAGAGCGTCCAGCGGCCGTCCTGTCGCCCCCGTGATCGCGCGTCCTGCCCTTTCTTCCTGTTCGCGGTGTCAGCGTCGACGTGAAATGCGACCGGTCTTTATGAAAACTTGATTCATTCGAAATAGACGGGCCCAGCCTGGGGAAGCTGACGGACGGGCTCCTCTGACGAGACCGCCGAGTGGAAAGGGGCGCGCGTTTGATAGAAAGCGCGCCCGCTCGGTCGCTTCCTGGTGCAGGGGCGCTGCCCGCGCCTTGCGAGCGATGACGCCGATGTGGTACAGCGGGAGGCGGCGGACGACGCCAGTGGTGTAGGCCGCCGGGGGGAAGCGCTGGATTTAGCTGGCCGATTATATGTGCTCTTCGAATCACGAACTTGCATCTAATGTCTTGTTGTCTGGGATTAAAAATTACAATAAAGAAGTAAACAAATGAGTAAACTATTCCCTTCCTCAATTTCACAGCCAAGGTTAATCGAGCGGCGGGTAGCGGCAAGGATCGGCGAAGCGCGATGGACAAACGCTTCTCGGTGAGGTTATGTTGCATACGATTCGCGCGAGGTCATAACGGCCAATTAAAGATTTCAAGCGCGTCAACAATATAAAACAAACATTGGTGACAATAGCAAACGTTGATCCCCAAGCGTAATAAATACGTACAGCCTCCCAAATTTTTAATAATATAGAGGGAGAGACGAGCAAAATAGGCGAGGGTAGCGCACGCGCATGCAACTATCTGTTGTGGGAGCGTCAACTAGTATCTCTAGTAGTAACTCAAGTAGTTACTCAAGTAGTAACTACCATAAAAATGTGAACTGGTGAGTCCCCCGCACCAGCGTACGCATCCCTCTCTTTTCAGGTCGTCAACCTTCGTTGTTGCGCACCGCGCCGTATAGGCAGTTTGCGTTGTTGCGAACTAATAATGTTGTTCTTGTGGTTCTTGTTTAACTAGAAATTCTGTTAATTGAAAGCATTTTGGCGGGGAAGTTTGGCGGCAAGTTTTTTTTTTTCTTGCAGAATCTCTTTAATACTTCGTATTAAAGGGGCAAAACTTCCGATAAACGCTTTCACTTTTTCCTTCGCGCCTAGCTGTAAGCACTGCGAAAGCGATAGTTATGGCCATCACGGAGCGGCGCTGCGTGATTTGCTCGTCGCACCAGATACGTCTTTCTCTTCTGCTTGCTTGTGTGGCTTTCTTTTATTTAAAGTTGCTCTCGAACGCATTCCTTACTGCAACTGAAAAAAAAAAAAAAGCCAGCCAATAGCAGCAGCACCGCTGCAATGACGTGATTCCAGCGGTCGAAGAGCGCCGAGACCGGGAAAGAGATAAAAATCTTTTGATCAGGTTTCCAAGTTATCTGATGTGCATAGAGCAGTAATTTTTGTCTGAGGTACCTCGCGCCCCCCTAATCTAAGTACTGGGTGTGGTGGTTGACTACGTTCTGCAAGTATCTAAGATTTCGAAAAAAAGTTGAAAAAAGTGTTGCAGGGTTTCCTTAACGGGAGTCGACTGTATAGTATAGAAAGCGAAGGCAGATATCACAAGGCATGTAATATGATGTGGTAATGTAGTATATGTAATGAAAATTCGAGGACCTAACGCATTCGGCCTTATAGGCTTGTCGCTATCGGCGGCAATAACAAAATCGGTAGTCTGTTCGGATTTGTGAGTAGTTCAAAGCATGTATCGATTTGTGGCGCAGCTCGGAATAGTTAGTGCTGTAGTAGCACGACACAAAGTAGCGCGCAGAGAGAGCGCGTAGCGTGGCGTAGCGAGAGTTTGAGCCCTGGCTGCCGGGTCCTCCCGCTCTTAGCTAGTGCGCTGTAATTAGCGATTCCCCAGCACACGAGAAGGCGCGGACGCTGAGAGAGGATTGCGGCGGCCTCCATCGCCTGCCCGGATCGCGGGGGTGCACGATGCGAGGGAACATGTCTGATTGCATGCATGGCGCGGCTTTAGGGCCTTCGTTTCAGAATCAGCACTTCAAAAGTCCCGCGAGAGTACGCGGGACCGTGCAGCATAAACGGATAGGAGTGAGAGGGTAGTGCTGGAAGATATAGTGAGAGCGCCAACACATCGGACTCACCCTGTACTATGCTAACGTCGTCCAGCGCCTCCAAATATAGCACTCACGGAGCAAGAGCCGGTGACCGAATCCGTTCAGCGCTGCCTTACAGGGGAACTGTATTTAGGCGAGGCCGGTTCATGCGAGGGTTCTCAGGATTTCTCGCGCGAATTGTAAACGCGAAAAACTTCAGCTGACGTAAAGATAAGGTTTATGAGTTGTTCTTTACTGGGAGTCGTATTTAGGCCCGACTATTTCACCAGGATTCCACCCTTGACCTCCCGGTACGACTGTGGAGTTTTATAGCAAATTTTTAAAGTGCGAATAAAAAAAATTCCAACTTGCCCAAAATTGGGAATCAGGGCCCAAACGGTATTGTTTCTCAAGCGGAAATCCCACCACCACGTATGCGCCTTCTGATTCGCCACGCCACAACGCAGCTCAGTGACCAGCAGTCAGTGCGTCTAAGAGTGCATTGACACGGCCCATCGCATTATTTCACTCGAAAAGTAGGCTGTGCAATGCGGCGTTACGCTTGTAGGAATGACTTACTAGTTGCATTGCTTGAACTTGCAGCGCAGATTTTTTAGTCAAATCATGTGTTTGGCATCCAGGTCGGTTAAATTGGCTAAGGTGAAAATGCGTAGAGGCTGCCGTCCTTCTGAACGACAGCGTCACATCAGTAGTCAGATTCCACCCTTCCCATCGGTCGCCGTCTCTGGTCTTCCTCACCATCACCACCACGATCACTGTCACCGTCGTCGTCGTCGTCATAATCATCATCATCATCATCATAATAATAATCATCATCATCTCTTAAGTCCACTGCAGGACGAATGCCTCTCCCATCGGTGTCTAACCGCTCCTGTCCTGCTCTGCCCGAGGTATTCATCGTCATCATCACCAGCCTATCTACGCCCTCTGCAGGGCAAATGCCTCTCCCATTAAATTAGTCTCCAATTATCCCGCTGCTGTGCTAACTGCGACCAATTTATCCCCGCAAACTTCTTCATCTCATCTGCCCGAGGTATTAGCCACTGTTATTTCAGGCGGTGGGAAACGGGTGCGCGAAATCTAAAGTCTGCGCGAAGTTTTTTTTTCTTCCGTAGGAAGGCGTTTTTATCCGGTGGGCGTTACATGCGTGCAGGGATTTTGTCGTTCAGGTGCATCGTGGCAAAGGCGACCCCCCAGGAAGTGCGGAGTAGGTCGCGAATCGCAGCGCAATCAATGAATACCTGTTACGGTTGCCGCTGTGATTTGTTTGTCCTCCTAGAGGAGTTCTAGCCGTACTTTTTTTTTACAATGCGTGTCGGTGGCGTGTGCCAAGATTTTTTTCCCTTCACCATACATGGTTGGCAAACAGACGACACCTTGTTCACGATTGGTGAACGCAGGATACGTAAGCGGAAGTTAAAAAAAAAAAAAAAACAGATACCCGACGAAGCCCTGTGGACGAGTTAAAAAACACTTCTCATCTTTATAAGTTTTGGTGGAGGGTATCTGGAGTGAATCTGAAGGTGAGGATAGAAGTATACAAGTGCTTTAAGTTATATTCGTTATATGCTTTATGGACCGTTAACTTAAGGTCAGAGTACATAATATGAAGATATGGTGAAATTAAAAAAAGCATACAAAAACACTACCCCACTTCGCAGGGTTACGTATTGAGATCAATTCTCTCAGAATTGGTTAAAAAATGTTTTCGAATATGTGGTGGATTTGACAAAATGACAGTATACAGACCAAACGTGCCCGCCGCAGTGGCTCAGTGGCTAAGGCATTGCGCTGATGAGCACGAGGTCGCGGGTTCGATTCCCGGCCGCGGCGGCCGCTTTTCTGAAGGAGGCGAAAAGCAAAAACGCCCGTGTGTAGGAGATTTCGGCGCACGTTAAAGATCCCCAGGTGGTCAAAATTAATATGGAGCCCTCCACTACGGCGCGCCTCATCGCCTGCGTTGCGTCGGCGCGTTAAACCCTACAATCAATCAGTCAGACCGAACGATGGATAACACACCACAGCAGTCGTTTGTGCCTGCTTGTGTGTGCCTTCCTTGCTTTGCTTTCTTCTTTAATTATCAACTATTTTTTTGTCGCGTTATTTTTTTCTGGCGGTGAAATTTCAAACATTTATGGGTTATAGGGTGTATCACGGGGATTGTGCAGTAGTTGCGAATACTTATTTATTCTATTTCGCCTGTTCAGACATTCTGATCATGCAAGCACTCCCGCTATCCCTACCCACTTAAAAAATTCGAAAAAAAAAGGTTAGGCTAGTAAAGAGAAAGACGTGTTAAAATATTTTGTTCCTAAATAAAAAAAAAAGGCTGTTTATCGTTGAACAAGAGCTAGAAGGGCCATGAAAGGCCTGGTTTTCCAGTTCAAGCAAAAGCTTGTCAGCTTGTAGTGACGCTTTAAACTTCCTGTGAAAGTTTGTTGAGTAATTTTAATTAAAAAGATAGAATTAATAGTTTATATTATGAAGTGGCGAGTGTCCTGTATACGATGTTTTTTTCCGAGCACTGGGCCGTAGATGCCTAGCGGGAACAGCAGCAGCAGCAACAACAACAAGAAACCTCGGGTGCGGGGGAGGAAGGCGGAACCATCGGCCGCGTACAACCATTCCCCAAGACCGCGCATAGATACCAAGATAGTAGTCGCCGATCGTACAAGTATCATTATACGCTTTCTTTATTTTTACGTAAGGGATGCTGAAGGAAGCGGAGCTAAAGCAGAAGGAAAAAAGAAAACGGTGTGTGTTTTTGTTCTTGTTCCAGGCGCGCGTTTATGTCCTCCCAGATGCCGCCAGTGACAAGAAACAGTGGTGTTCGTCTTCTCCAGATCCTTCATTTGCCCTCCTCGCATACGCGAATTGCACGATAACTCGGCTCGTTCGAAGCAGCGCGTTGGTATTGCTGAAAAACGACGCGTGGGCGTTCCCCGCGATGGGACGAGCGCGCGGCCTGCAGAGCGTGTGCGCGCGTGGCGCTGAGCTGGCGCAGCACGCCCGCGGCGATCCGTTCCGCGAAATATTTCAGCGCGTGGGCTCTATCAATTTCATGCATTCAGCGGGCTGCAGCAGCCAGTCCCGCGACTGTGTTTGTTTGCAGAGAGGGGCGCGCCTCTGGCGATGACCTGGCTTGAATCCCTCTCGAGAGGCCCGCGCTAGAGCCGCGGGATTTACGACGCGCATCTTTGGAGAAGCCACCACTGCTCGCGCTTTAATACTGGAGGCGAGAAAGGAGGACGCGAGGAAGGACGCGAAAGTAAAAAAAGAAAGAAAACAAAAGCGATCGGAAGGAGTCCTCATCGCCGAAACTCGGTTTCTGTGATGCGTGCTTACGTAACCTCTCCGATGGCAGCCTGGCAAAACGATTTCTTAAAAGACGAATTCGGAAGCATGCATCATGTATTAAGGGTGAACATGTGCGTTCCCTCCTTGTATCATATTTCCTTCCCTAATTTTCCTTACACGCAAAGTTGTGCTTTCTCGTTTTTTTTTTTTGTTTTTTTTTTTTGTTTACACGTCCGATGATTGTTCGATGCGTGTTTTGGAGGGTCGCTCTGTAAACAACGGGGGCTTCTGCTGTTTACGAAGCGACCGATAACAAGGAAACGTGGCACGACCGTCGAAGACGCTCGTTTTCTTGTTTTGTTTTTTTTATTCCGGCTCCGCGCTTGAGCAGCCCTGGGTGATCTCAAAAGGCGTGCAACCGCGCTCGCAGCATGTCGCACGGCCAATTTCCGATTCTCGTTACGAAAACGTCGAGGGAATGCGCCTGCGCTCTATTGTAGGGGATCGCATGTGGATTTGAATTGGGCAGGGACTGGTATTAGGTAACATTAGCGTTGAGGTTACGTAGTTCCTTCACACTGCTGGATTTGAGACCAGAGGGAAGATAAAGCAAAAAAAAAACAAAGGTCACGGGGCACCTAAGCTTTCCCTTATGATGTCGGAATGCGTTTGCGTTACTTCTCATTGAGTTGTGAAAGAGCACCTTTGGGTAGGTGCGCTGCCAATAAATATTGGTGAATCACCCATGAGACTCTTACTGCTGCTGTCATCACCACTGGCCAATCCCCCTGAGTTGGTATGTGAGATTTGGTGGTTGGTGCCGTAACATAGTAGCAACATGGGGAAGTTGAGAATTAGTTGTGCATGAGCTTTTCACGGCAGCTGAAATTGTCATTGGCGAATACCATAGCTTGAATGGCTACGTGTGCATAGCGAGTGAATATGTTGGCGCTGCAGCCAAATGGGAATTCGGATGACCAATAGTTTCTAACGGCTGCTTCCGTTGTCACAGGCCAATCTACCCGAAATGACATGTTGGCTTGGAGACCGGAGCAAGAACAAGACAGGAGAAAAGCGAGGCTTCCTAGCGCGGCAAAATAACGTCACAAGCGCTCGTCATAGGTTAAGCTAGCGGCAGCTGCCGTAGGTGAAGAAACTGCGCGGCCACCGCGATTGACATTTCACGGCGCAGCAACGGAATTGGAGTCGCTATCATTTCGTCCATCAGGTGCCGCTACCCTCTCCTTCGCCGTCGCAAGATTACGTAGCTGTGCAATCCGCCTTGGTTTTCATTGTGCCATTATCTGGTCACTCGCCCGCCCTTACCCCAATTGGCCGTTTCCCATCCTGTATATATTCTTGCTCCGTGGTTTGGAGGCAAGTGATAAAGATGAGGCCAACATTCAAGCTGACAGCCAGAAATAACATAACCTTAGGTTCCAAGGTAGTGCAAGCCATGCTTCCAGTGCTTGCTGCAAACAACTTGCTGCGATACTGGTGGCGGTTAATAAACTAGGCAAGATACACTATATATACCCGCCGCGGTGGCTCAGTGGCTAATGCGTTGGGCTGCTGAGCACGAGGACACGGGTTCGATTCCCGGCCGCGGCGGCCGCTTTTCTGATGGAGGCGAAAAGCAAAAACGCCTGTGTTTATGAGATTTCGGCGCATGTAAAGATCCCCAGGTGGTCCAAAATAATCCGGAGTCCTCCACTTCCGCGCGCCTCATCGCCTGCGTTGTGTCGGTGCGTTAAGCCCTACAATCAATCAAGATACACTATATATGATTGCTATTCCGGCGTTCTATACAATATTTTGGTGAGCGTGACTTTCGTTCAACGTTACTTCTGGGCACTCTTAGGTGTGGAATAATAATAATAGTAATAATAATTGCACCAGCGACCACTTCTAACCGAGATCTTGTCAATTGTACACTAACAAAGCGACGCCTGCGTCGGCTTTTTTTTCATCATTCTTATCTTTAAATGACCTTGCGAGGCTCATTGTTAGCTTTCGGAAAAACAAGCCCGCGGGAATAGATGGAATATCAATAGCGTTGCTTCAACGTAACTTACAGGCCCTTTCAGAAATCAGTGTGTCGAACCGAAAAAAATACCGGTTCGGTTACGGTTCTGGTTCAAGCGAAATCATTTCGTTCCGGTTCAGTTCCGGTTCGACAAAATCACGCACTGAACCGGTTCGCGAACCGGTTCGATGAGATAATTTGTTACTGAAAGTAGAAAAAAAAATGTAGTAGTTTAAAACAACAGTCAAATCAAAATACAAACAAAAATTCAAAATGCTGCTGTTCCCCAAGGGCAGTAGCGCAATTGCAAAGCAAACTTTAAACAATTACGAGATATTAGAAAAAGAGATGAAGTGGCGATGGTTTACCACCTACTTTCTCGCCCAGACTTTATGTTGTCCTAGCGACTATTCAAAAAAACACCGCCAATAGATATGACGGTGGGATATATTTTCTGCCCTTTTCTTTTTTGTTGAAATCGCAGTCGTCGCTATGGAATCGCCCATCACGCTAACCTTGACGCCTTAAATTTAGGCCTGGGTACTGGCGCGTTCAAATACCAGCGCTTAATACCAATGGCGCACATCCTACAACAGGTACATAAATACTACCAATGAATTAGATTATTTTGTCACCCTGAATAATTTGTTAGCTATCACCTTATCGAATGTGTTAGCCACACTTTTGTTAGAAGTAAGCTTTCGTTAACGCTCAGTCACTGCATTATTGCTCTGACCACTGCAATTCCTTTTGCGATAGTTATACCGGATGTGTGCATTACAATCAGTATGTCATCGTACCGCCTGACCCCCGGCCATCGTTCCGTGTGCTACATTGCGAAATCTTATAACAGATTATGCTGTTACAAAATTAAAGGGAAATTTGATGCGTGGAGCATGAGATGGGACTTTTTTGGGTAGACGCTCTTTAATTCGTCCACAGCAGTACTCCCTTCTGGAACGAGTAGCAGTAGAAGTAATGTAACGAGTGTCGCAGTCAGCACAAGTGCACCTTCGAAAAAAAAGCAGATCTGAAAGAGACAAAACTGCAGAACAAGCAGAAGAGATGATCGCTTGGCGAATGGGACAGTGCGAGGTACCGGCCTGCCTTTCTGCACGTGTCATCTGCTTTATTAGTGTTTCTGCTTCCAAGACAATGTCGAGGGCAGCAGTTTCTTGCCAGGGGATTAAGTGCGCACCTTAACAGTTTTCCCTGACATATCTGTTGTTATTTATATGTGTAAAAAACGGAACTTGTCCTCTGTACTGTCCTCAAAAACTGACCACGGAACTCACTTCCTTCGCATTGATGACACGTTTGGTTGTGAAAGGCAGAGCAAAGAAAAGTATAGAGCAATATCCAAGTCTTGGTGCTTTTTAGATGCGGAGCATCTCTTGCTTGGGGGTATGTCCCGCGTAGTCGGCGTCCGCACTCACACTACGCATGCGCAACTCTCCTCCTTCCCGCTCTCCAACAGCTGCGCGTTACTCTGTCCACTTCTCTCCTACCACCTGCTTGCGCTTCTCCTGCGTTCTCGCTTCTGCTCTCGCGGCGCATGCGCTACTCTCCTCCTCTAGTCTCATCTCCTTCAAGTGTGAATATAAAGCGGGTAGAGCGCTGCGCGCGTTCAGTGAAGCGCTTGCTTCGGTTGACTCCGTTGATGCTTCCGATGAAGTGTGATGGAAGCAACAGTCCCGTCAGTGAGTGGGCTGACGCAAGCACGCGTCAGCATCAGCCCAAACACTAATAGCAACGTTACGTCCACTCAAGACAAAGCTGCGAAGGGAAGGGCACGCGACGCTGAACGCAAACGCTTGAAGCGAGCGGTGGACCCTCAACTTCGTCAGCGCGCAGCAACTTCGAAGCGTCAACGTCAAGCAGCGGATCCTGAGCTTCGGCAACGTCAAGCAGCGTCGGTTCGAGAACGTCGGGCGGCGGTACCGGAACTTCGACAATTTCCCCCAAACCCAACTACTAACACAACGGAACGCAACGGAACCCCCCGATGCCCCGCATCCAGGGTTCCCCTCGGGAAGATGGGGTAATTTTTTTTTACTTACTTCTTGCGTAATATTTTAAAACAACGTGATTGGCCTTTTCTTTTTGTGTGTTTTCCGTGTAAACAAATTAAAAAAAAACTGGCGCATTTGAGGCCCCGTGCTATATCTCTGCTCCGAGGCGCAGCTTATGTTGCAGGCCGACAGACTTATTTTAAGCAGCTAGTGATATTAAACGTAGATAAAAATCTCCATACACGGACGTTCTCGATTTCCATCTGCTTCAGAAAAACGGTCGTGGGGAAGGGAGATCGAGGCCACTTGCGGTCAGCAGGAAACGGATTAGCCACTGAGCAGCTCCTGCGGTCACACTTGTCAAGTATTAACAATTTGGAGGTGTCGGACCTTTTAAACAAATTATGAAATGCAAAAAGTTTGCACACATCGGGTGTTGGCTTTCGCTGTTGCGCAGTGGAGCACTCCTGCAGCCTGATTCGCTGTTGCGCAGTGGAGCATTCCTGCAGCCTGATTGCTATAATAAAGTCGCAGCTGGGGAAGGGCAAAGTCGTTTTATATCCCCTGCAAGCTGCCGAGAATGACATTTCGTTTGGTCAGCTTGCACTACGCTCGCGCTTCCAGCAGCAACAGACAATTGCTACATTGGTGCTCTATCACATAGAGCGTGATAGTGTTCAATTGTCTGGAGGGCAAAGTGTGCGATCGGGTACGAAGTTGATGGTACGTGAAAGAAAAAAAAAAGTCCTAAATTGTATTGACTGTGCAATATCAACAACGGATGGTCGAACCGTTGCGGTATGCACCGGTAACCGTTATTTATTTTTTCGGTTCAGTTCCGGTTCGGGTTCAGCGTGCTCAAAAAATAACGGTTCGGGTTCGGGTTCAGTTCGGCAAAAATACCGGTTCAGTTCCGGTTTTCGGTTCGGTTCGGTTCCGGTGCAACACCCTGCTTTAAATGTTGGATGGATTCCTCGAAACAGCGATGCAGACTCTAAAGGCGGCAGTAGTAAAGCCTCAGTTTCAAAAAAGGAAAGAAAGACGTGTTCGAAAACTACCGACCGATATCTATATTACCCATTCTTTCGCGAATTATGGAGAAGTTTCTACTCCCGTGCGTGATGTCATTTTTGTTAAATTTAAGGTGATTTTCGATAGACAGTTCGGATTTATGGCTGGTAGAGGGACGGTGGCATTGCTGGAAAAGTTTGCTCATATCTATTCTGCATTCGAAAAAAAAAAAACTTAGCTGCGCACTGTCTTTTGACCATTCAAAGGCGTTTGACACGCTCGACCATAACATTTTGCTGCAAAAGTTGTATCTTGTGGGTTTTCGTGGACCTTTCCATGGTATACTTAAAAACTATTTTACGTAAGCGTTTTCAAGTTATCTCTATTGGTAGTGCAACTACATTCAACAGCAAATTTCCCATGAAAGCTACCCGCCGCGGTGGCTCAGTGGCTACGGCGTTGCGCTGCTAAGCACGAGGTCGCGGGTTCGATTCCCGGCCACGGCGGCCGCTTTTCTGATGGAGGCGAAAAGCAAAAACGCCCGTGTGTACGAGATTTCGGCGCACGTTAAAGATCCCCAGGTGGTCAAAATTAATCCGGAGCCCTCCACTACGGCGCGCCTCATCACCTGCGTCACGTCGGCGCGTTAAACCCCACAATCAATCAATCAACCCATGAAAGCTGGTGTTCCGCAAGTATCGACACTGTCTCCGTTATTATTTAATATATATATATATATAAACGACTTCCCAGAAGTTACTTCAAAATGTTGTTTCTCAATATGCAGACGAGACAGTATTACCAACTACACACTTGTCATCCACGACAGCAGCATGTTTATTGGAAAACAATGTTTGCAGGGCAATGAAGTGGTTCGTTGAAAATGGTTTGTTAGTTAACGTGAAAAAAAACAACTGTTATGTTTACGTAACCCGTTGAAAAGAGTAAACTTAAACGTTCCGATTTTTTCGCATGAGCAGAATTGCTTCCAGTGTCAATGTGCTCCTTTGGATTACGTAAATTCGATCAAATACTTAAATGTCTATTTTGACAGTGACCTGTCGTGGAACAGCCACTTGCTTTTGTTTGCGGTAGACTGCGTGGGCTGCGTGCGCATTATTTAGCATGAATTTTTTTGTGCCGCTACCAGTAAAAAATGTTATGCACGCCCTGGCTCATAGCTGCTTGCTCAGATATGGCATCACGGTTTATGCGCATTGTTCATCCAACTGGAAGGACCGAAACGATAGTCTGCTGAATAACATGCTAAAAAGTATTGTTTTCAGTTCTTCAGGTCCTCTTTCGGATAATTTGTTCACAGCTGTGCAACTTCCTTCCTTTCATTCTTTGTTTTTTGAGACTGTCATTCTCAAGCATTTCTGAAGCTTCGATTTCAATCTTCAACACAATGTTTCAAGAGTATTAAGAAACGAGCTTAGTTGTTCAGTACCCCGCTGCTCCACCAGATACGGTAAAGCAACAAAAAAATGTACTATATGTGCTGTTTGTTTAAACTACCTGGAGTTTTTTTTTCTTTTTCTTTTTTTTTTTGCTGTGATCACAAAATTACAACAGTAAAAATTGTTACAATCCCTTCGTTAACTCTTTTTCCAAAGCACAAAAGATATTTCAATATAGTGCTAAATTCCAGCAATCGCGGTGCTTTGCTGGTGTTACTTATAGTTTGTGTCATCGCGTTCATTCTCCTTCGGCCATTGTTTGATTCGCCGATTGTCGGGCCCAGTCCCTCAAGCTTCCTTTTGGCTTTGACGGGCCAGAACACCATGTATTTTCTTGTGTGAATGGCAATAAACAGATATTATTATTATTATTATTATTATTATTATTATTATTATTATTATTATTATTAGTTAATGGTCAAACATCAGTTAATGGTCAAACATCATTTAGGTACAAAGCAACCAGTGGTGTACCCCAGGGCTCCGTTCTGGGCCCCCTTCTTTTTTCCATTTTCATTAACGATGTTGCTTCTGCCATTAAAAACTCTTCTTTTTTGTTGTATGCTGATGATGTGAAAATCTTCAGAGAAGTGCGTAATGTTCAGGACTGTAATTCTCTTCAGGCTGATATCGTGTCATTCCATCGTTGGTGCACCAGAAACGACTTAATTTTGAACCCCTCAAAAACGAAAGTTGTTTCCTATAGTAGGAAAACTCAACAGCTGCAATACTCCTATCAAATAGCAAGCACTGCACTGCCGAGGGTGACCGAAATTCGTGACTTGGGAGTACTATTTGATTCTTCTCTGACTTTCTCTTCCCACGTTACACAAATTACCGGACGCTCTCTTCGATGTCTGGGTGCTGTCTGCAGGTATTCTAGAGAGTTTAAAAGTCCTCTTCCTTTCTTAAAGTTGTATTCGGCTCTGTGCTTACCTCTTCTCGAATACGGTTCTGTTGTTTGGAATGGAACTTGCAAGTCCAATAGTGACCGCATCGAAAGGGTTCAAAATAAGTTCCTTTCTATCTTTAGGCACCGTTTCCGTCATGTACAAGAAGACGCAAACGGCAGCACGTCTTGTCTCAAAAGTATTCCTTCCCTTTGGTGTCGACGAATGAGAGCTGACATTATCTTTCTTTATAAACTTCTTCATGGTGATATTTTGTGTGATGACTTGGTTGCACTTATCAATGTCAACTTGCCGAACAAACTTTTCCGAAGATTTCGAACTTTCAGAACAGATGCTTTAAGTAAACGATGCTCGTCCATCTGCAGAATACAATGTGCATATAATGAATATTCCGATGGTCTTGATATATTCCAGAGCTCTTTGTCTTTGTTCTCTAATGAATTGAAAACTGTTGTAACTTAAGTGCCTTTATGTCATTTATGTGCCGTATTTCTGTTCCGTATTTATTTTATGCAAATCATCATCTTGCTTGTTTGTTTTTCACTTTTCCTGATTTTGTGTTGCTTGAATTTCTGTCGGTTTAAGTGTCAGTGCTTGTAACGCTGAACTTCGTTTTTTCATTTTGAAACTTCCTGACATTTTGTTACAAAACCTTTGTTTTATGTGTATAATCTATCTCCGTCATGTGCATTGAGTATTTGCTTGTATATTTTCAATTTTTCACGTGCCTTCAACGTTTTGCTGGCCGGGTGTCATGGCTTCTAACACTAGGCTTCCTTTTTTTTTTTTTTTTTTGCTATTTTGCTGTTTTGCTTTCTGGGATCTCTGTAACTATTTTTATCTTATTGTTTCTTTCATATATACGGTTTTCTGTGTTGTGTTGTCTTGATTTTAGTTTGTTTTTATGAATGCTTGTATATGGTGTACCAGTACCAAGACCCTAGGGTTGTTCCTGGGCACCAAAAATAAAGGTTGATTGATTGATTGATTGATTGATTATTATTATTACACAAGCACAAATATTGCACAAGCGTGATCACGCTTTGTACCTGGCGTCAGTTGAAGCTAAAGCAACTCATCAGCCGGGTGCCTTCTGGAAATACATTCATTCTAGATCTAGTACAACGAAAGAATCTATTCGTCTTCTGGATTCCAACGGCGATGAGGTTGCAGATGCGGCCGGCTGCTTTGCTCGTCAGTTTTCTTCTTTGTTTGAGCTTAGCGGTGGTAGTGATGACGGCAGCGTCTCTTGTCACCAGGACGGTAACTCCGCTTGTTTCCAATTGGATGAGAACATTGTGCGGACCAGCATCAAGCGGCTAAAGCCCTCGTTGTCTTCTGGGCCAGATGGTATTCCTGCTGCAATTCTAAAAACGTATGCAAATATATTCGTTCCTGTGTTCACCTCAATATTTAATAACTGTCTCCGGTCTGGCACGTACCCTCGCTCATGGAAAATTTCTCGTGTATTCCCTGTTTTCAAGTCAGGCCCAAAAACTGACCCCATGAACTATAGGCCAGTGTCGCTCCTTTGTTCTGCCTCTAAAATATTCGAGTTATCTCTTCATGCGGTCTTGTCTTTCTCACTTAAACACGTCCTCATTCCTAATCAACATGGCTTCATGCGTGGTCGCTCAACTTCCACAAACCTCGCATGCTTCATGGAGTAGGCTGTCCCAGCAGTCGTTGGTAGAAGCCAGCTTGATGCGGTCTACTGTGACATGAGCAAGGCCTTTGATGTAGTCAACCACTCGTTATTGCTTGCCAAGCTCATTCTGTTAGATGTTCACGCTTCTTTAGTGGGTCTTATACGTTGCTATCTCCAGGAGCGATATTGCTATGTAAGTGTTAACGGTCAAACATCATTTAGATACAAATCAACAAGTGGCGTACCCCAGGGCTCCGTTCTGGGTCCCCTTCTTTTTTCCATTTTCATTAACGATGTTGCTTCTGCCATTCAAAATTCATCTTTTTTGTTGTATGCTGATGATATGAAAATCTTCAGAGGAGTGTGTAATGTTCAGGACTGTAATTCTCTTCAGGCTGATATCGTGTCATTCCATCGTTGGTGCACCAAAAATGACTTAATTTTGAACCCCTCAAAAACTAAAGTTGTTTTCTATAGTAGGAAAACTCAACAGCTGCAATACTCCTATAAAATAGCAAGCACTGCACTGCCGAGGGTGACCGAAATTCGGGACTTGGGAGTACTATTTGATTCTTCTCTGACTTTCTCTTCCCACGTTACACAAATTACCGGACGCTCTCTTCGATGTCTGGGTGCTGTTTGCAGGTATTCTAGAGAGTTTAAAAGTCCTCTTAATTTCTTAAAGTTGTATTCAGCTCTCTGCTTACCTCTTCTCGAATACGGTTCTGTTGTTTGGAATGGAACTTGCAAGTCCAATAGTGACCGCATCGAAAGGGTTCAAAATAAGTTCCTTTCTATCTTTAGGCACCGTTTCCGTCATGTACAAGAAGACGCAAATGGCAGCATGTCTTGTCTCAAAAGTATTCCTTCCCTTTGGTGTCGACGAATGAGAGCTGACATTATGTTTCTTTATAAACTTCTTCATGGTGATATTTTGTGTGATGACTTGGTTGCACTTATCAATGTCAACTTGCCGAACAAACTTTTCCGAAGATTTCGAACGTTCAGAACAGATGCTTTAAGTAGACGACGCTCGTGCATCTGCAGAATACAATGTGCATATAATGAATATTCCGATCGTCTTGATATATTCCAGAGCTATTTGTCTTTGTTCTCTAATGAATTGAAAACTGTTGTAGCTTAAGTGCCTTTATGTCATTTATGTGGCGTATTTCTGTTCCGTATTTATTCTATGCAAATCATCATCTTGCTTGTTTGTTTTTCACTTTTCCTGATTTTGTGTTGCTTGAATTTCTGTCGGTTTAAGTGTCAGTGCTTGTAACGCTGAACTTCGTTTTTCCATTTTGAAACTTCCTAAGATCTTGTTACAAAACCTTTGTTTTATGTGTATAATCTATCTCCGTCATGTTCATTGAGTATTTGCTTGTGTATTTTCAATTTTTCACGTGCCCTCAACGTTTTGCTGGCCGGGTGTCATGGCTTCTAACACTAGGCTTCCTTTTTTTTTTTTTTTTTTTTGCTGTGTTGCTTTCTGGGATCTCTGTAACTATTTTTACTTTATTGTTTCTTTCATATATATGGTGTTATGTGTTGTGTTGTCTTGATTTTAGTTTGTTTTTATGAATGCTTGTTATTGGTGTACCAGTACCAAGACCCTAGGGTTGTTCCTGGGCACCAAAAATAAAGGTTGATTGATTGATTGATTGATTGATTGATTGATTGATTGATTGATTGATTGATTACTCGTAGACCTTAAAATCTTATCTGTACACATCAATGAAACAATAAGCTAAAATGTCAGATTAGGGAATAAAAGAATAACTTTTTCCATGCGACGTTAAAGACATTTCTGGTCAAAACTCCTTCGTAGTTCTGGCGCTATATTGTCCCATGAGGTCTCGGGACATACGTGGACAACATCGACCCTCCAGGGATATCCCATCATCTCTTTGAGAAAATTGCGCCCTCGCTTCTATTTTGACTAACGATAATAGTATTTTGCCTTAGTTTTCTACTTCATTATTTTGGCGACCAATTGGAGGCGTATGAATTACCCAGGAAGGCGTTCTCAATCTTCCACTTAATACAAATGCAAAGAAACAGACTGGCACCCGCCATGGTGGCTCAGTGGCTATGGCGTTGTGCTGCGCAGTACGAGGACGCGGGTTCGATTCCCGGCCGCGGCGGCCGCTTTTCTGATGGAGGAAAAAACCCAAAACGCCCGTGTGTTCGAGATTTCAGCGCATGTTGAAGATCCGCAAATGGTCAAAATTAATCCGGAGCCCTCCACTGCGGCGCGCCTCATCGCCTGTGTAGCGTCGGCGCGTTAAACGCCAGTATAAAAACAGACTGGTCGTGGTGGTATCCAAAACCAATTTTTGCGTAGATACGCGGAACGGGCATCTTGCTGCTTTAATAAAATATTCCAATCGCCCCTCCTTAGGGTTTTTTTCCAAATCGCAACGAAGCGTGCTAAAAAGCACCCCTGTTCCCAGAGCGGCTCTCTTTTACACAAGACCAGTTACCGTCATATCTTGCCTATCATCACATGCTCAAAGTTACTCACACATAATATTAACATACACTTGTGGGCCTATCTTTATATGCCTAATCTGTTGTTTCCTAATCAGCATGGGTTCCGCCGAAGCTTATGTACGTCAACTCAGTTATTTGAATGCCTGTGTGATCTTTCCCAAGAAATAAATGGGTGTGACCGAACTGGTAGGATATATTTATGGATTTGGCAAACGAATTCTATAAATCGTCGTTTAAAACAATTACACGTTTCAAAATAGTTTATTCACCACATGTTTCCCGTCTTCTCTTAGTTCTGGGCAGGAGTTTGTTCGAATGTTTAAAATTAAAAGACAAGCCGTCTAGATTGCTTGCTGAAAAATCTTGAGCTCTTCAGCAGAGAGTGTTCGGTCTTCTTTTGTTTTTATTATCTATAAGGTATCTGCCAAATTAGGTCGCGATTCCGATCAGGTTGTTGACCGTAAACTGTGCTGTTTATAGAACAAATGACAGTCGGCATCATTTACTTTATTTAGCAACAGCCTTAAAAAAAATAGGAATTGATGTGACGAATGGCTAATAGCTTTAAACACTAAAAAAAAAGTACAGCTGTCATCTCTATAGCTAGCACGAAAATAGCGCTGGATTGGGTTTCCCGGTTTGGCGGTTCTAGGTTGAAGCGTGCTTATGCGCGGTCAGCAATGGAATTAAGGCATTGATTACGTCTGCTCTAAGGCTTGTAATGCATTGTAGAGCCTTGCAGGTAACATTTATCGTGTCGCTCCAGATATTACATTGCCAGCTTACAAAACTTCAGTCAGGGCAATTATTGAATATGCGAAAATTGTACGGGACTCTTACACACAGTCAAACTGCAACAAAATAGCAAGGGTACAACGGCTTCGTGCTACGTTTATCTTTAATAAATATCGCTGTCATTGTTCCCGCACTGGGCTTCGGACAAAATGTGGCCTTAAAAGTTTGAAAATTGGGTCGTAGACTGAAACTAAAATTCAGGTTTCTGTTAATTGATATTCAGCTTAATCTAAAACGCAGATTTTTTTCAGGCTAACACGCAAGAACACTCCCGAAATCGCCATGGTATATATATACCACCCTTAGCCCCACGTACACACGGTTTTAGGTTCAGCCAAGAGTGGAATGTGTTGCCTGAGCCTACAGTCAGACGTGTTTTGCTTACCTCATTTGAAGCAAATTGAAAATGGCTATTGTCTGTATAACATTGATCGAACGATTCAATGAATGTTATATATTACCGGATGGACTTATATTCATGAAAGCTCCATTTTAAGGAATTTACCCATGCACACGTGCGCGCACGTGTATTGATAGAATGTGCAGCCTTATCTGGCTTGTGGCATTTCTATTGAACGTTTTACCTTCATCAGGGTAAAAAAGAGGCGTTGACGGCAGGAAGCTCACGTTTCTGGCCGTCAAATCTGGCCGTTGTTCAGAGGCTCTAGCAGCGGTATACAGCAGCTCGCTTCCAGCTCTCGCTCTAGCAATTTGCTCCAGCAAAGCCAGCTTCTTTGCCCCTGTAAGTGCGACACACGCAGTACACACGGGACATGCGGCGAAGCACAGCGCCGTAAGGAGGAGAAAAGCGAGCGAGCGAGCGAAGGTGTTCCTCGGAGCGCTTGTCAGTAGCACGGCTGTTTCTTGGAGCACCGGGGGTGGGTGGTTTAATTGTGCTTGCGGGGCGGTCACCTCGGGCGCCGTCACGGCGTCCTCGGGCTCTTTGTGCGCCCTCATCTCTGCGCCTTGTTTCGGCCGCCCATTGTGCGGCGTGTCCGCGCCGCTGCTGCTGCTGCTGCTGCTGTTGGGAGCAGCTGTATGGTCTCTGAGCGGGTATTTGCCCAAGAAAATAGTAATCCAATAAGGCATCGGCGCCGCTTTCATCGCGGGCTCGCCCGAGGGCGACGACAATGCAACTGGCCCCGCAGCCAGGAGCCTGTCGCCGTCACCTTTTCCCGGCGGACGTCATCTCCGCTTATGCCTTTTTCTCCTCCCGCGGCTCGGCTTAATGTGCTATTAAGACACATCAGGCTCTCGCTGACTCGCTCAGGCGTTCGTTTTATCGCCCGCTGTCTTTCATGCAGCCTGTATCTGCCCCCTCGCGCCGATCGATTGAGGACCCGCGCCCAGTTTTCGCCATTATTAGAATTTTTAATGGCTCCGCGCTCTTGACTCCCGCCGCCTCCCCCTCCGGCTCGCTCTTCTTCCTTTTCCTCGGCCGCTTTTGTTCTGCGCCTCCTCGGCCCTTCACGTCCAGGCAGCGGGGCCCTTGCTCT
Organism: Haemaphysalis longicornis; assembly: GCF_048455015.1. Lineage (NCBI taxonomy): Eukaryota > Metazoa > Arthropoda > Arachnida > Ixodida > Ixodidae > Haemaphysalis > Haemaphysalis longicornis. Next base: position 385,256,296 of record NW_027526203.1, on the reverse strand, counting down.
TTTCCGCGAGCCAGTTTAGATATCCTCGCGCGCCCGGCCAGCGTATGTTTTTAACTGCGTTTTCGTTCGTCGCCGAAACCGTAATTAGCGTCATGGGAGCGTGTATAGGTTTGATAAAGTAATTCATTATACTGCCCAGAGCAATTTTTCAGTTTAGTAGTCATCTGCACCGAGTCCGCGCATTGTGTCCGGGAATATCTCTCTGGCAGCTCTTGGGGGTCCGTACGTGTCCCGCTGCTCTGCTCGCTTTTTTGGTGTGTGTGTGTGTATGTGTTTGCGCGATGGCCGGGGTTCCGCCGTCCCCCTAGTCGCTGCCTGTTCCAGCGCCGTCTTTCTCGTTTTATTTCGCCGTTTAAGGGCGCCCGCGTGCCTCGCGAGCCTTTTTTTTTATAACGACAGTGCAGTTAATTAGTTCGTATTAAATGAGTCATTATTGGGACTCGCACATGGGAAAGAGATCATACTTGATGAAGATACGCAATTTCTAGAAAAACAAAAGAACCCTGTTTTTTTAAATAGTTCACGAAAAGGCGCGTATTTGGCGTCTGTATTCTTGACAGTGTGGGGAAAGATAAAACGACTATAGACTTGCATGTTCACCCATGAATAAAAATATATCACGGGAATCTGGTCAATATATTTCCCGTAGTTGCTGTCTCCCCACTGCGATGTGGGGCGCCGTTTCTGTCGGTTGTTAGCCTGCAGTCTCTGCCGCGTGGACGTTTTCCCTTCTTTAACAGCAAACTGAAATCCACAGCATGAATGTTACTTTTGCTGGAAATTCTCTCCCTGAAATCCTCACGCCGCGAATAGTCTTTTCACGTCGGCGTCTCGCGTGCTTGTTTACCTGCGAAAGAAAGAAAAACAGAAATACCGCGATATATACAGGAGAGCTCAGTCAACAATCGCCAACGCCGTGCGGTGTCCTTTGAGATACGGCAGAGGTTTGTTTAACACCGCCTCGCGACTGAGTGTTTTGAAACAAACGATTACCCGGAAGGACTAGTGTTTGCCGAGCCCAGACAGCCGCAGGACGCTCCGCGATACGATTGTACCCTTTGTGAAAGAGGCTTCCCGCAACGACTCGCCGTTTTTTTCTGCGGTCTCTGCCCGGTGTCCGGTAGTATGTTGGCTTGGAGTGGATCATACAGGTTCCTTTATAGTCGATGCGGGGCAGCATGAAAGGATGAAGAAATCGACCGTTGCAGTTCCCTTCTGCTTTAAAAGGAGTTTGTGAAAGAGGGGGTGCGGAGGTGCGCTGGAAACTATCGAGCCAGTAAATAGTGAATGAGTTGATCATATTGGTCAGTTACCCTGTCTATAGGGCAATGATACCGTTCGGTGACTCGTTTCTATAGCTTGAAACTGTGCAGGTTAGAGATGGTACAGTATCCCTTGAAATATGCACGCGCTTCACAACACCATCACTGTTAGGCCAGTTAACGAAACGTTCGCTGCAATGAAGAATAATAGTAGTGCAGTGATTTAGAAACATTGAAACCTTTGAATCCGGATTTTATGGTGCAGCCTTCAAAATAAAGTCCTTATTGCCGCAGCGTATCGAAAATAGATTTTCTCCGTGTTTTCTGCAGCTTACTGATATCTTACCTACAGTGGAATCTCGTTAAACCGTACCCACGTAAGCCGTAGTTCCTTTTTCTTCGGAGTTAAGCCGAATCCCCGACTCGGTTTCCTTTTAACCTAATGCATTCGGATAAACCGTAGTGCCGGTTAGTACATACTATCTTCGCGTCCCCATGAGGCACGGTTTAACGAGGTTTCACTGCATATACAACCGGGAAAATTTCCACGGGTGCGCTTCGCCATAGCCCACCATAATCCCTGCGCTGGGGAGTACTCATAATTACGCAACCGACGAAGAACAGAAGAAATACACAGGAAAAGCGCTGCTTCGTGTATTGGTGAAATGTGTGAATATTTCTCAAATTTGAGGACATTTTCGCAACTGCCTTTCTCCACTCGTTTGAGCTTGCGAAGCTTCTTAGGGCGCGGTTGTATTAGATTCTCGTATTTAGTCTTAACACTGTGTCTGAACCACTCTTCGTTGGGCGTACGAACCACGCCCCGGCAAGCCTTAGCTTCCATTTGAGTTGATTCACTCGAAAGTTGCTAAATGGGGGATCGTTAGTTCTTGCTTCACACATGCTATCCCAAATCGTGCAATCGCAAAATTCTACACAGCTTTGAAAAGTAAACTGAACTCCCTTCGGAAGCTGTGCTCCCCTACCACGTGCTGATAGCGATCAGTGTTTGTTTGCCGAAAGAGATCAAAGTCAGTCGTTCAGTGTGGTGAGGGGCTAAGCCTGCGAAAAAGACGAGGGGTGTCACAATTAGAGGAAATTTGCTGTTGTTCCGCTATATTCACTTCGTGGCACACAGCTTCAAACTAATCGCAGGCAGGTGGGCTGTGGGCGCGTTCTTCTCCGCGCTCCAGAAAAGCTGTCCAGCAAGGTTGGGCAGGACCGTATACCCCCATTGCTGAGGAAGATAGGACTCGCCAAGTGGAACATTGTGACCGTTGTCACGTGTGCTGAAGGGATCGTGTGATCCCTGTCAATGTCCTGCGACAAGCGTTGTGTTGTGCCAAAAGGCCGCTGTCGTAATGAGCGGCTCAGAGAGCTCGCGTAAAGCGTACCCTCGGTGCTATCTGACCACATCCATTGCCAGCACTGCGCCTGCGGGCCCGAATTTCAACGACGTTAGGCACCGGGACCAGACACGCGAAATTCGTGAGGCCTTGCTGGTGGCGGCAGTAAGGGCCACGTGCGTTATCAAGCCTTCAGTTGCACCGTCAAGTACACAGTTTTCCTTACTTTGGTTGCGCGCATGCTGTGTATGCAGCTATCTACGGCTCAGTGCAGCCCCTTACAGCGGTGTTCTTAAGCTGCCCGTTTATTTTGTTTAGTTTCGTTGTTGACTGCGCAAGTATGCTTGATCCGTTGCAATTAACAAAATTTAGTCGCGAGTCCGCGACGTATCTGTACCTTTCTTGTCTGGCCGCCTCTTGTCGGTTGTTCGGAAATGGGTTGTTCCGACTAGCGTAAGCAACCACCTCTTTAGCGTATACGCTCGGCGTTTGCGGACAAATTCGCTAAATGACAAAGTTTAAAGTACGATTAAAAATGATTGAGAATTAATTAAAATGTAACTAAGGCCGTAAACAAAATTATGAAGCAAAGCGTGTACATTACCTGCACCTACTCAATACCGCCATCTATCCCTTTTTCTCAAAACGAAATTGAAATGAGCCTAAATGGTCAAAAGACGAACTAAAACGACAATGGTATGCTCGGCCTCGTAAGTCACCCAATCCGCTTTATTGTGCGCAGTGGCTCTCTTTGGGGACTGTGGTGAAGCCAACTTGCAGGAATACATCTGAGCTGCGTTTCCCGTGAAGCCGCGGTCATAGTAATGACGTAATATAAAAAAATACCTGGTTTGGATAGGAGGAAATACGCTTAGCGTGACTAGTTACATAATGACGTAACATCAGACAATACTTTGTTTTTAGAGGGAACGCGTTGAGCGTGACTGGCTATGTCATTCCAGCTGATAATGCAAGGGGTTTAGAGGACACGCACGGAGGCACTTAAACATTTAGTTTCACGCCATTACCTGGAATAATGTGTGTCTTGGTAGGCTTTGGAACCGAAGTGGCTCTGTTGTAGAACTCGTGCGTTTCTTTATACCTTCTAACAATAACAGGTCAATATTATTGAATGTCCGCTAGTTTATTATTCGTCGCCACCGAGTACGCGCACTCCGTCCTAGAATATCACTCAGCTTTCCTGCCGCTCTTCAAGTAATGAACTCAAAGCCAAGTATGCGGACAGTTTTATAGCGGAAGATGCCGTGAAAGCACGCTGAGAGGCTAAGTGTGTTACTGCAGAGTTGCCTAATTGATCAGAAAAGGGGAAAGCTGTGTAGTGGGCTGACAGCGTTTGTTCAATGGCGATTTGTGTGAGAGATTAGATTCAGAAGGGAGTGCTTTGTGCGACGTTCTTAATTGCATACATTGGTGGGACGCATGGTCGAGAAGGCACGCCGTTTTTGTGGTCTATATGTGCTGTATATGGCGATGCGGATTAATTTTGGTGGAGAAACTTGTATGATGCGTCGTGCCATATATTTGCGCACCATCGCTTACTATTTCCTGCGTTCAGCCGACTGCCGTAATCTTGCCGCCTGGTCCGGTTCATGTACCTCCGTTGGGCAAATGAGCGTAAAGGTCGCATGCGTGCGCGACCATAATGGGAGGGATTAACAGCTGGACGGATTAACTTGGACCGATTAATTTGGACAGATTAACCTGGACCGATAACAGCTGTGACTCATGTACGCAAACAGACTTGTCTGAATGCTCAGCTATTCTTGAAACGGTACGATGCATCGAGCAAAACCAAAACCAGGAACTGTCAAACTTCCGCCAATGGCAGTGCCTTGGGAACGTACAGCTTAAAACGCTAGAAGACCGGTTGAATCACGTAGTGCATGCAGAATCATCTGCCTGTTCCGGTCTACCATCGTCACAAAGTAAGAACATAAACACCAATTCATTAGACATAACCCGAGAAATTGTCTCGCTAAAAGCAGCCGCAGCCGGTGCTGAAAACCGTTTGCGTCGAAATAATCTCCTGTTTTATGGTATGCCAGATGCCCAGTCCGAAACGTGGACACAATCAGAGGAAAAAGTGCTGTCATTTTGTTCAGAGCTGCTGGGTATAAAAGTTGACAAGTCGAAAGTTGAAAGGGCTCACAGAATCGGCCGCTTTCAATCGAACAAGAGCCGCCCTATCGTGATAAAATTTAATCACTTCAAGGACAAGCAATCCATTCTTGCCTCCGGAACTGAACTAAAGAACACCGATTTCGCTTAGCGCGAAGATTTTTCAGCATCTGTACGCCTAGCGCGAAAAAAGCTTCTTGAGTTTGCTAAGGAAAGCGAATCCCCCTATCAATTAAGATACGATAAACTGTTACTTGGGAAAAACTGCTACGTCTATGATTTAGCGTCTAATGCAATAGTCATGCCTAAAATCTAGCTATATGGCAGCACCCGTCGTAAAACGTCTGTCTAGGTAAAGAAAACCGCAGTGCGTAGGGACGTTTGCCGGCTAACGGAGCTCAACATCCTAGCTAGTAATTGACTGCCGCAGGATAAAGAATAAACGAGATGCTCTTTCTAGTTGAATAATCACTACGCATGCCGATATTGTTGTTGGCAGAGAATCATGGTTAGATGATACCATAAGCAATGCTGAAGTCTTTCCGTCAGGTTTAGAAATTTATCGGCACGACCGTGACGTTCATGGTGGCGGTGTATTTCTTCTCGTCGACAAATGCATCCCTAGCGTGCCAGTAGATCTGTGCGGCGATAACTGCGAAAGCGTGTGGTGCAAAATCATCCTACATAATGGCGAACATCTTACAATAGGGTCTTTTAATTGCAGCCCCCAGTTCAAGTTCACTGGAACCACTCCGGTCCTTATCAAACGCATTGCAAAACGTACATACTAATCTCTTTCTCGGTGGCGTCTTGAAAATGCTTCACGTTCAGTGGATCAACAAATGTCTACTTTTATCTGCACAGTCTGCTCTTTCCGATGAATTCAGCAACATGATAGCAACGCATGGTCTTTACCAATTCGTTGATTTTTCCCACCATAAGAACCGCCGAAAGAAGCTCTATACTCGACTTGGTTTCTTCAAATGCCGAAGCCTTAGTTCAATCCATTACAGCAATCCCTGGCATCAGTGACCATGACGGAGTCTTTGCTAAAGTTTCATGCAACCGACCGCAAAAAACCATATCTAAACCGCGCAAAGTGTACAGTTTTGAGAAGGGCGATTACAGTATGATTAGTCAAAGCTTAGAGGAGCAGTACGATGATTTCATTGAAGCCTCATTAACTCATAGCGTAGAGGAACTATGGGAGCGGTTCAGAACTAGATTACTATCACTTATAGGCGAACACATTCCATCAAAAATTTTGTCTGGTACACAACGTAAAAATAAACCCTGGTTCACGCGTGAGATTAAGCTTTTGCTCAACAAGAAAACAGGTATCTTCAAGAGATACGTCAGCAACAGGAACGAAGAAATCCTCAAAATCCTCGAAATAATTTCCTACGAAATTACGAAGAAAATAAGGTGTGCCAAAGATAAATTTTATTCTTCCTTAAGTGCAAAACTTAAACGCAGTCCTAAAGAACTATGGAAGTTTGTAAAACAAAGCGGAAATGAGGAATAAACTATTCCCCGCGTTGTCTACCGATCAAGGATTTATAACTAATGACGTCGATAAAGCCAATCACTTTAACAAATACTTTCAATCAGTTTTTTCTACCCCCCTAATGGGTGCACCAAGGGCAGGAAGTTCCCAGTGCCATCTACCGGCCATGCGAGATATAGATGTGACATATAATGGAGTATTAAAAATTCTTGAAGAACTGAAACCGCATTCTGCCACCGGTCCTGACGCGATACCCTGTCTAGTTTTGAACTGCGCAGCCACGGTGTCTAAATTTCTTGTCGTGATATTCAGATTATCTATCTCTAGACGTCAGTTGCCCTTACAGTGGAAATCTGCTAACGTCGTACCTATTCATAAAAACGGACCCTGTTGCCAGGCGCCCAATTACAGACCCATATGTTGACGAGCGTGTTCCAAAATCCTTGAGCACATTATTTACTCGAACATAATCCATCATTTGCAGGTAAATAATCTATTTATGAACTACCAGCATGGTTTCCGAGCTGGGTATTCATGCACAACAAGTAGAGTTCTGTCATGACATTTTTTCTCCATTTAATTCATGTACTCAAGTAGACTGTATTTTTAGACTTCCGAAAGGCATTTGATGCAGTTTCTCACTCTCACTTGCTTCGTAAATATATATCTTATCTTGGTCTCCCTGACAACGTGCTTGGTTGGGTGCGCACATACTTTTCGAATCGTTCCCGAAAGGTTCTCATTAATGGCTTTGATTCCGAACCCGTCCCCGTCACCTCAGGAGTCCCGCAGGGGTCCGTCCTCGGCCCCCTGTTGTTTTTAATTTTTAATAATCTAAACTACGGCTATAGGCTGATGATTGTGTATTGTATAGAGGGACATTAACAGTCCGAATGACGCTGCTCAATTACAGTTGGATCTAAACAGTATTGTTAACTGGTGTGATAAATGGTATATGAAACTGAACGTCTCAAAATGCAACTGCATGTGTTTCAGCCGAAAACGGTCAAATACAATAACTACTTACTTTTTAAAGACGGGAAGCATTTCATTTTCAGATCATGTTAAGTACCTTTGCCTCACATTCTCATCAAACCTGACCTGGACCAAACACACTGAAACCGTAGCAATGAAGGCTGGCCGTGTTCTTAATTTTATTAGGAGAAATTTCAAAAATCCGCCACAGGACGTAAAGGAGACTTTGTACATAACTAATGTGCGCCCAATACTAGAATACGCTGCTGCTTTTTGGAATCAGGACACCGAGGTACTCATTAACAAACTAGAAGCTATTCAAAACCGTGCTGCCTGCTTTGTCACTGGTTCGTTCGGTAAGAATACCAGTGTGTTGCGTCGGCGCGTTAAACCCTACAATCAATCAAGGATACCAGTGTTTCCGCAATAAAAGAGGCACTGTCTTACGACTGTTTACAAACTCGCCGCACAGTATGTCGCCTACTATTCCTCAACCAGATAACTAACGAAAAAACGGGTATTAACCGCCAGTCTTATTTAATAGCGCCTGCTTACGTATCAAAAAGGAGAGACAATAGCAAAAAGATCAGAGAAATTCATTGCCGCAGCTCGCTTTTTAAATCAGCTTTTTTTCCACGCACAATTGGCGATTGGAATAAGCACCCGGAAAACGTCGTTTCCGCATCTGGCGTTAGATTTGACACCACTCTAAAGTGGTATCTGTGTGTGACAGTGAAAATGGTGTTTCCTGAATTGCCGTGGTCTTGTTCCTGTCAATTATTTGTTTTTCGTTTTTTTTTATTCATAACTGCTGCTGCGTGTTGCTGCCCACTGCAATGTTTGATGACCACTGTGACTCGTTTTATAGAATGACGATTTTTTTTTCGTCTTCCGTCTTGTTTTCCTTTTTTCTCTTCTATGTTTTTATTATTTTGCCTTCGGCTCTGTTGTCGTTTGATGTTGTACATTGCTCTTTGCTGCAAGCTTTTAAAAGATGCCTCTGTTGATTTTTATTTTTGTATATTACGAGACTCATGATTCCGTTTCTGCACTGAACACTTTTTATGTGTCTCCTACAACAATGCCCCCTGGGCGAATGTAGTAAGCTGAATAAATAAAATAAATTAAATAAATAAATATCCAAGAGGCAAGTGCTTCGTAGCACAGTATTTTACGGTTCCTGCGGGCAGCATCAGAGCGCATCGTCGACCAGAATATGTAGGGAACGGCCTCGCGTGGAAGAGTGGCTTGGCAAAATTGACAAAAGGAAATGGTGCGTCGCTGGACACAAGGGGCAAAGACAGACGGATGGCGGCCTGCACAGTTAACAAGAGGTTCCGAGGGACGGGGGCTCGAACAGGGGCGGATTTTGGGCAGGGGTGGTGGGGGCGACCCTAGACGCCCTAAAATATGTTTGCTTCGCACTTTTGGTGACCAAAATACTGATAAAAATAATAATTTTAATAATAGTAATAATAATAATGATACGACGACGACGAAGAAGAAGAAGAAGAAAAAGAAGAATCACTGCAATTTACCTGGCACAATGTTCGGTACCGTGACGGCGCGCTACAAATGTAACGCAAGAATTCTTGCTTCGTTTTGTTTTCTTTTCTTACTTTCAGGTGGGCAGAAAGCCAACCTTTGAGCGTTATTGCGGGAGTTTTGAAAGCGCGCATGTTTTGAAATGCCGGTGCGGTCAAAAAAAGAAAAAATGCACAGCTCAATAAAGGGGAGTTTAGACTGGCGGTGCGGCAGGGAAGACAGCAATCACAGCAGTCGGTTGAAGAGGCCGGAGGTCCAAGTGCTTCCTTTTGTTAAGTGTTTCCAGACGGGGCCGCTGTGGTCAGCGGGAACAAAACAGCTCGTATTACACGTCCTTAGGTGCATGTTAATTAATCACATGCGGTTAAGCTTAATCCAAAGCTCTTCATTACGTGGCGCTTCGTAGCGGCGGCGTGAATTGGAATGTTTGCTAGGACAATTGTAAAGTTCAAAAGCCTCTCCCTAATTCCTGCTTTAAATTGCTGATTTCTCACGAACGTCGGTTCGCATTTGAAAACATTTTGTTTTCTTGAAGCTTGAAAAGGAAGATTATATTTCCAGGCTCCAAAGTGGAAGAACCGCGGGTGTCCCGGTGTTAGTACTAAGGTTTTTATTACTACCCGGCTTGGTACTAGCGTAGATTAGGGCACCCATCAAGCTACATGTAATGTGCGCGCTTGATGTAATATTTTTGAAATTTACGTCAGGTATTATAAATGGGTACACTTCTCACTGTCTGGGTGCTGTGTGACTACCTTTAGCTAACCATTGGGATCGAGTTGCCTGATTCCCGTAGCTGCTTGCCTTAATAATTACACACACACACAAACACGCACGCACGCAGGCGTGTGTTGTGGAGAAGGGGAAGGGGGGTGTACAAGTTTTTTTTTAGACTAAGAGCGACAGCGCGCAGCAGCAAAAGCCGAAATTCTCCAAAAGGAAACTAAACAAAGTACTATAACAATTAATCGTTCCAATATAGCGTAATTTCAGCAGCTCCTAAAGTATTATCTGATTATCGCTTGGAAGCCGACACATAAATATAGCGTTATTATCGGTAGAAAAAATCTGCATCCTTTTTCTTTGTTTCCTTTTTTAGGCGTGTAGAGAAGGCAAAACACATAGCGCAGTGAATGAAGCTTTCTTCGTAGCCGTATAAAGAAAATGATTGCGGCTCTTGTTTAACCAGAACACGGGCATTTTCGAAAAGCCGTATGCGCATACAATCGGGGCAGAAAGTGTGGTCGTAATGCTCGTTAGGCACGGTGACCAGCAGTCGGTTCGAACGGGCGGGCCATCGGGCGCGCCCCGCGCTCCAGTCATAAACACGGTGGAACAAAGGAGCCCGGAATGCGTGCAGCAGGCGATGCATCGGGCCACCTCTGGCCCCGGGGTGAGGTGGGAGAGCCAGTGGCTCCGTGTATGTGCCCAGACGAGAGCGGCCGGTGAAAGAGAGAGAAAGTGGGCCTCCTCCAATGCGTCATCCAGCTGCCGGAACTGGTTGCAGGGCCGGCGAGACACGAATTTGTCCCTGGCCGCTCGATCGTGCACGAAGGTGGGCGGCGGAGGCTCTCCCCCGGCCTGCCGGTCTCCGCACAGCCGATATCATCCCCCGCTCGGCATTGCGTTCCGAAGAGCTGCTCAGAGTCGGGGCCGTCACCCGTTTAACAGCCGGCCCGTGTCCCGGGGGCCGTATAGCGAGCGGCAATGAGCCCCGACCCTGGTGCCGTACAAGGATCGCTCTTGTCTCCAGACGGACGCCCGCTCGAGGCCGCCGCCGCAGACTCGACGATGGATTGGGCGCTCCCCCTCCCCGGTTCGCTTTCTCCGACCGGCGTGAAGCGGCTGCAGGGGCCCGCACGCTCGATCGCCTCACCGGAGAGGGGGGAGCGCGCCATGGCGGCCAAGAAGGGCGCCCGGAATGCGCCTCCACCCGGGCTAGAGTGTGCTCGGGCCACGTCCTGGGCTGCGAGGGAAGGCCCGTTTCGCACCTTTCGAGTGAGCAGTCAAGCTTGTCTTCATATCGTTCGCTCCGTCGCCGTGGCCGCCTTTGATGGAGACGCCGGGGGGTCCGCTCCTTCTCTATCTCTACGAGTAGCTGCGGCAAAGTTGTGACCAGGCAAAGCATTTGCAAGGGCTCGCTTTGCACTCTGCAGACATTCGGTTGTACTTTTATCGTCGGTCCCGCACGTTCACGCGGCACTAATTTGGTGGAGGTCTTTATATAAGATGGGACACTTCATCTCTTCATAGCTCAGGTACCACGGATCGCTTGTTCTTGTCCGGCCGCCGTTGGAGCCAAGTGGCTCGGACGTTGCACTGCTAAACGCAATGTCACGTATTCGAAGTGGCTATCGAATGCGTTTATTGCTGCAACTGAAATAGGCTCAGTGGCTAAGGCGTTGCGCTGCTGAGCACGAGGTCGCGGGTTCGATTCCCGGCCGCGGCGGCCGCTTTTCTGATGGAGGCGAAAAGCAAAAACGCCCGTGTGTACGAGATTTCGGCGCACGTTAAAGATCCCCAGGTGGTCGAAATTAATCCGGAGCCCTCCACTACGGCGCGCCTCATCGCCTGCGCTGCGTCGGCGCGTTAAACCCTACAATCAATCAATCAATCAATCAATCAATCAATCAATCAATCAATCAATCAATCAATCAATCAATCAATCAGCTGCAACTGAAATAAAGCCGGCCTCTATAGCAACGATAGAGCTTGAGTGAAGTCGCCCAAGAACAAAAAGAATGACCAAACTGAAAGGGAGGGAGAAAGCTCTTGAGTCTGTTTCTAAGTTAGTCTACGGGCATACAGCTGTAACATTTGGCTTGCGTACTTCGTGGCGCCCAACGTAAGTGCTGGACGCGCATGTTGACTACGTTGTGAAAGCATTTCCAATATGGGAAAGCTTGAAAAAAGCGCTACAGGGGACATTTAACATGACGTCCTAGCGAAAGGTGCCTGGGAACCAATCACTCAACTCAATTAATAATGTCCTACTCGTTTGTGTGGCTAGAAAGAAAACGCGTCCAACGGGGTAACCAAATCCTACAGCCCGGCCAACAATTCTCCGTATTTTTGGACGCATTATTTGGATAGTCCTCGACGTTCTCCGTTTCTAACCGCCTACCTCCCCGTCGTATTCCACTTGAGTGAAAGTAGGCCATGTTGACGTCTAGGGTGTATTTACGTTATTTCCTCTTGATGCTAAGTTCAGACGTTTTCATTGACCTCTGTGTGTGTGCTTTTTACATAACGTCGCCTTTACCTATAATCTTTTTGTTCATTTCACTTTCATTGATTATTCGTTCCGCTGTCCGTTTCCGTCACATCGACCCATCCTTTTCAGGATAGATACACTTCGGAGCAGTGATCGCCCAGTGATCCGCGTGATGCTTCTCCACAGTATGGACGTTGCGGATATGTACTGAGTAGTGTATAAGCCCCTTACAAAAATTGTAATCTTGGCCATTGTGCTGTTTTGTTATTGCGGTAACACCTTTTAAGGGAAGCGATTTCGGGAACCCGAAAGCTTCCCATTTCAGTCACCAGGTGGCACAGCCCGCGAAGTTTGAAAAGACGGGCTTTTTCAATGAAGGCATATATATGCGAATTAGATTCAGAGGTCTGGACCGACGAGAAGTTCGGTAATTGTTCTACTTTAGTTATGGCATTGTCTCGTGTTCAAGGTCGCTCATTCGCGCCACCATTGCGTGTCACTCAAATGTTTTTGAGGTCAAATGTTTTGAGGTTACCGTCCGCGGAACTACGCCGGCGTTCCCCACAGTGTCAACAGATGGCGCAAGTATGATATGCGACCACGAAAGCTACTGTGTGCACGGAGTTGACTCTCGGAGAAGAATCCGCGCGCAAGACTAACAAAGTGCACACATATTCTAGCAGTGCTTGCATGCCATGCACTTAACATTAAAAGCACACTATAGTGCAAAAAATACGTTGACCTCAGTGAGCAGATTGCAGAGTAGAGTATACAAATATGCCGACGTCGGCAGCATTAGTCGTGTAATAACGACAAGAATTCAATAACAACGGGAGTGGGCATCGCTGCCCCATACTTTTTTCAGCGGTATGGCTTGGAACGTCACAAATTGAGAAAGGTGAAAGGCGTTTGGTGAAGCTTGTTCCCGTTTTCTTTTTCTTCTCCTGAACTGTGAGATAAGTGCAGGAAAATGGCTAAACAAACAGACGTGACAACCTTTCTTTGAACAAATCCTTTAAAGAGACTGGTTGTAAACATTACCCAACACGCTGTTTCGCTTAAGCGCCACAGGCTGTCACCATCGTTATGACTTCGGTCATGTTTCTTGTCGTTGCGCAAGGATTTGTGCTTCCGTTGCTTGTTACTGCCAGCGAAATCTGCCGCAGCCAGTGCCAGAAGTGCTGGATTATTACCGCAGGCGACTTCGCCGCAGAGCCGTCACCACGCTAACCAATTACCGGGTATTTTCGACGCGTTCTGCGGTGTGGCTTCTCCGTTCGGCCCTCCGGCCGTTTTGCTCGCGATGTGCGACAGTTTCCTTCCATGCATATATATATATATATATATATATATATATATATATATATATATATATATATATATATATATATTGAGAGGGCCGTGAAGGACAGGTGCAGGAGGACGTTTATTAGAAAGCGTTGCAACCGTCGCGGACCCGGAACCAGCCTCCGATGACGTGACGATGATCTTCCCAAGAGCAGGATTGGTAGAATGGTGATGAGGATGATTATGAGGGGTAGAAGATGAAGCACAGGATGTTGCCCACAATGTACGACCCGGTCACTGTAAGAGGACGTGACGCTCAGAACGTGCTCACAAGATATATATATATATATATATATATATATATATATATATATATATATATATATATATATATATATATATATATATATATATATATATATATATATATATATATATATATATATATATATATATATATATATATATAGAGAGAGAGAGAGAGAGAGAGAGAGAGAGGTGCGTGGGACAGCCGGGTATAGAAGTGCGAGTTGTGAATTCTTTAGTTCGAAATACAGCGTCGTTTGTCGTCCAACGGATCGCAACAGTATGAAGTGTCAGACTTTTTCACTTCTAACAAACAAAATATTATTGCCCCCAATGTATGGTGTGGACATTGTTGGACAGCGAACGCAAACGAGTGCGAGAAACAGAGCACGATTGTTTGTTTGCGATTTAGCGTACCTCTAGTGAGCTGAATGGAACTTGAAATCACTACAGCTTTATCTTAGCAGGCAGGCACGGAGCCGTCCGTTTCACGGCGGCTTTGAAAGACATGCATCCTGGAAGGGCTTAGGAGCGGCGGCTTCATGTTTATTGTACTAAAACGGCAATTGATAGTTATCCATGATGCATGCTGGGATAAAACTGGTCATAGTTATGTAATCGTTTGAGCAGTCCAATGTCCTATAAATTGGTTGGGGATAGTACCGATAAAACACAAGTTAGAGCGGTTTCTGTAACCATACTTTTCCCGTAGGAGCCCATATATTGACAGAAGACGGGAATTCCTCCCAATTGTATACAACTCATGCGTGAACTAACTCATAATGTGAAGTAATTGAAACTTGGCGTAATGTTCGAGCCGTCTTAGCGTCTAATATCAGCCTGATTTTTTCCCCAAGACATCAGTATTAAACTGAAGGGCTCCAGAGCATTCCTTAGAAAGTTGGCTTTGCCGCAAAGCGTATTCTGTCTTCTTGGTCTACGGACATCGGCCAAGATTGAGCCGTTCGGGGGTATCGGTATACAGCGTCGCTCTAAACGTTTCTCAGCGCATTCGGTGTCATTAATTTCACCCGCCACACTCGTTCTGCGCACCTAAAACGATGTGTATTTTTGAACTCGTGTGCAAATATAAATATGCAAGTTCGAATGTTCTTTCTTGAAATGAGTTGAGCATAGTGGCTGTAGCAATGCGAAGTCGCTTGCAGTGACAGCGAGGGCTGCTCCTTTTTGTTTGTAGCTTGAAAATGTTCCATATTGCGCCACGGGCGCGTCCGAGTAAAGTACGGGTGCGGAAAACGAGGTGGAGGGGATCGCCCTTTCAAACATTTTTTACTCTTGTTGTTATCGTGGGCACTATCCGGGCTTTGTGCTGTTTCATTTGTTGCCTTCCACCCCATTTACGAGCTTAAACACTTCCGACTCCGGCGCAGTTCATACGGGAGGAGAAGCGCGTGTAAGTAGTGCGTCCTCTCAGACATTGGCCAGCGCGTCTTGATCGCGTGCGGGTATGCCCGCTTAGCTGGCGTCGAGCCGTAGCGCACGCACCCTCCGCCTCAATAACCGGAAATTTATGGCGGCGGGGTTCGGCGTGGGCCGCGCACGACGCGGCGCCACCATTTCCGCCAACGCATCCTCGAGCAAGAAAGGAGCGCGGGGTCCTAGCGCCCGAGGCGCCTCTCCGGAAGCGCTTGTTTATTAACCGCCTATTTTCGTGGCGTTCCAACTGGAAGCGTGAATGGGAAAACGCGACCGTCAGGCTATTCAAAAATAACGTCGACGATATTCGGACGTCGGCGCGGCTTCGGCGGTGTGCGTTTTGGCGGTGCACTCCAACTGCCGCTTCTGGGCGGTGTTTGGTGCGATCGCTGTCTCTCTCTCTCTCTCTTCTCTGCGCGACAGCCACGAGCAATGGGCGATGGCAAAGGTTTCCCTTAAATTGAGCTTTCCTGCACTGCGCATACTTTGAAATAGCGCATGAAATAGCGCTTGCAGCGACAGCAGCAGAAGCACCTGTTTTAGTGACTTCTGTACACTCGGACGTAAACTTAACCTATATGTTTCTCTCGAGTCATCAGCATACGCGGCTTCAGCTGCGTTTGATCTAACCTTGCGTGGCCAACATATCTGCTAAATTTGTCCTTGGCGTAAGTTACGAGGTATGCCTGGGGGTCAGTGCGTCCGTCTAGTTAAAGGGGCCCTGAAAGGCATTTTGAGCACACTAAATGAAGTAGCGCAATCGTTAGATTGGGTCGTCAAGGTCATCTCGGCCAAGTATTACTCTTTTACGCGCAGCGGAAAGCTCATACTTTCGTTGCAAAGTTTGTCGCTTTTTTCTCACCCTTTCCTTCGTGTTTTTGGACGCCGCCATCTTCACATGTCTACATCATCGATTCCCAGATGTTCGTCATGAGCTAGACATCCTGCTATTGGGCGGCTTTTTCACGCACTTCCGGCTAAGAGATGAGTCGTCTGCTCAGCGTCGGCTCGCCGGCTGATCTGCCAGCGGAGTGTCGGAGTGCTTGGGCATTTTACGACAAACGAAACAAGTGTAAACAAACGCTTAACCGTCCGTATTGAATGCAACACGGCCATAACACGACATGGATATTCTCTTACCTGAGTACGTTCCGTAAAGAAAGCGTTGAAGCCCCGTGGCACTTCTTTCGTGCAATCGCAGAGAACGCCCTGAGCCGAATGCCCGGGTTTGACGGATACATTTTATTCCACTTCAAAACAATCCAGAGATGTGTTTCGAACGAACACAACGTCACAGCATGCGTTGCAAGTCTGAACCGCGATTGACAGACGATAGGTTGCCTCCTCCTGCCCGTCGTAAATTCGGCACTCACCTCGCGCGCGGTTTGCGGGGACGAACAGCAAGTCACTTAACTCTGGCGCGCAAGCCGAGATGGCTTTTAGCCACGCACACTGCACATACCCCATGCGAGGTTGAGTCGTACGCCGCTCGAGAAAGGTAATCCAAACCATGGGAAGCACTATCCACCCGCAGAAGCACAACGTCGCATTTCATCGCGAAACAAAGGCGTCCACAACACACACACCATCGCCTCCTGTAATGCCAAACGCATCTCGCACTTCCAAATGAGAGTGAGTAGTATGCCTGCAGCGCCTGCAGTGCCCATATGCCGCGAGGTGGTGCCCCAAGCTGAACCGGGATCACGCAACCGTAACTGACTTCTAGAGCGGTTTGTGCCTTGTTGCCAGGGCAACCGATGTTTGATACTGTCAAAGAAATGGCGCTCGCTCCAGCGCTAAAAAGCTCAGAGCCGCGGCAGAGCATGTTTTGCCAACGTTGCCGCTCCCCACCACGCGTCGCCCCAAGCTGAACTGGCGTTTTGTGCACGGGTTCTGTATCGGTTTAAAATGTCTTTTTCACATGCCGCCGTCAGGAATTACCGCCGCCACAAAATAAGACCCGGCACCAGCGGGGCCACATCTGATACGGCGCTTTTTGGATAAACAGTGCGCTGTGCATCCAAGGGAGCGAGCGCACGATCCCCCCGTGCGGCTGCGAGTTCGCCGCCGATAAAAAGTTCTGCAGCAACGTACACCGCGAAAGGGCAAGGCCAGGCCGCCGCACACATGCGGCCAGATTTTTCGTTCGCTTTTCGAGCCTTTAGCGTAGTGCGGGATTCATGGTGTCAACAAAGCTTGCCCGTAGCAGACGGCATGCAGTGTGAGCAGCGCAATAGCGGAAGTACGTCACCGCCGAGGAGCGCAGCATCATGGGAGGGAAGCCTCGCGCGCCGTCAACAGCGGAGAGTACGTTGAAACGAGGAGGAAACGCGGCTCGGCGATAATGCGCGGTTTTTGATTTACGATTTCTCAGCTAATACTCATCGCTTTAACAAAATTCTTGCAGGAGGAGATTGCTAATACATTGCTTTATTTGGTTACATGTACATCCACGCATCGGCGGAAGGTATTTCAGGACCCCTTTAATAATGGAGCCAAGATTGAGTTCGGTTAAGTCGCCCTACAAAGTGCCCTTAGCAAGCGCTGTCGGCGCGGCCGTAAACAAAAAAAGAGGGAAAATAAACAGAGCAGGACGGCACAGCCAAGTGACTTGACTGTGTTGTAAAGAGGTAGGGGCGTGCTCCATTTCCAGAAAGAAAACTTCCAGCGGCCCTACTCTTGTGTTTATCACGCAGCAGTCGAATATCCTGAAGCACAAAAAAGGGCGCTGTTTTGCAGTTTCTCACGCGCACTTGGAAGTTCGAAAAGCAGACGTGGGCAGATTCTTTTCCCAAAACTTTTTTCTATTCGTTTCCGGTTAGCTTTTTGAAGCGTAACCTGGCTGTTCTGAAGCGTTAGCGCAATGTATGCAATATGAGGAACAAATTGTTCTAGTTTGCCTTTAGTCACGTTCGTTTTTCCTCTGTTTCTGTTCTTAGTTTTTCCTTTCATACGCGCGGTGCCTTTGTATACTGATGTTCAAAACTGCTTCTTTCTCCTTATCCTGCACACCAGGGATCTGGTGGCTCGACTTTAGCGATTTCTGTGCCATTTCCCCCTATTATTTGGTCTCTCTCTCTCTCTCTCTCTCTCTCTCTATATATATATATATATATATATATATATATATATATATATATATATATATATATATATTTTTTTTTTTCAAGAATAAATGTTCCTTGGACACCGGCAGATATCAAGAAAAAGAAAGACACACGTCGAAAGAGGAATAGTATTACCGTTTCGGCCGACAGACGGCTGAAATGTTAATACTATTCCTGTTTCGACGTGTCTTTCGTTTTCTTGATATATATATATATATATATATCCTCTATCTCTCTCTATTCATTTCGTGCAGTACTCGTTTGTAAACCTCCGCCAGTGCAGGTCTCTGACGAAATTATACCATCTACAAAAGTTTAGATGGTCTGCCTTGCCACAGTACCGCTGGATAATCAATTTTCGCTACCCTGGTAGCTAATTTCACGAATGACGATTAACGTGAAAAAAGTGAATGATGAACTAACGTGAAGAATACGTCTACATGAAAAAAAAATTCAGTGCCCCTCCACTTTGGGAAGAAGGATGACCAGCGGAGCAGTGGCGCGTAATGGCACAGTCGTCTTAGCGGCCAATTGCCATTCAATTTGTTTCGGGATAGTTCCGCTAAAAGAACTGTTACTAAGTATACTCCCTCCGTAGATGGCCATATATTGACAGCAGACAGTGATTCTGCAACATTTACTACTTCACTGTGAACTAATTATGACAAGTCAAACTCGGCGTGTTGGTAGGGTCGTCTTAGAGGCTAATTTTAGTCACATTGTTTCGGTTCGGGATATTTTGATAACACAAGAGTTGGAGCCGTTTGCTGTAATCATACTCCCTCCGTAGCTGACCATGCTTCTCTGTGCAACACGCAATGCGGAAAAGCCAGCTTACAAAGACCAAGCTTACATCGATGCCCTGAAAGTCGGCTTCACCTCTAAACGCAATAGCGTTGCCGCGAAGGGGCAATGTAAGCCGCTTTATATCAAAATATGAGGCGCTGCAACCTTCTTTTATTTTTTTTATGATTTTTTTTTCATATGCTGGAGGTGTGGCGCGCAGTTTTACGATCCAGGGGATTTGAGTAGGCGCCGCCAGGTGGCGCTACGCTCGCTCGTGTGCGATTCTTGCTACATCGCTCTGTTGCCGGAGGTAATCTGCTGGAAACTAGCCTTAGCTTCGGTGTAAAAAGAATGGGATCTGCGCTGGGACATCACGCAAGTGCGAAACGCCATTCGTGCATTTCGTCATTTCACCCCGCAAGCCACATCTTTTGAGTCAGATCATACGGAGGGTCTTGTCATTGGCCCGCTTTACCCTTTCGACCGCAGTGTTTGTTCATGCAGCATCGTTGTGGCGAAGTAGACGCACGGAGATTTTCAGCAAGGTATATCCACTTTCACGTGTAGAATCATGCGAGTTAATTGTTAGTTACGTAATGCGTTTGGAAGTACGCAACCGAGTCTTGAAATTTTCGGGCGTGCTTGAATACGTTTATCACGTATTAGGAAAATGAAACACACTTGTCCGAACAGAGATCGAACGCAGGCCCCGGGGGTTCCGAAGCAACAATCCGAACCAATCGTCCACGATGCATTGCTGATTACAAAATAAGACTCGCGCATATTGTGAGCAGGTTTCATGTCATTGTGAACGAGAATAATTCACCTATCATTTGTCTCGGTTGATAGTAGAAATGGCGGAGACTACGATTACACCTAACGACTTCTTGGGGTGTAGTAAATGCTCGAGTGTTCGTGTTCGACGCGCCGTTCTCCGTTGAGAATTTCTTCACGGGGAGGTCGTGAGTGCAATCGGGTGCTGGTGGCGTCATGTCGTTCTCGAAGCATATTCGGTCGCACACGTTGCATACGCTACTGAGATGATCTTCAGATAATGCCTCGACGAACCGGTTCGTTGCCGCTTGATGCGTCAACGCCCGGGCTTCACGTTGCTGTCGGCGGTGCTCCGCCTCCTCTGGAGTATTCAGTAAGGCGGTTCTTGCTCGAATTTTATGCGCCCAATGGCTTTCTTAGTGGAACACATAGCTGTATTTTTGTGTTCTGTGTGCGAAGAGAGAGAGAGAGAGAGAGAGAGAGAGAGAGAGAGAGAGAGAGAGAGAGAGAGAGAGAGAGAGAGAGAGAGAGAGAGAGAGAGAGAGAGAGGATGGAGGGAGGGAGGGAGGGAGGGAGGGAGGGATGTGCAGTGGCTTGATGAAGTTATAAATGAGGCGCCGTCTAATCGAGTGATAGTGTTGCTGACATTTTCACACTACTTACTTAACATTAGAAAATAGGAGCGTATTCTGGGGTAAAAGTTTGCACAAATTAATCATTCTAATGAGGCTGTCAGCTGAAAAAGTAAAAATGCTGTCATTCGTTGCGGCGCATAGTCGAACAACAGTGTACGAGTGTTACTGCAGCACAGCATCCAATGAATGTTATTCTCGACGGCGAATTGCCGCGAAAGTTGGGCAGGTAGTTACAAACACATTGGGCAGGCACAAGGTTCCCGGGTGACTCAGCGTTTTTTTCTTTTTTGCAATCCTGGCCACGCTTGCTTCCACATGGTGACTACAAACCAGCATCGCAAGTAGTTGTGTTGGTGCCGTACTACTGAGCACCAGTTATAGTGGATCAATTACAGTAAAATCCCGCTAGGCCGAACTCGACGGAACGGTGAAAATGTTTTCGTATTATCAGAAATTCGTCTTAAGCGCACGTTTTTTGCATTGCGCGTGTCACGGAAGGGTTGTTCGTCTTAACGATCGTGTGCGGTATTTTTTCCGCTGCGCAGTTGCATTTTTTTTTAATTCCAACCTCTTCTTCAACGCAGACGCTTTCCAACGGTCACCCACTGCTGACGGTTTCTTCCCTTCTAGTTTCAGCGGCACATAGACGCGATAAAAGGCGTAGCATCACCTCCTTGTCTTTCTATGAAGAGAGATTTGGAAAAATTCATCTCACTGTAGGGACCATCTTTTAAGCCTCGGTCATGATAATCGACGTGGAAAAGCGATTAGCCATGATGATGCCTTGCGGCTTCTCGAAGGCACTGTCCGTCGACGCAGCTAGTGCGGATCCGCGGGGTACCCCTCTTTTTTTATGTGTTGCGCAAGGCGTGTTGCGGCCCGAATGAAAAGGTATTATTATTATTCTTTAGATGCATATAAACTCGCCTCATCAAACAAACTTTTTCGTAGCGGGGTTTGTGCGAGTGGTAAGTGATGATCCGAGCGTAGGCGTAACGATAAAGTGTGCTGTTCGAAAGTCAAACAAGCGATTGGTGCGCGCGATTATAGATAACCGCTTAGGCAGCTACCGAGAGCACATGTCTTCTAAAAGTTGGGTGATAGGTGCTGAGCTCTGAAACTGCCACTACCGCGCTCTCAGCTGCCGAACGGCGGGTTAACACATCTCTAGCGTCGTGAGCCGTGCACAAACAAAACTGCTCGCGCCGTAGACCCAAAGGGACGACGCGATCGGCACACGGGCGTGATTACACCCCGTTTTATACACGAGTGGCCGTATCGGCTAGTAAGCGCACGTTATCGGGAGCTGTCAGCCAATCTGGCCGTGCATCGCAGTCGCGACGGGAACGGCGACACGCACCCCTCTCCGGGTTGATCGGAGGCAAATTCCTCGCAACCTAGCTAACAAAGCTTTGTTTGTTTGTTTCCTCCGCGTCGGCGACGAATATATCGCGACGATGATCAACTGGCTCCGTGTTTGGCTAACAGCTTTGGACACGCCGTTCAGCGATGCCGTTGGCGGGCGTAGCTAAACAGCTCCCATTGTAATCTGCGCGCAAGTTTCGGCTCGCAAACGGCGGCAACTCGAGCGCGCTCGCCGAAGGGCCGCGCTGCTGCAGTTCGCGCGGCAGGTCTAAGCAAAATGAATGGAAAAGCGCGGCGGCCCGGGGCAGTTCCTGGGCGTAAGTAGGCAATGAAGGCGCGCTCGTAAACAAGCCCCGCACCAGCGGCGGTCGTGGTCGGCCAGTAAATAGAGGCGCCGCCACGCGCCCTCCCCTTGTTCGCCGCCCGACGTCTTCTCTTTTGGGCGCCGGGCGAGAAGGGCGCGCAGAAAACATCGATAACTCTCGCGAGCTGTCAGGTGTGAATGCGTCGATGGACTCCCTGGTTTCCGCGCGCGGCAACCGCGCGCTCGCCCGACTGGGAACGGTTTATTTTTAGTCGACGCGGTGTGCGCTCCCTTTACTCGATCGCGTGGGTAGGCTCTTTGGCCGGCCGCTTCCGTTTGCGCGCTGCTGCTCGACGCTCGATAATGGGATGGGTTTCGAGTGAAAAGCGCCGCTCATCCCGGGGACACGTGTACGGTTCCCCGGTGTGCCGCCGCTGCTATTTTCATTTTCGCCGCCACTTTTGTTTTACGCTCGCCCATGTATCCGCTCTTTTGCGCCGGTGGTTTCTGCGGGCCCGGCAGGCACATAATTGGAAATACAAGACTGACGATAATGTGATAAGCAGGAGAACGCCATTGATCGGGCGCTACTTTTTAGCCGAAATAACGTCGGCTGTCGGGGATAGTTACCTGTGCTCCATTTACGGCTCGTTTCGCGGGGATTTTCCCTTGTTTTGCGCGTGGATTCTCGTTATTTTTTGTAGATATTGATAATCGAGTTATGCCGCTGTTCTCAGAAAGGGCATGACATGTGACACGACCTCTCTCCGTGCATAACGCACGTCCAGTGCTTTATTTAGCAGTCTGTTTGAAGCAGTGCGGCGCCCACTCTTTTTTTTTTCCTCCTCCTCCTGGAGTCCGGTGTTCATTGGAACCGTGGGCTGATTTCTCTGAGAAGCTCTCTGTATACCTCGTTTTTTTTTAACATCACTCTCACTGACTGCAGGTATCACAAAAATGTTCATCTTTAACATCGCCTCCTGTATTTTCTCAATGCCAAACGCATCGCCCGCTTTATAATGGGAGTGACGGGGATGCCTGTTTCGCCACATGTCGTAAGGTGGGGCCCCGATCTTAACCGGGATCCGCGGTCGTGTTCCCGACCGTAGAATGCGAGAGAGGCTTGTGCCTGGTTTCGAAGGCAACCGATGCTCGATACCGCCGAAGTAGCGGCGCTCTGGCCAGCAATAGCAAACGTGGTGCCGCAACCGAGCACGTTTGTGCCTACTTGCCGCACGCGTCGCCCCGAGATTGACCACTCACGTGACTAGAGCACTGGGAAGGCTAGCAATTGAGGAAGGGCAGCAGGAGTAGAAGGAAAGGGCTCGGTTGGCCGCTCGGGGCTGATGCGTTGCTCATTTAAAAAATGCAGGACGCGATGGCTTGCATGAGTATATTGATTTTGATTTGATTATGAGATCTAACGCGCCGACGCTACACAGGCGATGAGGCGCGCCGTAGTTGAGGGCTCCAGATTAATTTTGACCACCGGCCTTTAACGTGCGCCGAAATCTCAAACACGCGGGTGTTTTCGGTTTTCGCTTCCATCAGAAAAGCGGCCGCCGCGGCCGCGAATCGAACCCGCGTACTTGGGCTCAGCAGCACAGCGCCACAGCCACTGATCCACCGCGGCGGGTATGGGTATAGTTTGCTTAAATATGGTCTAGTACACTACCCTGCGGAGGCGGATATCTAGCTATAATTAATGTGAAAATCGCCGGTAATGCGTACGACTACCTTTGTTCACTACACGCCAAGTTGGTTGAAGGCAGGCAAGAAGGATTGCTGGATAACAGCCTTGAGTAACAGGCTCAAGAACAATTGGTGCACGCTCGTTAGAGAACGAAGAAATAGGCACACATCGAGGTCTTATAGTTGGCATTTTGTAGTATATAACGGAGAAAACATCCGCCAAGTTTGAGTACTGTCGCGCCGTGCAAAGGATGATGGAAAAGAACGATAACAACTGCACCAGTTGCTGAGAAGCGATCTTGCGCACGCTGTTCGGCGTCTCAGCTTTTGTTGACTGCCTATTGTGTTGCTTAGCATGGCTATAACCCGCCTATCGTGCGCCTCAATCAGTGTGAGCACCTCACATCATTGGGCCTAGTTTCACTCGTTGGATAGAAACAAATGAACGAAAAAAAGGAAAAAAGAGTGACGCGAACTCTCATTCTGTTTCGGCGAGTGAACGTGGGCAGTTTCTGTGGTCGGTATACCGGCGAGGAGTCGGAAATCGCAGAGCGGGCAGCGGCTCCTCGGGAGGACAGCACCTGCGTGCAGGCATGCGGCCGGGCCCTCTTCTTAATGCGCGTGCCGCCTTTGTCTTTTGGTGGTGGGCCGCGTTCCGCGGCGTCTTGGGCGCTCATCACGGCCGGCCCATTAGGGCAGCCGCCATCAGTCGCATAGCTGGCAGGCAGCGACAACAACCGCGCCGAGGAGATGGGCCGCCGGAAGCGTGCGCCGTGGCGCCAGTAACGAGCGCGGGCGTGGAATTCGAGAGTAACTAAGCGGGCTTTGAAGAGCCCCCGCCGACGGTGTCGGACCCTTCCGGCGCGCTCGCAATTCGGGCGCTGACTCATCTGTCGTCCCCAGTGGCAATGTCACGCCCATCGTCGCAGCCATTTGCTGACGTCTCGAGCGCTGGCCCCCTGCCACCCCTGCCTCTGCTTTGTGGCGAAACGCGGCGCGGGGAATTGCTACCCCGCGGCGGGCTTAAATAAAGCTGCCGGAGTCGCTCCTCCCGCGAAAGGTATCAAGGGGAATTAAGTGCAGCTAACGCGCGCTTGTCCCTTATTCATGAGAAGCGGCATGATGACGTCGTGTTGTTAGCCGAGAATGGGAACACGCGTGTCGAGCGGCTTCCGTGTGTAGGTGGGGCTTCTCGCGTGCCGCCTTTGTTTACGCCTTTCCCTGGACGCGAAATCTCGAGCTCCATCACCGCGTCTCAGCCTCGCACAGCAATTCCGAGATGGGAATACGGGTAGTTGCTACCAGGGCAAGTTGGTGCGGCCTTCTCGCACTTTCGCTGTAAAAAGTAAGAGGGGTTCTTTTTACAGAGCCCAAATCCAGGAAGGTCACGCGCTC
The DNA here is from genome assembly GCF_048455015.1 of Haemaphysalis longicornis. NCBI lineage: Eukaryota > Metazoa > Arthropoda > Arachnida > Ixodida > Ixodidae > Haemaphysalis > Haemaphysalis longicornis. The sequence goes on along the minus strand of NW_027526203.1, from coordinate 385,231,220 downwards.
CGTTTTCACAGATACCAGTAACTGGGTGAAATGGAATGTTAACTGTTTCAGTCTGTATATGAGGCATTGAGGGAAGTCGGTGCACAAGGGAAGCCGGAGAACGCGCGTAAAAACGAAAACACGTTGCAAAAAAGAAAGTCATGGTGAAGAAACCGTGCGCGGCACAGGACACTTTGTACCAATTGATGCCGGGAAACAGCTTCGGGCTGGACCTTGAAGCTTTTCTTGAAACTATTCAGCCATTCCTGGAAGAATGCTAAAAATGGGGGAGGGGGGGGGGATATGTCAGTTGAGGTCAGGCAAAAATCTGGAGGACTGAAAAGTAAATTAACGGAAAAATAGTTTTCATAACTCATGTGAGGCCGATCGAGTTTTTAAATGCTTCATGTGTAACTGGGCCACTTGAAGGGGCCATGCAGAGAAAACACAAGTTTGGTTCATTCGAAAGATTGCCTCGTTAGAATCATACTGACACCGCTTTTAACGTAAACTACGTTAAATAAGCTACATAATTAGGAAAAAAGGGAATGGCCATGCGACTCGCTACCTTATTTCCCGCAGCTGTGCGATTGGCTGAGGCCTGCAAAAGCAAACGCAACTTAGACAGGACTTATAAGCTTGCAGAAGGAGCTGCTTTCGCTTAAATGTATTGCAGATTCATTTTGTAGCGGTAAGAATGATGGTGTAAACAATGAAAGTTACGAAAGTAGACGTAAACATAGAAGTAGCAGTGCGTACTGGTGTTGGTACTGCGCGCACTATGCTTGTTATATCTACACAGCAGTCCGGCGCTTTGGGGTTGTCTCACACGACACTGGCCGATTGGTGTAAGCGACATTATCTTACGTGACCCTGTTTGTCGAGCATACGCCGTGTTTCAGGAAACGATTGCTGCCTACCGTAACAAAAACAAGCCACGTGCAAATACGGTCAGAAGCGAAGCGTAGGGCGGAAAGCGGTCCTGCGCAGTATGGTCGCGCCATCTAGGAGGACTGATGGTAAACAGGGTGTTCTAGAGTCCGCTGCACACTAAACAGCGCCCTAATGTTCGTTTGAAGACCCGTCCTTGTCACGTCATCGCAGACGTCACGAAACTCACGATTTAGCGGGAGAATCAAAATTTTAACTTGATAAATTTCTCAGTGAATAAAGCATTGCTTGCTGCCGGTCAAGTGCTGGATGCACTATAAAACGCCTAATATTGCGAATAAAACAAACTTGTATTTTGTCTGCATGGTGCCTTTAAATTCCGATCTGCGTCTGTGTGAGCTTTTTTTAATGCTTGCGAATAGACCTGCTTCATAACCCATAAAATCAATGTGTTTCATAACCCGCTTCTAATGTTTGCAGCAGTTGACTGCGATTAACAATACTGTAGTTTAGGTGCACTGTATTACTTTTAGTGTATTACTTTTCCTAAACCCTCTAAAATTTTTAAAACATTACGTGCTCACATTGCTCAAAGTGACGCAAAGGCCAACAGTTCAATTACTTCAGGGCATTTCAAACTTTTTTAATTTACCAGCGCTCAATTTGCAGATCCTACTTAGAATAGCTTAGCAAATAGTGCCCCTTTATGCCTGCCCTGGGTTACGAAAGATATATCAGTGATTTTAAGGCCTGGATACAGTCGCGATCCTTTAGGAAGACGACCGTTATAAACTATTTTGTAGGAAAAGGACCGTGCGTTGTATACACTACAGTGGGTGGTGTGTAAATTGATGCTAAGCGGAGTCCAGTTTTATAAATGCGAGATTCTGGAGCCCCGTTCAAGTAAGTACCGTCAAGTGTTCACCCAGTACCTCCTCGGCAATGAGTTCTCCACGGTGTAATGATCGCGTGTGCCGTAAAACAGGCCCCCTGGGTGTTCTCTTTACGAGTTTCCCGCTATTCTCACCGCGAGTCGGGGCAGTTCTATGTAACGGGCACGCACACAATGGTCCATAGCGAGGCGCTTATACCTTGCCCTTACGATGCCACAGGACTGCTGGATTTCAGGCTTCCCTGGGAGGGCGGTAGGGGCAACGCGGCCGGGCGCGTGGCCCCCAAGAAGTCGTAAAGTCAGAGCGCATAACATTTAAGGATCCAGGGAAAGTGGAGGAGCCGGCGAAAAGGAAGAGAACCTATCACCGCATCTGCCGTCCCGGTTGATGGAAGCGACCGTCGCCGCATTAAATGTCGCGCAGCCAGCTCCGTTTCCGACCCCGCTTCACTGACGACACTCGTATTTGCCAGAGCCATCCACCTGCGTGGCCATCGTTAAAGACACGTGGCTGACAAAGCTATATAGAACTTGTTGGTTATGGGACAAATAATGTGCGTCTTCTTGTGGGCACACGAAAGAGGCATACAATAGGGATAATATCACCAGAAGTTGCGCACATTGCAGCGAGGGGCCGGATCTTTTGCCGCGGGGTCGTTTAGTTGGACTGTACTGCGACACCCTCCCATCATGTTTCCTGGAATACAATTTCGGTTGCGTGTACGTCGACTCCCGGTAATACGAGTCCACGAGTATCGCAAAACAGTTCGAACCGAACTTCTAATCGTATAAAGAGCGCGACAGGTCTTCCGCAGCACGTTTTCCTTCTTGTCTGCAACACGTCTTCTCCCTTCTTGATTTCGTCCAGAATCTCAACTTTCGTCGTCAAGTCGAGCGTACAAAAGTGGTTGCCAGCTTAGTTGAGACTTATCGCTAAAATCGAAGCCTGAAGCGTCCACCACACAAATTGCTTACATGGTGGTGTCTGCAGCAAAATGTGTGCAGCAAACAAGCTTGAGGACCTTAAAATTGAGACATGCGTACGCTGGAGCGAGTCTTACTGGCCTGCCGCTTTATCAACTGTTCACTGCCTAATCAGTACTGAACACGTCGCTGTGCTTGCGCTTGAACATCTTGAATTGTTTCGGGAAATGACGGCAACATCCATGGTTTTTATTTGAAATAATTTCCAATTAACTGATAGAATAAGTTTTTATTACCAAGCAGTCTCTTCCATTGGATTCCTTGTAAAATTGCTCGGACCATGAAATCACTTCTAATTAACCGAAAATTCCAATGAAACGACTTCAAATTATCGAGAGACGGAAATAAACGCACTGTTCTTGGGCTGTCTGCGGTATAGTGCTCCTGTCCTTTTTGGAGCATGCCGCACAACTACTCGGTCACTTCTGGGTATACAAGCTCAGGCCCTGCGAACCTGTTTTGGCCTACCACGGTGTACGTCCACAGCAGCGATCATTGCCTTGGCTCGAAATCACCCTTTGGAAACCTTCGTGGAAGTTGGAGTACTCAGGACACATATCAGGCACCTCACCCGCCTGCCTGATCATCACCTCGCGGATATACCAGCGACCCGTCCCCGGGCGTCGTTCGCAAGGGTAGTAGCTGCCCACAACACCAGCATGCCATCGAACTATACGCTGGCGATGAGGCCGCTCCTTCTGCTGTGGTGTGTGATGCACCTCCGAGTGTGCCTAGGTATTCCAGGAGTAAAGAAAAAAACGTAATCTTCCAATACCGGCCCTGCAGCAGCTAACTTTGAGAGTACCTGCACGAGACATACATTGACAGAACCCATACATACACAGATGGCTCGGTGACGTCGTCGGGTTCTGCCGGCGCTGTTATTATACCACGACTGACACTGTACAGCAGATTCAAGATAGCCAACCCCACCACCTCCATGGCTATAGAGATTACGGCCATCCGTAGCGCTCTTCACACCATCGAGCAAATTTCCTGCCGGGGATGGGCTATCTTCTCTGATTCGAAGCCTGCACTTCAGTCACTCCAGTCAGCTCTGTGCCGGGGGCCTCACGAACAGCTTCTGACAGAAATAAGAATGGTATACGACCGTGCTGCCCAGGCGGGTCATGATGTCACCCTGCAGTGGCTTTCCAGTCAGTGCGGCATTGTCGGCAACGAAGTGCGGACGCTGCCGCAAAGTTTTATGCTGGCGCATCCAACAGCAACGACTGTACCCATTTCATTGTCTAGGACGGAGGTAGCTAGGGCCCTCCTAATACTCCCCGAGAAACAACAATCTCTGAATGGTCCACACAAGAATTCACATGTGCACGTTTGGTGCCCTTGACCCGCACCTGCAACGTCACTTTCCACTAAGCCTCTCACGGACTGACGAAACTCTTTGCCGTCTGTGGCTGGGGGTGGCATTCACAAATGCTTACTTCATAGGAAGGGCAGCAAGCGAGGAGTGCGAAACGTGCGGCACGCCGGAGACGATACGCCACGTTTTATGCGAGTGCCCACGCTGCTCGACTGAAAGAAAGAACCTGTCGTCTGCACTGAGGAACCTGGACTCTCGGCGGCCATTTTCGGAGGAGAAGATTCTGTGTCACTGGCCTTCTCTTTCATCCGCTCAGAAGGCGACTAAGGAACTCCTACACTTCCTACGAGCGACGAACTTAAACACCAGGCTATAGACTGAAAGCCTTCAGTGGCAATCACTGAACTTGAACGTTTAGTGCTTCAGCGCTGGGCATACCTGTCTGCTCCAACTTTTCTTCATTCTTTGCTTTCTCTTTTTTGCCTATTTTCTCTTTCCCACGTGCAGGATAGCAAATTAGGCTCTAGCCAGGTTAACGTTCCTAGGCTGCCTTCCTTTACATCCTTCATTCCTTCAAGACAGCTAGAGTGACGGCGCGATCTTGCCATGTTCCAGAAATTAACGTTGCGCCAGTGTTCCTTAGCAGTACATAACATGCATATTTTCGGGCGTACTATTGTTATGAAACCGTTGTTTCAAAGTTACCATGAAAGTAATACACTCTTATTTTATTTGGGAGGTATAGCCTTCGACAATTCGCTCAAACTTTCAAATTTCCTGCTGCACAATGTCAGAAGTGACGTCATTGGTTTGGTGAGGTACCAAAAGCCGAGTCATCGGTGTGCTAGCTCCACGTTAGCATGAACTGAAATGAGAGCCAACCTCCACAATCGCACGCACCTTTTTTAGCGGCATAAATTGCCGTGCTAATCTGGAAGCAAACGTGTATGTTATTTTCATAGTCGCGTTAGCGGTCTTGCTCAACCGCGCGTGCGCAGTGGGGGTAGTAACAGGATTCCCGAATGGAGGTGCGTAGCCTTGGTTGAATGTTCCGCGCGCCAACTCGGTGCTGCACGTGGGGAACGGGAGGGGGGGTTCCCGTACACGTGTTTCGATCGGCAGCCCCATTTGTCGTCGTGGTGAGTACCCGAGTAACGGGCATTGATAAAGGATCGCCTAAGTTTAGCCGTGCCCAAAATGCTCATTAGGCGATGAACTGCGCCAGCCCCCACCCCCCGCTGGCGTTGGGCCGAAAATAGACGATGCACCAGAGGCCTAAGGCACGCAGTTCGAGATCGGTTTTCTCTCGCGCGAGCGAGGGGCCCGGGAACCCGGTCCCTTTGGGAAGCGATTGCGCCTCGGGGGACTCCGTCGCTGCCGGTGAACGTTTGTTGCACGCGGCCCGAGTTCCGGAGGCGGGTTGTCTTCGCTCGCCTTACATGCTGACGTGATGGAAAAAAGGCTACTGTTGACTCACCGCTTCGAACTAACGGTAATGAAGGTGGTCTGTTTCGAGGTTTTGACATGGCCCGTATGCCTGGAACAGTAACTCGAAGAACGCTTACGATGTGAGCGGGCCACAAAGACGCTCCTGTCAACTCGCAGCGAATCGCACTATCAGCTGTAACACGTCGAGCACTGATCAGTGCTTGGTAACGTATAGTCACCACTCTCAGAAATCTCTGGAGCTTTAAACGTACGAACTTCCCGAAATTTCTTTCCATGGATGCGGGCAGTTGACTCGGCTATGGGCTCGACATTTAGCTTTCCCGAAATAACAACCACGAAAGCGCTGGCTGTTTTAAATTTGGGGGTTCCGAATTTCATTAAATTCCCGCTGAAGAGAGTTGCAGGCCCTGTGGGGTCCTCCGCGAAGACCGCAGGATGGCAGTTGACGTGTCTTGAGCACTAGTAAGGCGTGTGTGTGTGTGTGTACGCCTGTTTTGTTAAACGCTTCTCGGCTATAAGTCGGTAATACCCGTCCCATCTCCTTCCATCTTTTTAGAGCTCAATCTCGCAATAAGGAGTAGGAGTAATATTTATCAAGCCTCCACAACAGGATTCCCGAATATTTATCAAGACTCCACAACAGGATTCCCACAACAGGATTCCGCCAACTCTGTGGGCGGAGACGGTGATTAATAAAGCGGCTTATGGTCATCTTCAGCATTCGTTTTTTGTCTCAGTGGATGATAGGTCGTGATGTTCGTACGCACGCGCATACTTCGGAAAAAAGCTTGCTTGGAGCCAGGCATAAATCATATTCCTCATGGTCCAGACGATCATGCAATGTGAAAGGACTCCCAGCGTGAGCAGTAATGCTTTTGCAAAGACGTTTTTTTCGGTGAAGCCGCAGTTGTTGGACTGCACGGTCAGGCACATCACGGTCTTGGCATTATAGCCCCGCACCCAGCTTTGCCGCCTTTCCCTTACTCCTGGCTTACCGCGACGCTTTCTATCATGAGCACGATTTCGTTCTTGCCAATTTGTCGCGCACTTTGATTGGATGGCTGCGCTAACGTCGCAACGTTTCGTCTGCTTCGAGTGTCCCCACATTGCTTGGCTGAACCGGGGTAAAGCCTCGTACCCACGTGACGCCCGCTTTTGCTTATTATTCATTTGTAGCGAGCTAGGATTGGATGGATACGACAGAGCTGTCGCAACGCTCCATTTTTTAGGCGTTATCACCTTAAACATGGCAATCCGAATAAACAAATTTGGGATGTAGCGGCCGTGCTGTACATAACATTCCGATCCTTTGTTTTTCTTCAAGACGCAGCACATTTGTTGATCGTAGTGGTAACAGAATCCACCGAAGCTGAGTAAGCTTGGTGCATCGATTGCGGTGGGAGAATGATTACTGGTATTTGCTGCTTGATGATATGCAGAGTTAGAGGGTTCCTCTACTCCTATCGCCTCGTTCCCCCATACCATGAACGAGGAAAATGTGGAATGGGGGCGGCGTAATCGCGCGTACATTAGTGCGCCTCACTATCCCTTGATGCCCCCGCGGAGTGTGAATGCACCGGTCCGCTTTATGAGCCCGTTGCGCCGCGCCTTTTCCGTCCTTGCCGTACAACGTCCCGTGCTCTAGTACTGTAGCTTGCTGCAGATGTCGTTGATGTTTCTTTTCCGTTGGTGACGAACTCTCCCTCTGTGGCGCAGGTGTGCAGCGGCCGACGCCCGTTCTGAAGGGCGCCAAGCGCAAGAAGGAGCCGTGCGGGCGCGAAGCCGAGCCCTCGTCGGCGGCGTCCCCGACGCCCGCCGTGACCAACCCCGGCGGCAGTCCCGGCGCACCGTCGGGCGCCAGCCCCGGCGGCCAGCAGCAGCAGACGCCGTCCAACCGGGCGCGGCTCACGGAGAGCCCCGTCAACGGTGGAGAGAGCGGCGATAAGGCTGCCCGCAAGAAGAAGGCGCGCACCACGTTCACGGGACAACAGATCTTCGAACTCGAGAGGCAATTCGAGAATAAGAAGTACCTGTCGTCCAGCGAGCGCGCGGAGATGGCGAAACTTCTGAACGTCACAGAGACGCAGGTGAGGCAACTGAGCCCGTAGGCGCACTCTGGGTCGTCAGCAGCAGCTGCGTCTCGTGCTTTGCCAAGAAAAGAGCAACCGCTGGCTATTAAATGCGACGCGCAAGGCATTGGTGGTATTCGTGGAATGTGAGCGCGGATGTTTAGACATGGTCATTCTTTCAGCTCCATTTGGAGCCCATATTTTAAGCAGGCTGATATTTCCTATAGCAAGTAAATGCCTGTTCGGACCGGCAATCTACGTTGTCAACTGACCACTGTTTACCATCACACGGGGAGCAAGCACGGTGATAGTGAAAAGTAGTTCAGTTCACGACCACGAGCCCACGGGCAAAGAATGCCCAGTGAACTCTGTTGACTAATGCGCTGTACATGGACAGCCCGCTCTGCGACCTAATATTGGGGAACGCAGAGCTAAACGTACGGTTTACCCTAGTGATCAAAGCTTGCAAAAAAGGGCACGAAGGCTAGCGCCAAGGCGGGCCCACGCGAGAGTGGAGTCAGGAGAAAATAAATTTAGATCCAAGGAACAAGGGGATTGATTGATCGACCCCATCCCTTCCTTCTCCTTGGAGCAGTGGGAGTGCGAGCTGACCAGCTGCCTGCCAGAGACGCAGGTTAACCTTGTGTCTCGGGCAAGAGAGGCTGCCACGACTTGCGGCTCTCGGGTCTAGGAAGGCCACCCACAGCAGCATTTTCCGCTCCAATAAACGTTTCTCCCCACCTCCTCAGCGACTCTGAACGCAGCGACATAGCTTGGTGGTATAACTGAGAGAGAAGTACTGCTCACGTAATGTGACGTCATGAGAGAAAGCAGAGGTGCCGCCGTAGTCTCTTTCCGCAAGAGCGAAACCAACAGCTCTTTACCCCACGCGCCTCGATGGCCATAAACCATGCAGAAAGTTTTCAAAGCGTTTTTTTTTTATATCGTGCTGCCTCACCTGTGTAGAACGGGTGTGACCTAAATATTGGCCGTGAATTTGTGTCTAACGCAGTGTAATAGGATGGACCTTAAAATTTCATTGCATCCTTTCTCTTCTCCCGGTTTTGTTTGACCTCATAAAAAGTCGGCCTGCCTATTGTCTTAACTCTATGGTCTTAAGCGACCACCGCCTGCAGGAGGGGAGCTGTGCGAGAGTTAAAGCGTCGTGCAAAGCCCTACCTCGTCTTTTGTATGGGCTAATGGCGTTTAGTGGTTCTCTGTAGACCCACCAAAAAGCTATCGCATTTTATAGACATCGCGCGTTGCGATTCCGCCTCATTTCTTCCAGTATGCAGTAGCGGTCCCAGAGGTCGGTTTTGGGGGGGGCGATTTTTTTTTTTGGGGGGGGGGGGGCGAGGCGAATAAAGAATCGCTCCCCTCCTTGCGCCAATTCTGTGGAGGTGGTGATAACCATGGAGGCGTGTGCGCGTATGCGGTGCAACCCGCTGGGATTTAACTTCGCGCAAGTGGAATGCTTAAAAAAACTAAAAATAAGAAACTGAGGACCTCTTTGGGGGGGGGGGGGCGACCGCCCCCTTCGCCCCCCCCCCCCCCTTGGGACCGCCACTGGTATGGGCCCGCCTAGTGGCCGCCACGTTGAAATAAAATCTGCAGCCAGGCACGCCCCCTTAGAGTTCCTGCAGTGGTCTGCGCGTAGACGCGTCCTGCTAGCTTTCGAAATAGCGGGGTTAAAAAAGCTGGAACGCCACTTAAAAGCACTAGCCCCTCTATCCAAGTAGCACGCTGGTAATGCACAGCACACATTGTTTACATTGCCCAGAGAGAAAGGGGGACGGGGAGCGCGGGTGTGACGGGTACAAGGGTAGCGCGTGCGCAGGTCACTACTGGCAGGGGGTCCACTCCGTGCGAGCTCACTTGAGTGCAGAAGTACCTGTACTTAAACAGCGACCGTCTCGCCACGTCTCGACAGCGGAATGGTATAAACGAGACTCTGGCAGCACTGGGCGATTCATTAAGTTCATCAGGTGGTTGGTTAACAGCCATTGGTTTCGGCCTAGAAAGAGGTGCAGGCAGCATTTAACTTCGATAGTGGTCTTTAAAGGTGAAGCATTCTCTAGCTTGGGAGCATTTCTCGCTGTATCGCAGGCATTCAGAGATAAGGATGCCTGTACTCCCACCGGGAAGGAGTGCTGCAGTGCGAGTACTGCGAGTAATGGCAGTATGCTCCCAATAATGCTAACGTTTGCTTCTCCGCCAGAATACCGCTTGTGCCGTGGTGCACCCTTTACAGGCAGATGGGTGACAGCTCTCCGTAAGACGCCTGCTAAGCACGTACTGCAAGGCGGGTGAAGCAGCTAAAGAATGCCTTGTAAAATAATAATAATAATAAATAGTTTTTTTCAGGGCAACCTGTAGCCTTGTTGATGCGTGACCCCCGAGGACGCATTAAATACCTCGTCGCTGCTTCCCCCTGGTTTATTTTAAGGCGAAATGCCTTAGAGCTCTATTTTTCAAGGTTGAATTGTGAGGTGCAGAAAATCGGAGTGGGCGCCGTAAAGTGGAACAGCAAAGGGGGAGGAGGGTTGCGAGAAAGGGCGACGAAGCGCAGTCGGAGTGTCCAGGGAAAGTGCAACGCCTGCGTGGGAAGGAGAGAAATGTCGGTGGCGGCGCAGTAAGGTGGTGTTGAGGGAAAAGGCAACACGACCCAGTAGGAGCTTGGAGAAAAATGAAAACTGCGGCACTGGGGAGGAGGAGGAAAATGTCGGCAGGAGCGCCATAGTGGCGCTACTGGCAAACTCGGTGGCGGCACTGGTGTGGTAGAGAGAAATGTCAGCGCCATGTATACGTCGCCCTGTGGGCTCAGATCTTCATTCTACGTTGCTGTGGGTGGCGACGCACAAGGCCCTAGCCGCGGACGGGCAGAGCAAGAAAGCACGCCACGGCGGAAGAGGCTCGTCCTAACCGCGGGTGGGAAGAAGCGGCTATGAACGAAACTGCGGCAGCGGCTCGACGAGAGCAACATGACAGGTCAACAGAAAGTTCCACAGCAGATCAACAGAAGGTCCAACAAGGGTTACGCCTTCAGATTCTTAAAAAAGTTATTAGCACCCCCCGTAATTTTGTTTGCTTGTTTTTTTTCTAACCGTACATGTACACTTCAGGAGAAGTCCCAATAAATTTATTTGGCAGTTTTCGCCACCCCTGCCGCCAACCGAAACGTTAGATGCGGAATTTGAAGCTCAGCCCATGCATGCGTATTGATCTATGTACCTAGCTGTTTTGCATGGTTGGTGCGAAGACGGGGAAACGGAATGATACGGGGGAGGTGGGAAGGAGCATCGGGCAGGTTTTTTATGTTGACCACCTATTGTCTTTCTCACTCGGCGGGGTTTTTCCCGAAGCCGTGACAGCGACCACACGTTCGCTAGGGAATGCGGTGCTGGGGCGTCGCTAGTGCGCGCGCGCCAGAGTTCTTGCTCGCAGACGGCGGATCCAGGCTGAGCGCAACTCGTTACCTATAGAACCGTTTGCTCAGCGTGGCGACCGCGTCATTTCCATTGCAATGAAGTATGCTCGTACCGGCCCTATCTGCCGTGTGTTCGGTTCAAAAGACACGCAGTCAGAAGACTGCCGTCGCATCTTGACTCATCGGCCGGCGGTGCCGACGACCGTTTACGCCTGCTTCGGCATTTGTCGCTGGTGTACAAAAGCCTGTGGCAAGGGTGGCGCGTCCGTTTCTGGAAGGGTGCTTGACGAAGAAAGCGCACCAGCGATATGGACAAAGCCCAGAGATGGTGCGTTGCAGGAGCTTAGGCGCAGGGTAATTGTGGCGTGAGTCGAAGAGACACCTGCGGTATTCCTTGGGACAGTCTAAACAAGCAACAGCCGCGGCGTTGATTCACAGGTCATTGTTGTTAAGGGATTGTCTGCTCTGCGCTGTAATCACACAACCCGAGCTGCATTCTCACCGCTCGCCGGCGCTTGACGCCGAGATCCCTGGGGCCTGCACGAGAAAGGGCATGAAGTGAAGTCCACGAAGGATCGACGTGAGAGAGGCGGCTGTGCACCGGGCGATTGGCTAAAATGAACCCGGGTCGTAAATTTCGACTGCAACCAGTTGGATGTTCAACGGAGGGAAATGTTTCGCTTCCCTATTGGACGACAAACAGTTTCTTTATGTTAAAGAGGTCTATAAAACCGCGTGTGAATAGTTTGTAAATAGGAGCGGTGGAGACGCATTATAGACGTACTGTAATCCCACGATGTCGCAGCTATCGTTCCTTCAGCGTGCCAGCAGATAGGAAGAGTGCGTCGTCTTCAATCCCCACGTTGGCAGCAGTCAACTGTGTCGCTACCAGCGAGGTGAGCGAGAGAAAATAACTGTTCGTTTCGTTGTTCCGCACCTGATCGCAGCTTTGTAGTCCGGGGCTTCAGTAATCGAAACAATTGGAGGTGTGACGCAAGCCTCATCTAGGCACAAACTATATAGACGATAGTACTCCTCAGAAAGACGCCAGGCATTCCTCGCGCCTTGTTGGCTGCCATGGCGTTTGTAAGCACGGATGTTATCATCAAGTGCAGATCGAATCATCTGATTGCGTTTTTGGGGGAAAACTACCCGTCGATTGTTGTACTGTTCAAACCAAACGATTATGTTAGCCTTCGATGCGAAAGTCGATCATGTGAGGGGGAAAAAGTTCGCCGAGCTCTGGAGACGGGAAGGGCCCCTAGAGGGGGCGACGCAGAGAGGTGCGGCTCTTGGGCATCTGCTGAGCGTGGCTCACGTCCCCGCCGCCGAGGGATGCGCCGGTAATGGGCCTCCGGCCGGCCTGGATTTGCGACGCCCCCCTTGGCAGCGCCGGCGACAGATCTCGGCTGTGTCCCGCGCCGCCAGCGTCGGTAACGACCCGAGGAGGCCTAAGTAGCGGAAAGGGGCACGGCGTCCCCTGATTGCCGAGAAATACCTAATGGGAATCGGGAGTCCGCAGCAAATGGCTCGGGGGACCCGGCCGGTGAGGCGATCGAGACAGAAGGGGCGGCCGACGCTAAGTGGTACCTCAGAGTGGGCGGAATTGCACGCTCACCAACTACGCCGAGGTTGTCTCCGGGAGGGCGCCGAGGGGCCACACTTAACGAGAAGACCGACCGGCCCGGGACCCAGCCGAGGAGTTAACTAAGCGGGCTCGTGGCGGCAGCGGGGACACCGTATTATACTGGCCGCTTGCTGCTGCTGCTGCCGCCGCCGCCGACGCAGCCGCGCTAAGTGGCCTAATCTGGTGTCGCTTAGCGTCGCCATGAGGGCCGGCTGCGCCCCCGTTTTCTCCTTTTCTGCTGTCGCCGTCTCTTGCGGTCCTAACACGCGATCCTCTTGTCCCCGCCTGTGTTTTGTCGCAAGTGCTTCCCGTCCGCTTCTCACTCAAACCGCGTTCATTTTGCACCCACGCAGCGTCGCTCCTCTCGGCGCATTCGAATAGCACCGCAGAGAAAGGTCATTCTGAACGCACAAAGGGACTCTCGGTCGGGGACACCATTAGACAAATTCAGCTAACGACCCTGCGTTAAGCTCTTTTCTTTAGGGGGGCTGCAGTGACACAACAGGGAATCGGCACTCTGCAAACTCGGCACCAGCGTTGTTCAAGAGAGTGATTTTTGCGTTTTTCACCCTTTATTGCGTGGACAGAAAGAGCATCTTTATCCCACCTGCGTCTATTTCCGTGCACGTCTTTCCTTCGGGATCACATGAACGATACATCGTATGTGTGTTTCCGGTACTGATGCGCGTTTTATTTTCAAATTTTACGGCGGAATTTAAGTTCGACTGTTGATAAATCATTTTTGCGAGAATTAGGGAGGGCTGGCATGTATCTAATCGCATCGCTGCACCGCATAACGGTGCGTGCGTGTTGTCGAGACAAGCGCATTGCGCATGCGCATCCCGTCGTGCCGCCATGTTGGCGCGCTCGAGTGGCTCTGAGGATACCCGGGTTTTCCGACAAGGCAGCGTTGCCAGATTGGAAAGAGAGTGCAACACCGATCTCTGTTCAAGATTTCACCAAATTCCACCACCTCTAAAATACGGCCGTAAAAACGTAGTTGTGTCTCCTGCGTCTCTTTTACACATGCAATTTTCCGAAGAGTCTTTATAAGACGAGTGTTATTGTCGCTTTTGTCTATCCCATCGCGGAAGGGGTGTCTTTGGTTACAGCAAAATAAGTTTGAGCGAAAAGAAATAAAATTTCTTATAAATGTCTGTTGCAGTGGTAGTTAAAAGAGCACTAACTCCATTTTATGTCGGTATGGCCGCACAGAAAGTTACCGCGCATCCAATAGAAGGGTCAAACATAATACGTGGTGCAACGTATATTTCTTTAAAATTATGTGAGTATTTAACATTTACTCTTTCCTGTACAATCAACATGCCCAATAAAAGAGTTAGTGAGAAATATGTTAGAGAGAAAACGCTAGTGGGACGTCCTGCATAATTAATTTCTAAGGATGTTAGTCAGTGTGGTTTGTTTCAAATAAAAAATGTCAAATGAGAGCTTTCATTACTTTGAAGGGGTGGTAAAAGCCAAAAATACTTATCGAGAACATTGATTTCATTACTTTGAAGTGGTGGTAAAAGCCAAAAATACTTATCCAGAACATTGAAATAAACGAGCAGTCCTGTAATGTGAGCAACTCGTGGTGTTTGGGAACTGAAAAAGCTTACATTCAGAAAAAGAAGACCATGGTTCTCAACAGTGAAACGCTTTTTTCACCACTTTTGACCAGATATTGTCTGGTGTAGCTGCACTGGTACCATAACTGCAGCGTCCTAGAAATTTCGCCAGATTTCCACTGTCTGGTGCCGAATGTCACCATTTGGCAACGCTGCTGCAAGACAGTACCACCAACTTTCTTTCTCTGTGGTTCCACTGAGCTTGTCACCGTGCTGGCTGCGTGGTCGGAAGCGTTGGGAGGGGGACTAGGCGCGCGCGGATGTCGGTTGCGGGGTGGACTTGTGCTTGCTCAGTAGATACAGCGGTGGGGTGAACGTTTCGGTGTTTCAACAGCGGAGCTTTGTAAGCTTGAGCTCCAGCCGTGCTGGGCGTCGCTAAAAACTCGGCGCAGCAAAGGGGAGAGGAGGAGAATGCCGGACCAAGAGGTGCGAGGGGAAGTGGCGAGGAGGCAAGGAGCCGACGAGCAGGTGTGGAGAGTGCGCGTCGCAGCGCAAATGTTCTGATATATATATGAAGTGGTGAAATACCGGTATTCTGGAGGTCGTGGGTTCGGATCCCACCCGGCGGGCATTTTTTCACCACTTACTTTCTGACTCAAACAATTCTTCATCGGTTTCTATGACCTACCGCATTCCCCCCTTTGCTTTCCGAGGTTTTCTTGACTGCCAACCCTTATTGTGTCTTAATTCACCGAGCCCCTCATTTCCCATTTCTGATTCGCTACATGCATAGCGAGGGCCTCTGCTCTGGCAGTCTTGGTGCCAAAGGTAGCTTAAGAGGATTCAACGCTGGTCGACCACTCTCGACGTGTCGTAGACACTCGAGTCACGGCCCTGGGGTTAAAAAGAAGGTCTCCTTCACCGCGAGTAGTTCGAGTGGCGCTGGCTACCACCCCCAAGTGCAGAAAACAAAAAAATACCTTGACATAAATACCCAAGAAAGTGGTGGGGAAACAGCCCCGCCGGTAGCGTAGTGGTTATCGTACCAGACCGGTATTCTGGAGGTCGTGGGTTCGGATCCCACCCGGCGGGCATTTTTTCACCACTTCCTTTCTGACTCAAAAAATTTAAGAATTCTTCATCTGCTTCTATGACCTACAGTATTCCCCCCCTTTGCTTTCCGGGGTTTTCTTGACTGCCAACCTTTATTCTGTCTTAATTCACCGGGCCCCTCATTTCCCATTTCTGATTCGCTATATATATACATAATATGTGTGTGTGTGTGTGTGGGTTCGTGCGTGCGTGCGTGCAGACTTGACTTCGCGCTATAGGAAATGGCTGAACAACGTTTTAACCGCAAGATCTGAACACAGCCGACGGTGCCTCATTTGCTGAGAAATAGATCATTAAAGCGGCCATGTGTACCTCCCGTTTCCGTTTAATTTTTTCTTGACGTTAAAGAGCATGTGACGAAATGCCCAAAGTGTTAGTAGGAAGGGAAAATTTTATACCAAGAAAAAAAGCAAACGTGCGGTAAAGAAAGTACTAGCAGAGCGCTGCAAATTTCACTTAAAGGAGCCATGAAGACAAAACACAAGTTTGTGTTATTCGAAAGATTTCTTGTTTTATAGTGCCCCCAGCGCTCGATTAAGGATGCTTTACTCACTGAGAAATTAATTAATTCTAGTTAAAATTTTGATTTTCCCGCTAAATCGTGCGTTTTCGTGGTCTGCAATGGCGTCACAGGGCCTTGTTTACCGTTAGTTAGCCAAGATGGCGCCACAACACCGCGACAAGCCGTTTTCTGCCTTTGGTTTGTTTGTGAACGTATTTGTACCTGGCTTGTTTTGTTCATAGAGACAATCGTTTCGTGAAACATGGTGCTCGCTCGACAAATACGGTCACGTAAGACATCGTCGCTTGCGTCAATCGGCCAGTGTCGTCTGAAATAACCCCAAAGCACCGTAGCCCTGTGCAGCTAAACCAAGCATAGTGCGTGCAATACCAACAGCGGTACGCATCGGTACTTGAGATACCAACAGCAGTATGCATCGGTACTTTGTTTACGTGTGCTTTCGTAACTTCCACTGTTTGTCCCACCATTCTCACGGCTTTAAAAAGAATGTGCTCTTAATTTAAGCGATAATAGCTCGTTCGGCAAGCTTATAAGCTCTGCCTAATTTGCGTTTGCTTTTGCCACCCTCCGCCAATTGCAGAGCTGTCTGGTAAGACATCATAGGTTCTTTCGCGGGAAATGAGCTAGTGGGTCGCATGGCCATTCCCTTTTTTCCTAATTATGTAGCTTATTTGAGTGAAGTTTACGTTAAAAGTGGTGTCAGTATGATTCTAATGAGTCAATCTTTTGTATGAACCAAACTTGTGTTTTCTCTTCATGGCTCATTTAAGCCGGCCGTGGGCACTCCATACGAGCGGACTGCCCCAAAATGTGGGGATAGGATGAACACATGGTAGGCCAGCCCCTAGAGTGGCCGTTGCACATGTTCCTCGGTGCCTAAGCAGTGCCAAAATTGCGCTGCAATGTTTACCTTGAGCAGATATATATAACTTGAACACATTAGTGACTCAGTTCCTATGCCTTATGTGCTAACTTTTTGATCTGCCTTTTAATCTACTTTTTTTTTTCAAACAGCAGGACGCATCACTTGAAAACCGTAGCGAACTTAAGAAAAAGTCTTCGACCACCACTTCATCAAAACGTACTCAAAATCTGTCACACAAATTTTGTTACCGTTCATGAGCAGCTAAGGTGTCTAGCAAGTTGATTAAGATTAATGCTGGTTAATATAAAGTAAGGTAAGGAAGTTATTTATATTAAAATTAGTTGTCAGTACACGTGGACTATGTTTCAGTCAAACCCGGTTATAGCGAACTGCAATATGTGCCACGATTAGTTCGATATATCCAATAGTTCGATATAGCCGAAACCGCCTATAACGAGTTTATTGTTACGATTTCGCAATACGCGGGAATTCCCTCGCCACCCCCACACCCAGAAACGAACGAAATAAAGTATGTCATTACCGTATACACAAAACAATCGATAGCAAATAATAAAGCTACTTTCCGCCTTAACGCCTTAACTGCCTACTTCAAACAAAAGCGGTGATTTTTGTTTTCCCTTTCGTTTTGGCAGCGTCAACTAGCACATCATTCTTTACAAGAGACATTGTTTGCACCAGTTGCAGTCCGTGGGCTTAAATATCGAAGAAATGTTGGCGTCGGACGGCTTTCACTCGCGACATCCTCTGCCTCCTCGGTGCTTTTCATCAGCATTACCACAATGCTGCTGACAGTGTCCGCGTCCGAAGGGCTTACAGTGACGGCAACGTCGTCGTCGACACTCAGGAAATCTTCGACGGACACTCTTTTCGGCACAGCATCGGGAAGGTTGGCGAGCTGCCGTCTCGGTCCGGACTCAATGACTGGGCGGGTTCCGCCGTGAGTTCCGCGCGTCGGAAACAGTTGCGGAAAGTGTCGGGCGTCATGTCACTCCATACGAGGCGCAATGTCTCAGTCACGGCCTTTTTGCTCAGTGGTCGCGGCCAATCAACATCTTTATCGCCGCACCGAGACCATGCATTTTGGCGGCTATTCTAGGCACGCCGAGTTCGATATATCAGATGTGAAGTTCGTTATAAGGAATATGTTTCGCGTGTATTTCCGTAACTGATTTATTTTTGTTGGATATAGAGCATAATTCGCTCTATCCGGGTTCGTTATAGTCGGGTTTGACTGTAGTACACGTAAACGTAGAAGTACCAGTGCGTACTGCTATTGGTGCTGCGCGCACTATGCTGTTATAGCTGCATAGCAGTCCGGCGCGTTGGGGTTGTCTCACACGACACAGGCCGATTGACGTAAGCGACATTGTCTTTTTCGAGCATACTCCATGCTTCACGAAACGGTCACTACCTACCGTAACAAAAACAAGCCAGGTGCGAATACGGTCAGAAACAAAGAAAAGGTGGACAGCGGCCTTGCGCATTACGGTGGCGCCACCTAGGAGGACTAACGGTAAACACAGCGTTCCACAGTACGCTGCATAGTAAACAGCTCACTGTTGTTCGCTTTCAGGCCTATCCTTATCGCGCCATCGCAGAAGTCACGAATTACACGATTTGGCGGGAGAATCAATATTTTAACTTAAATTTATTAATTTCTCGGCTAATAAAGCATCGTGTCTGCGGGGATAGCGCTGGGGGCACTATAAAACACCAAATCGTTCGAATAAAACAGACTTGTATTTTCTCTGCATGTCCCCTTTAAACGCAGGCACATGTTATGTGTCTTAACTGCAATACCATATGGTATTTGATAAATAATTTCACACCTTGACCTAACAAACATGGCTTTCAGCGGGGCAAATTGTGCCAGAAAGAATACTGTTAACGCGAAGGACCTTCTGTATAACCCAACCCAATATCTGTCGTCACCATGGCGATTGTGTGTAGTGTACCGCGTAATTAGCAACCTTGATAACATTCGTGTGCTCAAACAACACTTGAGGTGTGCCCATGGGATGCAGCAGATGGCTAATTGAAATCGACGTTAGCAAAGCTGGCTCAATTACTTTCTCTAATCGTGTACCTTCCCTCTCCTCCCTATGCGTGCCTGTAACATAAACCGAACAAAAGTCACAATACTGGGTCAACATAAATACCCCGGAGTTATCCTTTCATCTAACTTGACGCGAAGTTTTTTTTACTTGGCGCTCAGTGTTTCCAAAGTAGGCAAAACAAAAGGGTTTTGCCGCAAATTTATTTCGAATTTTCCAGCCACCACACGCATCGTTTATCCGAGAGGCTTAGCTTATGTATTTAGGGCGCACATGGTAGCCAGAAAAGCTTGACACAGCCTGGTGCAATGAGAGATCCTTGAAGCAGGAAGCCGCGAGCTCAGAACACTCTTCCTTTCAATGTTATCGTACCATACGTCGCGCGGAAAGGGCAGGACAGGGGCAGAAGAAACGGTCACCGAGTCGATCGCGAGACATTTTAGCCGGCGGCGAAGGCCCTTCCTGGCCGCGGGTGGTGCGGCAGTATCTCGTGCCGTTATCTCAAGACGGCTCTCACCTGCTAGGCCGGCGACAGGCGATTACACTTGCAAATACGTCCAGCGAGGAACAGCGGCGTGCGAAAGCAGCGGGGCGCGCGCGGGCTGACCCTCTAATGAGAAATCCCATCACGTATGGAGACGCTCGGCGCGCTCTTTCCGTTTCCGTACGGCCGCACTTGGGCGACGGACGGGCAGCTACACTGGCGTTCGACGTTGCGCCTAGTTGGGCGCCGCCAGCGACGATGAGCCCCGCAGTTGAAAAGTGCGTTCCATTCGGAGGGGCCCTTTTCGGTGGCCGTTTAAGCGGGCCGGTGCCAATTTGGGGGAGCCCATTTGCATTTTTATATTCCGCTCCGTCGCCGCCGCCGCTGCCGCAGCATTAATTAGTCGGCGAAGCTGCTGCTCTATCAGCGGCGCCCCGCGCGCCCTTATAGATTGATAGACGACGGGCGCGACGCGGGAAGGGAAAAAGGGAAGACGCGCCGGGAAGCGGGGACAGGCACCAATAAAAACGCTTCGTTATTTCTGGAACCAATTAATATGCCTTCAGCACTTTGGCTCATTTTGATCGCGCCACGCGTCGTCGTTCCTCGCCGCTCGCACCGCGCCAGAGTGCTCTCCCCTCTCGGACCACTTATCAAAATACAGTTTTTAAAATACTCATTACGCTTTATATTGCTTAGTAAGTCGATCCCTAATGACGTTATGTCCTTAAATGGATAATCGATACCGGCAGGCTCGGCCACGTGGCGGTCCCGGCGCCCTGGCCCATGCGCGAGGTAGATACGCGCCGTCCGCGCCGCCAAGATAAATAAGGCACCGGCGAAGCGCTCCGCTCGCCCGAGCCAATTCGCCGATTATGGTAATGAATGCGCTCTCGGCGCGAGCAAATTATATCCGCCGCTGCCGGCGTTTCGACTTCGACGGAACGCGCCCGCGGAACGCCCGACCGCGCACGACGCGCTTTTCGTCGCTCAGCAGTCTCTTCTTGGGGGCTCTTCTGTCTCGCTGCGGCCGGGCGCCGCGGTCTTTATGGGCCTGCGTTGCTCAGGCCGTGGGCGCGCTGCCTCCTCACTCGGCCGGGCACGAAAAGCGAAGCTTACTCTGGTTTAAAAACAAATCGTGCTTGTTGAGAACAGGGAGTACAGGTACGAAAAGTCGGGAGAACTGGTGGGCAGTTGTGTAAAGTGAAGTGCGTAATATTGTTCACCTTTCTGTTTTTGTAAAAGTATTGTTCGCCTTTCTGTTTTTGTTTGTTTTTTATGCAGCTGGGGCGAGAAACTTCGACCTTTTCGCACTGTCTGCCTGTAGAGGTTGCTGCACTGCAAGGACACACGCGAAGAGGGAAAGCAAACTTCACGAAGAACATGTCGAAATTGAACACAAACCAAAAAAAAAAAAAAACAAAGTTCTAAAACAGCATGTCAACGCAGGAACTCGTCGGTGTTGTTGTTATAGTAAAAACAACACTACGATTGCACATCCCCGCCCCTTGGTTAGGCCAAGCGGCTCAGTGTAAACCAAGGTTTGTCATTTCAGCCCAAATTCACGTCTTGTCAAATATTGACACTGAGACATGGTGACCTGTGGTTGTATGCGTCTCGATGCCTCAGATTTAAACTCAAGCTGTCACTGGAATTCACTTCGTCCGTTCAGCCGCGATTTCTAGGCATTTTTTACTCCAAAGCTGCTGACGCACAATAACAAACAGCAGCACCATTTGCGTGACATTCGATATAAATTATAAAAATTAATCGCTTATACTCCGCAGTGGCAGACTAGATAAGTTATCAACGAAACGCCTCGTTTTGGGCGAGCGAACGTTCCATCCGCGGCGCTTAAGCGTGCGCGATAAATAGGTGCTTACACTCTGGTTCACGCGTCATGCGTTGTGCCCGACGCCTCCTGTATGTAAAGCTACCCGTCAAGTCAAAGGTTCGGGTTTGGCGTATAGCCCGTTTGTAAAAATTGTACATTGAGGAGCTCGCAGCGCCGGCTGAAACTTTTATTCCTAGGTGTCACGCTGCTGACCCTTCCCACGGCAGACATCGCAGCCGCATTAGACGAAACAGCTGCATATCTGCTACCGCGAAGCTGGTATGCGAAAAGTTACCCACGGGCCAACGCGGCAGTGAGCTTTTTAATGTGGCAGGTAACTCTCGCACAGATTTGCTATTATTTTCTTTATTATGGTGGATAACGCGTCGAAGCTATACTTGTGCGGTGAGGCGCGCCGTAGTGGAGGGCCTCGGGGTAATTTAGACCACCTGGGGATATTTAATGTGCTCCGAAATCTCGACACACGGGCGTTTTTTTTTTTTTTTTTGCTTTTCGTGTCCATCTGAAAAGCGGCCGTCGCGGCCGGGAAATTAACCCGCGCCCTTTGACTCAGCAGCACAATGCCTTAGCCACTGAGCCACCGCGGCAGGTACAGTTTGGTTTTGATATCTTCGTTGAGTGTGTGTGTGTGTGTGTGTGTGTGTGTGTGTGTGTGTGTGTGTGTGTGTGTGTGTGTGTGTGTGTGTGTGTGTGTGTGTGTGCGCGTGTGCGTGCGTGCGTGCGTGCGTGCGTGCGTGCGTGCGTGCGCGCGCGCTTTGTAGCTGTTACAACGTTTATGCGAACACCCAGGCCAACATTGATCAAGTTCATATGAATGGGATGGTCGCAGGCGCCTCAGAGGTGGATTAGAGACCCATGCCGGTGTGGGGCCGTATAACATTAAATTAGGCGAGTAACGAACGCCATGTAATTTATACGGGGATCCGAAGCCTGTGGTCTAACGTTTACACGTTCTTTAAGAAGTGGTCTCTTTGTCAGATTCTATTTATTTTATTGCTGTCTACAATGTGTGGTTGAGAGGTTAGGGCGTCCTGATAACGACTGACGTGGTTTGGACCAATGTTGATGCTTAAGCCGGCCACATTGCATAATTTACAATACATTGAAGGCCCCCATTTTGTTTTTCTGGAGAGGGACATCGTTGTCACTCATAATACGGTATGCGCGGAGTTTAGGAGGCTCTATTATTCCCCTGTTATGATTTGAAATGCATGAGCATTCTTTGCTGAGTACCACATGCGAAATTGTATCTGCACAAAAATTCGTAATTGGTGAAATTAGGTATTTAATTGTCATAATACTGTACATGTACATCCCTGTAAAAAGCAGAGAAGCCTACAAACAGCCTGCTGTCTGTTGTATGCAAGTTTACTAAGGCAATAGCGAACCGTATAAGCGACACCGTAGGATAACAATAGAGGGAACTTGCTGTATTTAGAAAAAGCTAATCAACTGTGGATCACATTCACGTTGTGAAATTTGCGGAGTATATTAAACAAATTAAGTGACATCTATGCAGCATAACAAGCGTTTATTCACTAGCAACCACCGCGTAAATGGAAGCATTGGGAGATCAGGGAGGAGGGAAGACTTGCGCAAGGTTCCTAGGGGACAAATACGAGGGATGGACGAGCAGGATCCTTCATAGGAATAGCGGAAAGCTCCAGGTCAGGAAGGATGTCACATAAGCAGACGCCGTTTCTCCGGAAATATTTACAGCCTTTTTTGAAGGGGTATTTACTATTTAGGAAGCTTAACCATCAGGAAGCGCAAGCTCACTTTCACGCTTGTGGGTGCGTACATACACCCAACATCTCGTTTTGATCGCAAGAGGCTGGAGGGCATACTAAGCACAACGACTGGTCCATGGGTCATTACGGGGGATTTTAATGCCCACCACTTGCTTTGGGGAAGCTCAGGCATCAACAGCAAAGGTCGGAGCCTGGTGTCCTTTGCCTCAGACCATGGCCTGTGCTTACTGAACGATGGAAGTCCTACTTTTTTACGTGGCACGAACTACGGCAGTTGCTTGAACCTAACGTTTGTGTCGTGATTCTTATCCGGCCGTACACAATGGTTTCCAGACATAGAAACCCATGGAAGCGACCATATTCAGACCTATTTAAAGATTCATGGTCTACAAAGTCGTTTCGGCGCCAACGTTATTCGGGTGACCAATTGGTCACAATTTCAATCCAAGATGGAAGATTTTTTGCGGGGGCGACTATCCTGGAGATTTGGAGTCTGCCATTGGAAGCACGCTAGTTGCTTGCAAACGTTCCGTCCGGCTGTCTCCTAAAATCACGAAGTTCGACATAGAGCTGGAATGCCTAGAGCTGTCCGTCGGCCCGCCGAACGAAGATACAGATGTACGAAGTCTCTTCAAGATTTAAGAGATGCAAGGAGGACGCAGAAGAAGATCCAACGCCGCATTATCCAAGTGCAAGCACAGCGTTGGAAGTCCTTTTGTGAATCACTGGACCCTCGGAAGTCTTTGTCTGGAATATGAAGAACTGTGCGATGGCTAATGACCCCCATGCAACAGCGCTCCCCATTCAAGGCTCTGGCTCTTCACCAGAAACGCGGAGAGCTCGAAGTAGCAGAGGACCTCTGTGTTCGGATCGCCAGTGGAACAGGCCCTGCTGGTTCATCACTTGCCACTGACATTCCCGCTTCGTGGGACTCTCGGATAGACTTCCCGTTTTTTATGGAAGAGCTCGAGGTGGCATTGGCTCTCAGCACCCGATCGTCATCGCCTGGGCCGGATGGAGTCACCTATGTTGCTCTATTGCACCTTGGCAACGGCGCCCTGCACGCCCTTTTGATATTTCATTGAACTATAGCGTGATGGCATAGTCCCTGAAAAATGGAGGTCTAGCCGCCTTGTTCCGCCCCTGAAACCTGGCAAATCTCTGCTGGACCCAGCGGCATACCGACCCATTGCACTTGCCAGTTGCATTGGAAAGCTAATGGAACGAGTTATCCTTGCGCGCCTGGAGTGGTTCCTGGAGCACTACAACGTCTACCCTGAAGTCATGGCTAGTTTCCGTCGTGGCCGTTCTTCTATTGATTGCGTTATCGACCTGGTAACCTTTGTGCAGCAGCAGAGATGCATCAAGCACATATGCGCTGCACTCTTTGTGGACGTGAAAGGAGCGTATGACAACGTGGAGCATGATGCCATTCTTAAAGCACTGCAGGCAGTGGAGCTTGGCGGCCGAGTCTACCAGTGGGTGAGAAGTTACCTCTCGGGGAGGTCATTCTTTGTAATGGCTCAAGATGGCCCAACGTCAATACACTATACCTAACGCGGTGTCCCCCAAGGGACGCGTTTTGAGCCCCACGTTGTTCGACCTTACACTCATCGGCCTCGCAAGCTCCCTCCCAAGAACGGTTCATCTGTCGATTTACGCGGATGATATTTGCATCTGGGCAGATAGAGTGACTCGACGTGACTCGACGAGACGTGCGCGCGCCTGCAAAAGGCTGCAGAGTTGACCAGCACCTATCTGCAAAAGCAACTGTTGGAAGTGCCTTCCAGCAAATGCGCAGTGCTTGTGTTCTCACGGAAGCCTATGCATGCATACCCTTTGACAGTTAATGGCGAAAGGGTCTGTAATGTGAAGTATCACAAGTTTCTCGGCGTGGTCGTCGACAGAGACCTTTCTTGGAGCCCCCACGTTCGTTGTTTGAAGAGGCTGTCTGCAGTGGCCCATATTGTCCAGTTCATCGCGGCACGACGTGGGGAGCGCCTATGAAGTCAATGTTGCAGCTGTACGACGCACTATTTATGGGCTCCCTACGGTACAGCCTGCCTGCACTTTCAGGTACGTGCCGTACAAATATTCAGCAACTGCAAGGCATACAAGCGCAGGCCCTCCGAACTTGCCTTGGTCTACCATGGTGCACGTCTTGCACGTCAACAGCTGCAACCATTGCTGTGGCTCTTGATCACCCCTTGCCCACTTCCGTGACAATTGAAACACTCAGGGCGCACATTAGGCACCTTACCAGGCTGCCTGATCATCAACTTGCTAGTATGCCATCTAAATGCCCCCATGCGTCTTTCACAAAGGTTGTAGCTTCCAACATCACCAGCGTGCCGTCTAACTATACGCCTGCGATGAGGCCGCCACTCCCACTTTGGTGTACGACGCAGCCTCAAACATGCCTTACTATCCCAGGCTTAACAAGGAAGCAAGATTTTCCAACGCTGGCACTACAGCAGCTAGCCTTCATTTATTTACACGAGATATGCAGGGACCGCACCCATATTTACACCGATGCCTCTTTGACAACATCTGGTGCTGCCGGCGCCGTTGTTATACCACGAATGTCCATGTCTCCAGAATTCAACATAGCCCATCTTACCACTTCCACGGCTGCAGAACTTACCGCCATCCGTTGTGCCCTTCACACCATTGAACAAACTTCATGCCGAAGATGGGCGATCTTCTGCGACTCAAAGCCTGCGCTTCCATCGCTACAGTCAGGCCTGTGCCGTGGACCTAATGAACAGCTGCTGGCCAAGATAAGACTGCTGTACGACCGTGCCACCCAAGCGGGTCATGACATTGCCTTTCAGTGGCTTCCCAGTCATCGCGGCATTGTCGGAAACGAAAGTGCGGACGCTGCGGCCCGCTTGGCACACCAAAAAAACGGAGACCATATCTATTCCGTTATCCAGGACGGACGCAGCTAGGACTCTCCGCAAACTTGCTCGGGAGACCACGCTGTCCAAATGGACTAGCAAAGAGTTCACTAGTGCTCGTATTCATGCCCTGGACCCGCATCTTCAGCGCCCCCTTCCATTAGGCCTACCACGATCTGATGCAATCATTCTCTGTCGCGTCTGGCTTTGAGTCGCATTCGCAGATGCTTACTCCTATTTGATTGGAATGGCAGCCAGTGAGGCGTGCGAAGTCTGTGACGCGCCAGAGACCATACGACATGTCCTATGCGAGTGTCCACGGTTTTCATCGGAAAGAAGCCAACTCTCTTCGACTCTATGGCAGCTAGACTCTCGGCGTCGGCGCTCGTTCTCTGAGGAGACAATCCTGGGCCGCTGGCCTTCTCCGTCATCTACGGACAAGGCGAAAAAAGCGCTCTTGTGTTTTCTAAAAGGGACGGCATTGCACAGAAGACTGTAGCGCAAAAGACTACCCTCTATGAACTCACTGAACTTGTTTGTCTATAGTGTCCTACCGCTGGGCACACCACTCTACGCTATGTCTGTACCTTTCCCCTTCTTTTTCTGTTTTCCTTTTTTCTCATTGTTCCCCTTTCCCCCGTGCAGGACCCCGTGCAGGATAGCAGGGGTTTATGCAGAATTTCTATTTGTTGGGGTGAGGGTGGGGGGGGGGGGGGTGGGGGTTGTCGGTGGGATGTTTGGGCGGTTGTAGAAATCCCTAGGCAGAGTGGTTGTGGTTGTGGAATCTTTTTTTTTTTTTTTTTTGGGGGGGGGGGGGGTGTCGGTGGGATGTTTGGGCGGTTGTATAAATCCCTGGGCAGGGTTGTGGTTGTGGAATCTTTTTTTTTTTGGGGGGGGGGGGGGGTGTAGAAGTCCTTCTGGGGGCGTGTTGGGGGGTGTAAGGGGGAGGTGTATAAATCCCTGCAGGATAGCATACTGGGCCGTAGCCTGGTTAATATTGCTGCCTTTCCTTTACCTTTTCTTTCTCTCTCTCTCTAACTGGCAGGAATCTTGGATAAGGGTAAATGGAGGGCGTTTGTCTGTTGAGGTATGCGAACCACACCGTCTTGTTCAGTTAATCGGAAAAACACAGATAATTCTTCAGGAACTGCACACGGGAAGCTCACCGGTAGGGTTAAATATGACTACGAATTAGCTGAAAGTAATGACAAATAGAAATACTGAAAGCGCCCCCGTGATCTTACGCAACGAATTATTGGACGAGGTGGATGAATATAACTATCTTAAGACAAGTTGTTAGAGGTGGTCCAAACTCTGAGAAACAAATCAGAGGCGAAATTCTCAGTTTTGTCATTTTCCCGTCCGTTTCAAAGTGTCCATTTCGAGTGAGCCCTGGTTGGCTGAAAGCAGCCGACCCTATGTGACACAGCTCAAGCAAGGTGGGGAGTCGGTTTCTGTGCATGTCGTTGGTGCAGCTACGTCACGATTGAAACTGGCTCAAAATGGACGTTTTTAAAACGGAGACAACTCAGAATTCCGGCCGAGGCGTAGAATTAGCATTGGCCTGAGGCGCATTTTGCAAGCAATGTCAAGTAGTGAACAGTAGGCTACATCTATCGTTAAAAGGAATGGTATACGACCAGTGCATACTTCCGGTGATCCAGTGATCACTTAGGGATAAAAAAAACTTGGTCATATACAAAACAGCCTGAAGTTAAACTTGGTTCGGCCCAACGAGCCATAGAAAGGGGCGTGATAGGAGTACCGCTTAGTGACTGAGAATGAGCGTCACGGATTAGGGTGGAAGACATCGAAGCTTAAATAGAGACAGAGAAATGGAGTTGGCTCGGTATTTAATGCGGGGAAGTGACAATCGGTGGGTGAACCACCGGTTGCCACTTCTGACGATCGAGATACTGGAGTGGAGGTGGTGGAAGGCAAAGTCGATGGAGGGATTAGATAAAATAATTCGGCAGCAAAGAGAAGGCACGGACTGCACAGGATAGGGGAGCGGTCGGAAGGTTATGGGAGAGTCCTTCGTCCTGCAGTGGACATAAGGACGATGCTGACGCTAGTTGCTGTGCGAGCAGTGCTTGCAAGCTCGTTCGCAGAGCTCGTATATTGCAGACACTTTCAAGGAAATTCTTTAATGGCGTGCACAGAATGAATGCGTATTTTGAATGCAATTCCTGCCAAAAGGACACAAAACCAAGAAAAGGCCAGTGGCCTAGGTTTCGTAAGGGTGTGTACGTTGATGCACATCCTTTTCCATATCAGAGTTCATAACCGGTGAGGTGACCCTGCGGGAATGGTTGAAGTGCACTCCTGGCTTTTGCTTTTCGGCGCATATTCTGAACTGTATGCTTTCGGCCGGCTCAAGACGCTTGGTTTGCGAGCTCATCGGAAGCAGCGGCTAATGGCGCTCGGTGGCCCATCTTTCCGTTAACGCGTGAAAAGACCCGGGCAACGAATGCTGAACCGCCGAAAGCACTCGGGCCCACAGGCCTTCTGTTGACGCCAGCGAAGTCTCCAGAGGAGGGGGCGAGACTTCATCTTTATGCAAGAGCTTGTCGGCCGACATCTACCTCGAGAACGGTGCGTCGCCTACTTGTATAAACAAGCACATCGCGTTCCGGGACCAAGAAATGGCAAAAGAGGGAGAAAAAGCAGACCAAGTGTTGCCGGGCGGGGTAGTGGGCCCCGGCGTCTTGTGGCGCTGCCTGGCGCGACCCCTTCGCCATCGGGAGGCCCTTAAGAGAGAGTGTGTCGATGCAGGCGGCTTCCCAGGCCCTCATCGGTATTGATCATGATCACCTCGCCGCCGAGCGTGGCTTACAAACACGCTCTTGCCCCGTGCTCGTGTCATTGCCTGCTGCCGACGGGTCCGCTCGCTCGGAGCCATGGCCGCGAACCGGCTTCGGCCTCGCCAACGAGCCAACTGATCCCTCTAAAGCAAGACACGCAGCGATGGCGCTTTTTGCAGGCGTGGTTCTGGGCTCGCCGACTCCGCAGGAGAAAATTCTGCGCTGCGCGGACACTGAAACGCGTATTATGCGATGCTGCGAATAAAAGTGCGATTTTTTTTTCCCGCGAGCAATGCTGTCTGCGCCGTCCGTCCCTTCGGTATTTCCCTGTGTTCTAGCTATTGCTGCAAGTGTTTGGGCGGTAGTCCTGAGCTTTCACAAATTCCGAGGGATCACTGACGAGTTAAAGGAAACTCCCGAGAATTATTTTCGAATTACGCGCTGCAGCTTCACCCTGTTAACGAGAGTACTTCTGGTCAACAGGATATTAAAAAAAAGCTGTGTATGCAGCGTGCAATTCATGAGCGCCAAAATTCTGCTGCTTTAGATGTTTGGTCATAAGGTGAACCACCACAACTGAAAGTGCACGGGAACGTTAAGAAGCATTAGATGCTTCGTACCTTTCGCGAATGTCCAACCCTATATTGTAGTCAGTGAGCACCATAAGCGAAGGCGATAAGGGAAAGGAGCCTGCTAGATCGGGCTATATGATGCTAGACTCCCAAAATGGACTGCACAGCGAGTTGAAGTGAAGCCATCCACTTTAACGTTTAAGAAAACGGGATTATCAGGTCAAACAAAAGAGCTCTGTATTCAGTGCAGCGAAGGTGCACCTATGGGAAATAAGGTAATAATCTTCAATAATTCATTGCTAATGGTCAAATCTCAACCAAAACGATGTTGAGTTGCAACAGCGTCCCTTTTTCGTGCCGCACCGTGCACGGGCGCTGTTTAGGTGTCAGTTCGTCAGAGCTTGCCGAGAAACGCGCGCAGAATGTCCCCTGCTAATGCCTAATGGGTCATCGTTGAATAAATTTCACCAGCTTCGGCGCGGAACGGTTGGTGGGCTGGACAGTCGCTGCACCGGGACGCCACCGCCGCCTCCATTCGGCACGCGCGAGGCATTTCGGGCGGCCGCCTAATAACGAGCCCCGTCGACGCGACAGCGGGACCGAAAGAAAAAGAGCCGGCCGGCTGCCTCGTACTAATTAATGCCGGCCAGCATCGAATTCCGCTCGCCCGTCTGCCGTGGGCCCCTCGGCACGCGCTCGGGCCCCGTCTATCTATCAGCGCCCCTCCATCGGGATGAAGCGCTCAGATCGGCCCGAAGCGGCGCCCTGCAGCTCTAATCAAGGGCCAGCAGCGCTGCCTGCTGCCCCCCTCCCTCCTCGCGACAGCCGCATCGTGAGCATACGCCGGAAACGTAACCGCGCTTCGCTCGCTGCTTCAATGCGAGTGATGGGCTGCGGACTCCGGCGCGCTTTCCATCTTTGGCCTGCCTTGCGACACCGAAAGCGTACCCGCCGCGCCCGCCGTTGATGGAGGAACTTGGGCATCCGAAAATTACGAGGCGCGCTCTCCTTCGCAGAAACTGCGATCCGTGTGAAGCTCGGGTCTTGTTGGGGGATTTTGTGCGCACTTGCTAGCGGAGTGTCAGGTGCGTGATAAAGTGTCGTAGTACTAGCGGTTATAATTACCTGTCATTTTCACGTTGGCGCTGAATAGCCGGGGGGACGATCCTTCAGCCGATTACCAGTGATGACGGGTTGGTCGTTGATGCCTGTCCTTGGGCAGTAATAGCTCATAGAAGGTGACGGAGCCCCGCGTTCAAGAGCAAGACGACTTTTATAAACAGGACCAAGGCGACAACAAGGCAGGCTAGAAATTAATGCCAAATAATCATAAACGCGCAGGCTCGGCTGCGTTAACACAATGGTTCGACGAAAGAACGCGGACGAGCTCATATAAACAACACTGCAAGCAGTCCTCATCATCACCACTAGGACCCTCAGCCTGTTTCTGTTCACTGCGGGTCGAGGGGCTCTCCCATGTTCCTCCAGCTATCTCCGTCTAACGATCGCCTGGTCCATTCTTTGCCTCCGATTTTTCTTATTTCATCCCTTCAGATAGTTAATTGTCTTCCCCTACTTCGTCTAGTCCCTTTTCTCGATAAAAGCCGTTCTGTTATTCTAGCGGTCCACCAGTCGTCAGTTCTCCGTGTCGCATGCCCAGCCAACGGAGGCACCAATAGTTAATAAACGCAGTTTATTGATGCCTCTGATCGTACAGTAGAAAATGCGCCCTAGATTTAGGAGGAATGTCCTAATGGAATTTTGAGTACTCTTCTAGATTCAAATTTTGGGTGTTTAACGCGCGGGAGCTACGCTTGGGCTACGAGGCGCGCCGTAGTGGAGAGCTCCGGATTAATTTTGACCGCCTGGGGGTCTTTAACATGCGCCGAAATTTCAACACACGGGATGCGATTTTGCTTTTCGCCTTCACCAGGAAAGCGGCCGCCGCACCCGGGAGTTGAACCCGGGTCCTTGAGCTCTCTTCTTGTTACATACTACCTTGTGCCTGTCCACCTGTCAGTATTAGCTATGTGTGAAAACGACGTTCTGTTTACTCCGGTAGTTAATGTAACTAACTGCTTGTATTGAATGCGAAAAATACTTTGTCTTGTCCATTTACACATGCGATTGTATGATATAAAGTAAAAACGTTCTGGGCGTGAATTAAAAAAAAACAAAATCCGCACAGTCTTTTTTTGGACCGGCCTCATGTGCTTCGGTTTACGCTAAAGTTCATGCCAGTCCAGTATAAGACTTAGTCCAGCTGTAACAGTGCACTTAACGTGGCTGCGCACACACATGCCGTCGCAGAAATTGCACGAAAGGGGTCCTTTTTTCGGGGCAATTGAATTATGCTGGAGCAAGTATTTGCAATTATTTATCCACCAGAAAGTTAAATAAAAAAACGAAATGCGAGCACATCACTGACCCGTATAAACTAGCCGTTAAAAAGCAAAAAAAGTCAATTTTAACCGAGAAACATCGTGCCTCAAAAAATGTTGAAAACCGGTATATAGGCATGCGACCTTATTGAAGACCAGTGGGTTGTCATTGCGGCAGTTAGCAAGGCGGCTGCAAATGACGCACCGCGCTTTCTCTTCTTCCTACCTTTTGCACGCAGAATAAGAATCGAGGCTTCCATTGAATCGTGGAAAACTTACGCGTTCGGCTTTTCATCTTCCGTTCAACTATGCCCGATGCTGTGCCAGGGGCGGTATTCTCGCCACTGTCCCCTTTGAAAACGTCCCTTTTGCGTCCCTTTCATCGTGACGTACTTCCGGTTAAGCAGTAGGCCTTTGATTCAAATACCGCAACTGTTCTTGCAAACGCATTTTAGAGAAGTGAAACCGTATCAGAGTATCTTTTATGTGTTTTTTGTTCCGCGCGCGAACAAACAATAAGGCGACGAAAAATCGTCTGCTCCAAATCGTCTGCTCCGAGTAGCCACGGCTCATAGCTCCGCCGTGCTTGTAAGGCGTCACATCCGGGTGTTCGCTTTTAGCAAATCAGGGCTCGCTCAAAAGGGACACTTTTGAAAGGGACACAAAAGGGACAAAACACGGGAATACCGCCCCAGGTTCGATTCTAGCAGTGTGTAGCCGCCGACCCCTGGACGACCCATATAGCACTTAAAGGGGCCAGGAAGAGAACACCCAGCCTTGTTTAAAAGGGCACTGACACAAAAATTTTGCATCTTGTTTTTTTCTTCTTTTTTTGCGATAAGTACCCAATAACCTATTTATCACGTGTAGAAACCTTATTTGCTTCAGCGCGCGATGGTTGTTTAATTAAGTTCGTTTTTAATGCGGCCAGTTGCAGTTTCGGTTTCAGCGGGTGCCGCGAAAACCTGGATTTGGTGTAAACAAAGCTGCCCACGTGACTGTCGGACGGATATCACAGAGTACAGCTGCCGTAGCACTGTCGATTCCGGGTCGGCGGCAGTTTCTGCTAACGCCCCTACGTACTGATCTCGTCAGCCGCCTAATTAAAAAGCAACCGTGGACGTGATGCAGGCGCCGCAAGTGCACATTGCTGCCGCGGGTAGAGAACGACGCGCGACGCTCGAGACAGTGGGTGGGGAGACGCGCGCTGGGAACAGCCGGCCGGACTGCCTACAGGTCCGCCTACAGATGTGTTAGGCTTGACACTGCGTCGGATATTCGATTGCCGCTCTCGTAATCGGTGCAGATGACGATTTTTAAAACAATTCGCTATCGCATCGTTAACTTATTTCTCGTATGTGCTGCCTTGAGACGGGAGTCCCATTTCGTGCATCGGTAACCAGCTATCGCTCGAGCTACCCTCGCCGCTTCGCGGCCGTGGCCGCCGCCTGCGCAGCAACCGTGCGGCTCGGCTCGCTCAGTGCGCTTTTCGTGACCCCGGCGCGTTTTGGCGTCCAGTCGGGGGCAACAAAAAGCAATAAAAATAGAGTACCTGGAATCGCTGTAGAAGTCCGATGCCAGCTGCCCGATGAGCCAACGAAATCCTGGTGCCTCCGCCGCCAACAATCAGATCGTTCGTTGCTCGAGAGCCGGCGAGAAACGCCTGCAGTGCGGAAGCGGCCAGCACGAACTGGTGACGTGGTTGGATGTTGCTTATTTGCTCCACATCCAGGGAATGTAGATTGCGTGAGTTCCTCCGCTGGCTGCTCGGTAGCGCTTCGCACACTTTAAAATTGATTTTAAATATGTTCTAGGCTGGATTTGCCGCTGATATATTGCAGATGATGTATGTGTGTTCACACCAATCTATCTCCGAAGTTATCTCGCCTTCAAAATTTTGTGTGTGTACTCCTTAAAGTTGATGGAACTATATCATTCGGTAACTCTACTCAACTCAACTCTAGCCCCGAATGCCTCTCTTCTTGACAGAAAAAACGATAAGAAATAACGAAGAACTTTCAAATAACGCGCTACACGATCAGCAAAAGGCTAACGGAGGCAATACTAAAAACAGAGTTATGAAAGAGTTAACTGCATTTTAGCATTCAAACGGAACTTGAGGTGCCACTGCAATACCACCGTCCGGTTTCTTGGCGTTGGCTTTGTTCTGAGACCTCCAGTCGCACAAACAAGTCCCTGACGCGATGAAAAACTGGCTGCTGAGCCGCCACTGCTTCATCTGTCTTCCTTAAAACCTAGCATGTTTGAGTTAAATTTGACCTCATTGTCATTGGGTCAATAGAGTCATTTGAGCGAACCAAACTTACGTGTTGTTTCCATGGCCCCTTTAACTTCAAGCTCTCCAGTCGTCTCTCGACAGCTACGCTTTGCAACCGCGCGGCTGAGAATTTCTTTTTTTACACCAGTTCCTTTTGTACTCGGGGCCGCAACTCAACAATTCTGACTGGCAAGAAATTCGCTGCCGTTGTACGGCAGCGATCCAGAAAATGCGTCAAGAAAGCGTGCTTGTTGACGAAATCAGGGAGCGAAAAAGGAAATAGGGATAAGGCAGCGGGGACACTTCTGACGGTTTTTCGGGTGGGATTTACTTTGTCACTTTTCCGATTCGCAGCTTTTTCGAAGGCATTAATTTATTTTCTTCGTTCTCTCTTTCCCTCGCGCTGCTTGAACTGGGCTTGCAAGTGATTGAGCAACCGGAGAGTAGTGTCTCAACGTTTGTTTCTGTTGCGTTCCTTGTTTAATTTTTTTTTTCATCCCCCTTTACGTCAATGCGGCTTTTCGCGCAAATTTACATATATATTAGTTGTATAGCTCGGCGCGGCCTCAGCAACAGCAGTCGCGGATGCGGTGCGCGGAGCAGCAGCAGCGCCGGCAACCGCGGTTGTTCGAAAAATGCGGAAAAAGAAAAGGTAATTGTGCCAGCGAAATGTATTAAACGGGGCTCGCGAACACCGGGGTAAACAAGCGCCGGCCCTCGCCGCCTACGCCCTCTCCCTCGCCGCGTAGCCTCTGTCGCGTGCCCCTCTCCGGCCTCCCCGACTCCAAGTGCTGCGTCGCTGCGCACAGGAAAAGCACCGACGGCAACGTGCGAAGTAAGGAATTTGAGCTCAGCGCGTCGATGTTTTCCTCCCGTGACGGCGTGAGGAATGGACTGAGCGGGATTAAAAGGAGCCGGCGGCTGAGCGGCGGCGATTTAGCGTGTAGCCGCGTTTAAAAGCAAGCGTGGTCTTTTTCCGTTTTTTTTTTTTTTTTTTTTGCGTGACCACTTTTAACCAGTTTCGTTACACTTGCCTCGCTTGGTGCTTTAAACGGACACTGTCTGCGGAAATCTCGTAGCGTTCAGCTGACGGACGAACATCGCGCATTTTTTTCTATACACCGTTGACCCGTTCCTTACAAATCGTGTACATCTAATAATATAATGTTCATAATCGTACGCATGCTCATAATAACGCAATAACTATACATATGTATTTTTCGAATGCGCAACAGTTCAGTTCTTTTTGAATTGCAGCCATGCTGTGCACGTTTTGCAGGCTCGAATGGTTTTGGACTGCTTCACGCAAAAATTTGAATTCTTGTCTCGTTAAATTAAAACAATACAACGGCAACTGTATTCGTTCGGAATACGTACGATTGCAGAATGGTGCTGGAAAATGACGTCACGCTCGTTCAGGACACATTTCTTTTTCGGTTTTTTGCGAGAGGGAAGTACCTGTACTTAAAAATAGCAAAGATTTGTTAATGTCACGCTAGCGTCCATTTTTACATTTCTGAAAGATGTATACATTGCATTCTGAGAATCGGGGACTGTTTTTCGTTTATTACTGTTCCCTAATTACTATTACTTATTCCCTGTGCTCAGTTGTTTTGAATGGGGGCTTGGCTGGTGGGCGCGCGCGTTTCATTAACATTTAGCGAAGTATCAAACGACATGCGTAAATTTGTGATGTGAAGTGCGGAGGAATATTTTATGCAAACACAACAAATTTTCTTTTGTTCGCGATTTTTTTTTCTCTTTCAAAAACCACGTTTTTTGTATTCTATGCTGCTTTTCTGCTCCAAAGAGCATTTTTGTTATCTGTGCTACACGGCTGTTTAGAAATCCTTCCTAAGGGATTCCAACGCAATGTCTGTGGAGTGGGGCCCAGTCTATGTATTAGGCGCACGTGTGAGGGAGTAGTCAACTTCCTAGCTTTACCCGAAAGCTGTGCAGGAAAAGAACCCATACGCTGCGGGGCCGAACCTTCCGATAGGTAGTTCCATTTTTATTTTTTCCTATGGAGCCGGCTGGTGGTCGCTCGTGGCGCAAACAGTGCAGAGCAAAAATTCAGCTCGGAAAGCCGGGCTAGCTGCTTGCTAGAATTCTAAAGCGTACTAGCTGTACAAAACAAGCGAAGATGAAGAGCGAGGCGTCCTGTGTTTTTGCCGGTCTTCGTCCTCGTTTCTTTAAATTTGGGGTGCTAATATGTTTCACAGTAGCAACTTAGCATCCGCATTCTCGCTCACACCCTTCCCACGGGGCAGCGGGGCTCATGTATGAAAGAAAAGCTGGAGCGAAGCTGGTGCGAAAAAGAAAGAAAAGGCACGCTTTAATGCTTTGCATCTGGTGACGACTGTCGGGCGTGCGTGTCGGTCGATGCATAAATTTTAGATTTGTTCCCCAGCAGCTAGCGGCTCAATTTTTGTTTTCTGCGTAGACGGCAGATGGTTTGAAATAAGGAAGAAGAAAAAATAAATACCACGGGGTTTAAACGGCCATTATTCCAGTGGTCACGGTGGCATTTTCTGGTTTTTTGTTAAATCTCGTTAATTTTCTGGTAAAAAGGGAATAGCAGGGGTACAAGTACAGGTCCTTGTGTTGCATCAGTTTAAGATGGCCGAATCGGCGGGATTGGCTTTAACCTTTCGAGTAGGCCGAGTTAGGTAACCTTACTTGCCGGTCAGTTGAGTTGTTCTGC
Source organism: Haemaphysalis longicornis (assembly GCF_048455015.1). Taxonomy (NCBI): domain Eukaryota; kingdom Metazoa; phylum Arthropoda; class Arachnida; order Ixodida; family Ixodidae; genus Haemaphysalis; species Haemaphysalis longicornis. Next base: position 385,194,705 of record NW_027526203.1, on the reverse strand, counting down.
AGAGCAAGTTTATGTCAGCGGAGAAGCCGTATGGAATGCTGTGTAGAAACGAAGTGCCATACAATTGTACTTACAATAAATCCGTGTCTCAAGTCGGAAAAGACGCCGTGCGCAAAGCTTTGCATTTGTGTTACGCAAGATTGGGATGATGCTAACTTATGTTGGCACTCAGAAAGGAATCACTAAATGCTTAAGCAAGTTCCACGTGGACGCAACGAGAAAATCCGTCTGTCCGTATGCAGCGCTTTCGCCGCATACGAAGATGCTATTAATAAATGACAATAGGGCCTCTTCATATTTTGCATAGGCCACCCTTTATTGCCCCTGTAAACGTGTTTTCTCAGCACAGCGCTCAGCACAGCAAAGGGGCTCGGTGTATACAGCGCTTCATAGGGATACATGGAGTCTTACGCAGGTATTTAATAAAAAGACTTCACACTTCGATCGTTACATGGCGCCTGGAATGCTCATATGGCTACTAGGAAATTTCTTTTCACTGATGAATGTGAATGCAGCAGTGAAGCTGACTTTAAAGGGGCTCTGTATATATCAGAATGGTTTGAGCATTTATTAGGAAATTCCAACGTGGGAGGGTCTGCAAGTTTTAATTGTGCAGATGGTCAGTAATGGTTACGTAGATGATACTGTAGCGTACTTCAAATACGCGTTCCGGGTGGCCTTTGGCTTTAATGAGGGCCCGAAAAACCAAGAGCGGCAATGAAGGAGGTCTAGCCCAAAATGCGCTCGAGCAGCGAGTTTCAGCCACCAGCGGGCAACTTGTGGGATTACGATGTTTTGTTTCGCAGCAAGCGCTCTTCTTCATCGCGGTCTTCGCTGCGTAGCCCCAACATAACAGTGTTCCCATTCACAAAGTACGGGACAATATTACCCAAATACGCACGCACACACACACAAAAAAACAGCAGCTGGCTTCTCCAATTGAAGGTTGACACTCAACGACTTTTGCACAAGTATATGAAGTGCGCTGGACGAATAAAGGCTTTACTCTTCGGCGGTGTCCAGTTCACGTTGGAGTTGAGCAATCCATCGCAGCGAACAAGCCTTCATTCTCCACGAGTAGCATGCAGATTGAGGAGGTCATCATGCCGCTTTCAATTATGCACGAACATGCGCACACTGACGTAGGCATCAGTTTTTTTATGGGTACCCTAGCGATGCTTTCGACATCAAAACCTCATTTCTAAAGCTGCTGGTGCGCTGCTAAATGTGTAATGTGTAGTTCGCTCGCTCGTGTACGCCGTTTCGTGTTGGATTCGTTTCACTCAGATAATCGATCGAATCGCTGCGACGAACGAGGGCCGTCCTTTCTCTAGCTAGTTGAAAAACTAGTTGATAAAACTAGCGTCGTCATATTTGTCCTTCAAGCTCAGTACGCTAAAGACGAGCTTCGTTCATTATGGCGACCTGTTTTAGGTCCTAATCACTTTAACTAGCGCCTGTGAACTTCCCCCTAGTTGAGCGTGATATGAGGGTACTTGCAGCAGCCAGATGTTGAGTTCCCAAGAATGAGCTCGAGCTTGAGTAATGAGACTGTACGTGTATTGAGCACCGCTGAAAGACTAACGCGCCATATTTTCCTTTCCACGCGGCAGGCGAGAAGTGGCGTGGTGTCGCAAATTAAAGACAGAGGGAAATAATTATTCAAGAAAACCACCTACGAGGAGCTCTAGGAAGAAGCTTCTTTATGAACATACCTATCGAAGGTGTCGCAATGAACTAATACCTAAATTTTGCATAGTTATAAGTAAAGCTTGCGATATGCACGAGTAGAGAGAGAGGGGGGGGGGATAATCAGCTGGCAGATTCTCCCACATTTTCCTTTCGGCGGTGCATATTCCGTGCTGTACCCTTCAATGACACTCGGAGAGAGAGAGAGAGAGAGAGAGAGAGAGAGAGAGAGAGAGAGAGAGAGAGAGAGAGAGAGAGAGAGGTGGGACATGGCGGATGAAGGACAGAGACGCTATGCTGGAGTGGGAACAGTTGTGTCGCTCTGTTAACGGCATTTGATGGTTATTGCGAACGGCAATCGTAAGATGTGATGTGCAGTTGTTACACTACAATGTAATTGCTGTAGTGCTCAGATCATGAAAAGAGCGGGCGGGGAAAGAGAGGGAAGTAAGACCGTCTCTTTGTTGGACACGCCCTGGTTGTAACCCCACAACGGCCGCCCACAGAATCGTAAATGTGCCATTATCTGGGACCGGCATGCGGGTGCTCTTCACCTGTACGCATTCCCTTACGAACGCTGAGCTCGCAGCGAAGCCATGTTATAGCGCATACGGCTCGGAAGGAGCGAATATAAGGAGCATAAATATGTCCCAGCTCCTATTCGTTGATGCGGTTGCGACGCTGTCGGGTTGCCAACGGCGTGGCCGTGCTAGCGGCCGTCTCGGCAGCGCCTGTTTACCGCGGCCCTCTCTGCCGCCTCATGCAATCTGTCTCCGCCTGGCCCCTTGGATCGATACGGCGGCGAGCGCGTATCCGCACGCGCGTGCGGACCCTGTGTTAATTACGACTTAATTGCTGGGAAGCGCTTCCGGGGAAAACTTTGGCGTCCGCCACTTGTGCTCGGTGGGATAATGTGCGCCTGGGGGCTGGGCTGGGCGACAGATGGCGCGCTCGTCCAGCGCGCCGATATGAGACGCGTCAGGGGGCTGGGTGTCGCCGGCCCCTGGCGACCGGTTGGAATCGATCAACTCGCAAATTGGGAGCTTTGTCGCCCGGCCTGGCACGTGACAGTTCTATCTGGCGTTAGTGGTGGGCGAGGGGGTGCGGGAGAAGAGCCCGCTTTTCGGCCGGCTCGTCGATGAAACGCGGCGGCTGATTAAGCGCTCACTGGCGGCCGCGTGCGCTGCTGCGGGGGCCCCTGCCGTCGACCGCTCGAAAGTTGACCGGCGCGCGCGCGTGACTACAGCGTCCAGCGTCTCTCGCCGGCCTGTCACGCTTGGGACAAGTTCATTACGGTGCTCTTGCAGCAGCGCTCTGCGTCTGTCTGCTCGTTTTCGTGCTCGTAACTTGGTCGTCCTCCTTTGATTTCTGCTGGACCTAATCACAAGCCGGCCTCCTTGTGCGTGTCGGCTGAGTCGTACGCGCAGACCGCGTGCATGCCTGCACATCAGTCGGACCAGGTCGCACGTCAGGTGATTGTCATGACCCTCAGAGACTGCGGCGGTTCTTAATGGCGTAACGTCAGCAGTATCTGCCAAGTTGGGTGAGGGGCTCCTGACTCGCACATCATAGCGAGAGTTCTCCTTCATAACAAACTATGCACCATCTGATTGTTTTATAGTGTAGCTCTTCTGCCACCAGCGCACTCAGCCAAACTCTCTGGATAAAAAAAAAGTATCCGCTTCATCGTCGAATCTAAAACCAGCCCCGTCAGAATAGAAAGCACATCATGTGCTAGAGAAAAAGAAAAGCGCACTCTGTTTTAATTCAACAGCGCTTCCGTTGTGAAGTTGCGCGGTGACTCAGACTCGATACGTGAACTTTTGTGCGATACCCGGCCTCAACATTTGGACGCTGATCGATGCAATATCGGCTATATGGAGCCCACGTCTAGCTTCCTGACAGAGCCTTCGTTCAGAGCAGCGCCTGTCGCTCTTGAGTTTTGTTATTGCCGAGCGAAACGGTGGTTCATTTTGCATTGTTGCTGTTCCAACTGACCTCAGTGGGAGTGCTTGTCAACTAAACTGCTTCTGTATTTTTTAGGAGCATTCAGCGGTTTCACGCGAATTTCGCCCACCTGTAGGTCGCACGCTCCACAATACCTTACAGGCATATCCTAGGTGCTCCTCTTGAAAATTGAGCATTGTACCTTGCGGTACAGTCATCCCAATGGGAGGACGTCAGTTCTTGATGTTTGATTCAGGGTTAATACGCATTGTACTTCATACTGAGCGATTTCGATTATTTGAAGCGTTAATGGTATAGAGACTGCAAGTTCTTCAACAGCTGCTTGATCTCACCATTTTTGAAGGGAAAACGTAACATGGAAAACGTAACGGAACATGCTGCGTGAAACCCAAAATCACTTCGGGAATACACGTTGGAGGAAGGCCAGCAATTTCGGCCGCCTATCTCTTCGGGAAAAAAGTTTTGGTAACGAACTGTGCCAGCCAAGTTCTGCCACTAACGTGATTTCTGTTTTTCATATTTATAGTCAACTGCTCCTTCCATCACGGTGCACGCTATAAATTTCTCCACAGTACCCTTATCTTCATCTTGTAGTTATTGCCTAATACCTGCCATTGTTATTGTCACTCCGAGCTGTGTGATTGTTACATCGAGCCGAGTGCGCGATACGCACGACCTCTTTGTGACGACGTGCTTTGCCAGAGAGAGAGAGAGAGAGAGAGAGAGAGAGAGAGACCTTTCTCGCTCTTTTAGCGGGCAGTCACGCGTGCTGCCAGATCGAAGCCAGTGCAGGCCGTCTCGTGCGCAGCAGTGACGAGTTTCCCCGCGTGCCTTCCGAGCGGCCAGCGGCGGCACTCGGAGGTGGCCGGGGGGCGACTCCGCTGACACTGCAGCAGCGGCTGATGGGCGCGTAATAAACGTCCGCCAGGTGCGTCCCCTGGCGGCGCGACGAAATTGCGCTCCCTCGATCGGGCACGCCTCACTGTCCTCGGGCGACGTGCGGGCGCAGCCGTTTAACGGCGCGGATCGATGGCCTAATCAATCGCGGTCCCAAATAGAGTTCTCATAATGGCACCGCGAGCCGGGCGACCGAATCGTTCGGTGGCCACCCCCGGCGTGCTCGAGCGCAGTTGGCTGCTGCTGGCTAAACGCATTGTCATAATGAAAATTGCCGTGCCGCTTATCTGGTGCACGGGGCGGCGTGCATTGTGCCCCCGGCCGCCGTGTCACGGCTCTGTCTTGGAGGACCGGCGACACGCATTTCGGCTTTGTCGGCGGGCCCGGAGGCGCTGGCGCGATGAACGATCCGGCATCGAGCGGCGCGCAGCGCGAGTGGGTGTCTCGCCGATTGCTTCCTGGATGCGGCGCTCTCGAGAATGGGGCCTTATCGATTATCGACAGGTTGCCCGGGCCGACCGTCGGCAGCGGGATAAATCTCATCATCGCCCAAGCACGAAATTGCTCTGGTGACACCGGCTGTTTAGCGCCGGCCGCGCATTAAGTGGCAGCGTCTTCTGCGCCGGGACGTTGCTGCGACCGACTGAGCTTTGTACGGAGTGTTCGTCGACGATTAAAAAAGCCCCCACTTTATGGGAAAAATTGCCCCGGTTTGGTGGTCGGTGCACGTTAGGTGCTCCCAAGTCCTTTTCTTGGCGGATACAATGAAGGTCTCTCTCTCTCTCTCTCTCTCTCTCTCTCTCTCTCTCTCTCTCTCTCTCTCTCTCTCTCTCTCTCTCTCTCTCTCTCTCTCTCTCTCTCTCTCTCTCTCTCTCATTTCAAGCAGATGGCCATTTTTTCATGATCGCCCGCCTGGGCTTTTCTTTAAGTGTGCCATGAAGACAAAATGCAGGTTTGCCTCATTCAAAATGCTGCTTTTCCCCAGTAAAAATGATCCCAATGTTAACGCAGACTTCCTGATACTGAGGTTGATATAAAAACACGAAGCAGAGGCGACTCGCCGCCATTTTCCCGCCGGGTTCTTATGACGTCACTCTTGTTTGTGCGATTGGCAGCCGTCGACTGAAGCAACCGCCAAGAAACAGGACCCGGCGATTGTAGTGGGGCCTATAGTTCCGTTTTATCGCACCACTTCAATGTAAACACGCAGTATGACACTGATAACTCTGTGTAGGTATTACCCGTATCACGTTACTGTTTTAAATGTTGAAAAAATTTGAATGTTCTTCAATATTTCTTTCTTTTTTTCTTTAAACAACGTTTGTCAGTGCTGCAATATTAGTGTACAACTAAATGCTAGTTATTTCAAGCTGAACAAAGTTGTGTTTTGGCTTCGTGACCCCGAAAGCCTGGTTTTTTGACTTGGCAGAGCAAAAACAATAGGAAGGGGCTGCCGATCTAACAAACCTTAAAGGCAGTTGCTTCAGTCGGTAAAGGCGGTCGTACAAGGGCAAGTGTTCGGAAGGCACATTAATATATTTTTTCCTCATTGCTACTTGCAGGCCCTGTAATAAAATCTAATAATAACAATATCGAAAGCGTACACAGGAATGTTATAAATGAATGTTGCGCTATAACTTTTTACTCATAGTTTTTGACAACAGCAAAAATCTCCTGAATGCCATGCTGATTTTGCGCCAGTACAATTATGCGATCATGTAGCTCAACAACGCGTTAAAACACGGTAAATTAGCTTGAGGGCGATATTTTTTACCTTATACTCAGCGCAGGGGGATGTTTGTAGTATGTTTCGCCTACTTAAGTTTGCTACGTACTCTGCAAGCCCGTTTTGTACATATTGTATTGCCTTTACGCAGAAGAAAAAAAAAAGTGCCCCCTAAAGATGAGGAGAAACAAAAAAAAAAAGGCGTAGAATCATAACTTGGCAAATTTTCTGATTTCAAAATACCTTTTTAGCGCTCAAGAAACGTCGGTTCATCTTGGGTTGGCGGCAGCCCGAAAAGAAACAGTCGAATACTATCCGGAAGCTCATTCTTTCGTACAGTTGGACGAATAGAACAGTTAGCGTGACGCCAGGAAGACTCGTGATGCTGGCCGAACGATCTGGGAAATCTCTGATCGTGCGGAGTGCTTCGGAAAGCAGCGCGGTGCCGTTGGCGTCGATGAGATGCGCGGCACAGGCCGGTCACGACGGTGGCGTCGGCGCGCGCTTGTCAGCGTGGCCCTTTGAAGCGGGCCGTGTAATTGTCATCGCGGCGCTGGGCGGCGACAATGCGGAAGCGGCCGGAGTGGGCCGCAGGAGTGCAGCAGCGGCCAACAAAAGCGCTGAGCCGCGCTTGCATCGATCGGCGGCGGCGGCGTCAAGGGAAGCCGTCCGCTCCAGAAGCGGCGCGGAAGAAGAAGGCCCCGCGGATATTGTCTCCTCCCTGGCGCGCCTCCTCCCGCGGCATATCTCACCCCGATCGAGTCTAATGGTTTCCTGCGAGCCTGCGTTTCTTCTCGGCGGGGGCGACATGACAAATGAATCTGCTCCCGGCGGCCTCCCCCTTAACCGAGCCGCTTCCTCCGGCTCGTTTCCCCGGCCCTCTACTCTTTATGAGGCCCTTTATTGAGGATACTACCCCCGGCAGAAAGGGGGGGGGGGGGGGGGATAGCAATTACGGCGACGAGCCCTCGAGGAAGAAATAAGAAGCGCTGGAAATTGGGTGAGATTCGCGGTGAAACAGTCTCCTTCGCTCCCATCTGCGATCTTCTTTTTGGCGCGCGCCTCTTTCTTGTCTGCTTGTCTACACAAGCGCTTCGAGTGGTGATGAAGACGTCGATAAAGACGTCTTGTGTCACACCTTAGACCGAGTAGAAAATGGCGCTTTTCGACCAGCTTATGCTCTCCTCCTTTCGGGCGTGCGTGCGTGCGTGCGTGCGTGCGTGCGCGCGCGTGTCCGCCCGCGTGCCTGGGTAGCTGCGTTGTAGTTATTGTAAACTACTAACCCTGACCTTTTGATTTGCGAACCGCACGTTCTTCTGGAACAAGCATCGAATGCCCGCTGTGGCAACACGGGAGCAGAATGCTGTGCGAAAGTGCGTGGTGAACCAATGAAACCAACGAGGCGAGGCGGGAAATTTTCAAATTGGCGCGCAGCATGGCTACGGATTAATGCACCCCTAGAGACAGGGACATGTTCTTTTGTCAGAAAAACTTCATTGAAACCGCGACCTTGTGCTCTGCGTCGCAATGCTTGAGCCAGCAGGAAAATTTTACCTCAGCCGTTGGCCTGACACTCCAGCCCGATTCACCACCCGTCGTCTCCATGAAATCTAACAGTAGCATAAACACATCAAGTTGTTAGAATCAGAAGAACAAGGAAGTATTTCCTTGAATTAAAAGAGCGCTAAAACGGCCTCAAAGTCAAGGGTACTGCTACATGGGCGAAGGCGTCCAAGTACCTACCTCCGTCATGTCGTGGTAGTGTGGTAGACGAGCGGCTTGCAGAGCAGTTGCCTCCGTTCCGAACGACGAGGAGCCAAGAGCCAGACTTAACTTGTTTCATGCAAGACGAGTAGAGGACAGCGACGATACAGGTAGAAGCACACCGGCGTGCTTACAATGGGACGACTCGAACGGGCAGAGAAACATTCTTCGCGTTTGCCCAGGACGCACTGGCCTCGGCTCACCGGAGGGCGAGCATATATACACAGAATTCCCAGGTTCGGCGTTCGGCGTTCGGCGTTGCCAACAGGCGTTCGGCGTGTTGTGCACGGCACCAAAAGTAGAAATGCACAAGACACGTTCCATAGCTACCGTGATACTTCCACAGAAGCCGGTGCCCGCTGTGCCGGAGAGGTGGGGGAAAGGAGGAGTCCATCGGACTGCCGTCGCCTGCGCAAGGCTTGTTCGAACACATCTCTGGTGAACCAGTTCGAACCGGATTTTAGCTTCGGCAACAGCCATGACTCACAGGCCCCGTGCCGCTGCGCGGCAACCCGGCTCCGAATTGATGGTATATGCCGCAGCTCGGAATTAGCTGGCTTCACCGCCTCACACGGAACTTCCCGCAATGCGCCAATGCCCAAGGGTAACGGGCATTGTGCATTGGGTAACGGCGAAGCACTCCTGCGAAGCACAAGGGTAACAACGACGCACCTCGCGCTGAATCGTAACAGCACCCACAACGCAACACCAGTGCTGTTCCTTCAATTTTGTCCTTGTTTTCGCGCTCTTTTAATCCACCCAGTTATGAACCAACGAGGCCGTATCACTCTAACGTGTTACGTGCTGGGGATCGAATTCGCCACCTGTTACAGGCGAAGCGAACGCTGTGGTACGTGTGAACTGCACCCCGGACGAGCGGGAACCGACAGAAGGTTCAGTGCATTAGTTTGGGTAATAATAGTTTGTAACTCACTGGGTAACTCAACAAGCCTAAGTGAATTGGTACAGTGAGAAACGCCACGATGACACTGATAATACACTGCATCCGGTACCCTCCGTCGCTGTCGGTTGTCGCGTCGCTGGCTTCTGGCCGGGCAGAAGCGAATGACGCACGTGTACAGGACACTTAACCACGTGCGATTGAGATCGTGGAAGCGTACGTAGAATCAAGAAACTTGACTTGGCCCCCACCAATGGCGGAGCTGCTAACGCATTGTCCGGCCGGCAGAGCACGCAAAACCTGCTCGGATCACTCCACGCATCCCGCTTTCCCCAGAAGGTACTGCATCTCTACGGTTTACAGTATTGGCGTTGTGGGCCTCATAATTCAAGCCAATGTACACAACACAGAAACTATACGCGCGCTAGAAAAAAAAGCGTCCATCAAACAATCCATCCTGCGCATCGTCCATCCTGTGCATCGGAAACGGGCACCACGGGACGAAAGAGCCCAATCGAATGAGATTAGTACAAGCCTTAAGCAGGATAACACACGTCACCCTTTATCTGAACCTTAAGCGGGACTAAAAGAACAATTAGTATGAATGTTATTATAAAGAGGGCATCCAAAGAAGCCCTAGCAATACTGATAACTACATTACACGAACGCTTCGAAGCGCTCGGCCTCCATAACACCCTCAGTGAGCTCATAGCAGCCCAGAAAACAGCGCAACAGTACATCAGGGACGTAGATCATTCATTAAACGTCAACCACACAGGCACGCGAGACTCGGAAGTCACAATACCCGCTTTCATATTTCGCCACTACCCAGGAACACGCATACCATAGGCCTCCTGCGCTGGAGCTTTGGCGACATGCAGCGCCCCTAGTGGCCGACGCCTCTGGGTAGTACAAAAGCAGACGACCCTCCCCGCCCTCCATGTGTTTTCAATTACAACCCAGAGTGAAAGTAGGTTGTACTTTGTTTAATCGCTTTGTGGCGTGTTTAAATGACTGCATACTGTATGAAATAGCCCTTAAAGGGACACTGAAGTGAATTTGTCAAGCTCCCGTTTTTGCTTGCACTGCGTAGACTGGCTCAAATTAGCACACTTTTCATCGTTTATCCGGTTGACAAATCGGTAATTATTTTACAAAGCGCGAAAGAAGAAAAACTACCATGCGCGGTTTTCGGCGGCCGCACCAACTAAGGCTGTGACGTTGGCAGGAGGGGCGCCGTGATTGGACGATGCCCAAGGTTAGCAATCAAACAAGTTTCGGTTTCGGTTCTGTAAAACATAACCAATGGCGTTCTTGGATGGGCATTCTCAATATCTCAGTAATCATCGTACCGCGCCTCTGCCATGTTGTCGGCTGTAAAATGCACAAGATAAGCCTCCCAGGACGGCTTGTAGTCGTAGCATTCACTAGCCGAGACCTACGCAGTGCATGAACGCCCTCCGCGTACCCGCAGACGCCCAAATGTCATGCGCTTTTCCCCCATATTTGGAGCTTGCCTCCCTCATGCCTGTATCGTAAAAAGCGTGTTCGCACCAGGCCAAGGGTCTGTTGATTCTGGCCTGTGCCCACTGCCTGCAAGCAGTCGGTGCTTATGGCAACAGCACGCCAACGAAAACTCGCTGGCGCGCCAGTGCCAGCCTGTGCGCGTTTCGTGAACTAGTTCGTGTAGCCATGAACGTTGCGCCCCAAAAAAATGTGAACTCAATATAGAAAACATCGGCGGAAAACAAAAAAGTTAACTTACAAAAAAAAAAAAAAGCACGTACCCGCGGGGATTCGAACTCGTGACTTGCAAAACACTTGAGGTGACATACCTAGCGCCCCAGACCACTGAGCCACGAAGCGGGATGCGAAGGCATTGCTAATGTACGGTATATATTGTACAACCGGTTTACACTTTTATTTCGTTTTGGCATTTCAAGCAGCTTAGGTGACTATTTGTTGTACTGCGCTCGTGTAGTAAGCGTCGCCCGAGTTTCCACAGTAGCTCACGTCTAGCAATTGCATTTCGTAGACGGAAAAGCGTTCGCAGATGCGTAGTCGTGCTGCTGACCGCTGTGCTTGTTCGCCCAGCGCAAAAAAGTGCTTCCCGCGGCCTAGTTTTACGCTGTACGGTTAAAATATCAGTTGATTTTATTTCCTTAGTACCTATATTGACTTCGCTGACTCTTCTCCCGCCTTCAGGAGGCCTTATATTTTCCTACTGGCGTACCAGTCAGCGAAGCGTCGCATGTGCGCTTGTGTGAAGCGACCTTGACTTGGAGCTAGATACAGTGTACAAACAAACCAAGTAAAGAAAGGCACATTCTTCCATTCACAAACGTGTCCTGGCTTCGTTTCAACTAAGCGAACGAATTGCGACCAAGCAATTTTTTTTAACCTCCTTGATTGCGACGACCCGCCGGCGGCCGGCGGACGAAACGCTGGGCCGACTGACTCTGTCTGAAGGCCGGGGAGCCGTGCAGTAGCGCAGCCAATTGCCAGCTCATCCCCTCCTGACGTCACACGAAAACGCCACAGAAAATGGGCGAGCGTAAAGAGAGGAGGACAGCATTTTAGAATTAGTTTTTCTACTAAATAAAATCGCGTAAACGCGCCTAGAGTGGTCGAAACATGGCCTGGGGACTCCGGACTACAATTTGCGCTAGTAATCCCGCAATGTTTACATATCACTTCAGTGTCCCTTTAAAGTACTTGCAGAGGCTAAACAAAATAATATCCGCTAAAACAAGCGGATTTATCGGCTTTCTTTTGAGCGAGCTGTCGCGGCGTGGGACAGTATCGCCAAATCGGGTGTTCTAACTTCCTGACGACTGTTACCGTTCTTTCTTCTTAAGTGCGGTCGACAAAGGAAAGTTCACGAGTAGCATAAACACGGAACGCTGCTGGCAACTGCAAAAGGTTGCTTCAGCGGGAGCATGGAAGCGAACGCAAGAATTGCGCAGCCGACTCAGCTGACACTACTGGCCTGGCACCGCCTTGAAAATGAGTGGAAATTTTGTTTTGTATTTTCTCAAACTAAATGAGTCTTGCGTAACGTTTTACGCCGCACGATTTACGAACGGCAGGGTACATGTATACTAGCGAGAAGGTGAGGCAATAGCATCAAATAAATAAATTAAGTGCTATTAATAAAGGACGCAAAACAAGCACCAAATCGCACGCCCGCTGCCTGCGAAGATGTGTACTTCTATATTTGCATAGCATAACAGCCGCATACACGGCGTGCGGCCCGCATATTTACATACGATCATCACTGACTTTGTTGGTTATCTTCTAGTGCAGGGGTCGTTGCTAACAATCTGAACGCCGACACGCCAGTTTTCTCCTCAAATGGATTTAGGCAGGAGAGAATTGGTCGTTTCCAGTTGAATTGTCCCCCATCTTCACACTTCGCCAGATTATTGTCAAATATTGGCAATTCGCTATTTCTTCTTTTTTTTTTTTTGTTCCAAGCCCCCCTCCCCCTCCCACCCGATTTGCCGTCCAGCCCTCCGCCGTGTCGGCTGCATGCAACTCGGCCCTACAATTCAAAACGTTTCTGACCCTCATTCTAGCCTATTAAGTGCGAACTGGGAATATATAATGCAAGAGCGTAATTAAGTAAAGTGAGAGCAAACAAGGAAAGCGAGCGGCCTCTCAGTTCGCCCGACCACCTTGTTTTACCGCCACTAATTTCGGAATCGCAAAACAGATTTCACGCTTCTGACGCTTTGTCACTGAGACACGCAACAAAACGGCAAGCTAACGCTGCACCATGTATTCGTAACGGCGACGCAAACGAGCACTGTTTAATGAAAGTGCACGCATAGTGCGCAGGTACGCAAAAGAGCAGCGCACCGGAGCAGGCGAGTCAGCGGTCCGCCGGACTCTCTGGCTTTTTAAAGCGCGATCATCGCCGATTGCGTCCCTCTTATTTTTAAATCGGCTGTTGTTGAAAAGTCCTTGTCACCTAGAGTATTAGTTTAAACTAGAAGTTTCACTTCAACTTTCACTTCATACGGCCATCGATCGGTGAACCTGCGAGTGGCAGAGCGCCGTCACCGTCGGGGAGGAGCTGGTGACCATGTCGCGAAACAATCGGGAACATCGAGCTCATTTTGCTTCTGTCAACACGGGATCCTATGGGACCTGCGCAGCTTTGTACTACCCGGAAGTACTGCCCGGAAGCCGCTTGCGCAGCGCCCCCTGGGCAGCGCAAGACGCCTATAGGTAACGAGGAGCGCTGACAGGCCAGATCCAGAACTATGCATGAAAAATTCCAGAAATCCCTAGACGTGATGTAAGTGGACGCCGTCTAATATAGCAGATGCGACGCTATGGCCTTAACAGTAATAAATCAACAGGGCGATTCAATCACTTCCGGCTCGGTCCGGACGGCGGAGCACAAGGCGGAACCGGATGTTGCCGAGTAGGTGGTCATTGCCCCAGGAAGGATAGCGTCCCCCATGACCACAGTGATACTGAGTCGGCCATACTAAATTGCGTTAGGGGGTGCACATGAGGTGTTCTAAATGAATAAAATACGGCTTGCGATTACAGCGAGGCGGCAAGATACAACTCATATTGGCACTGGCCCACTCTTTCTTGGCTGGTATCAAAATAGCGCACGACACGGCTCGAGGTTTCATTGACCGAGCCGTAACTCCCAAACAGAGACTATCACTCGATCGGGTAGGAATAAGCTAATGTCCTATGGGGATATGATTAACTACTATAGGCTGGACAAGACAAGATACCCAGCCCCAGATGGCTGCAGACCTATCTATACCAGAGTCCTTCAAAAGCATTGAATCGCTCTGCCTATACTTTTCCCAATCTAGTGGTGTAGCCACCCAGGTCTCTATTCAGATAAATCCAGGGCCTGTGGGGACAGGGCTAACCCAACGTCACTTGACGCTAGGCTAACCTACGTCGCATAATGTGGTACTACCCTCTTTGTAGAAAAGACCCACAACGCAGTAAGGCAAGACAGCCTTTAAGCGCCGCTCACATGGAGCGTACTTCGACGACCAACTTTTCTCCGGGAACCCTTCGCCCGCCTAGAGTACACATATTCTGTTCACTCTTCTGCGGAAGAACTAAACTTCCATCTATGTATCTAGCAGACCTAGATCGCCGACGAACTGCCTGTATGTCGTCGCAGCGGCAGCCGGGCGGCGTTCGTCGTTTTTTGGAGCAACTTCGCTCATTGTGGGCCTGTTACGATTCCGTGCGCCGCTACCATGATTCGCGCGTACTGCAAGTTGCGGAGTGCTCTGCTGCTGTATACGAAAGCTGCCTCGGACAGGTTACAGCTTGCCAGAGAACGGCCGGCGCGTGGGCGCCTCGCTGTCGGTGACTCGAACTCGGCGGCTGCCAGCGGATCTTCATGTAGCGACTTGTCCCGGCGAAGCGGACGCCGCAGCCGAGGTCTCCTCTCCCCGCTCTCAGACTCAACTGGCGCGGCTACTGCCGGCCCCCCACGAACTCTAGAAAGAGCGTTGTGTGCGTGTGTACTATTTTCGGGCTGTGTGCACACTAGCATTGTGAAAGCCGCGCAGCCGTTACGGATATTGTGTATAAAACCGCCCTCTCGGTGGATAGTTCGCATTCGTTTTGCACGAGCGAATCCATGCTGTCGCTCTGTTCCGGTATGCTGTGAGCTCGCCCGGAAAGGTATTGTTCATGTATTGCTTCGGCTTATCTCTCGCCATGCAGTAAACCAGTTAACTTTGCCTTAGGCTTCTTGTCGTCATCACCAGGGGTGCAACTTTTGCTCGCCGCACTTCACGCTATACTCGGGTAGAACTGGTACAACCAACGCCGCCTGTATAAACATTGCCTAACGCGTCGCCCGCTTTCCGATGGGAACAGTAGAGACGCTGAGTTCAGGCACTCATCCACTATGTGGCGCACGCCGGCGGACGTCCCGCCTTACGTCACTGCTCGCGAGTCGCGAACGCGGCACCCACTTCTACGACGCGTGTCTGTCAGTTTGCATGTTAGGTTTCAAGAGCCGTTTCGCTCACATCTTAGCCGTGACGGGGCGCTAGTTCTGGGGCGCACTGGGGATCTCATTCAACGTGTCGCTCGCTTCATACCTGGTGCATTTTTCACAGGATGATTGACGTAGGCGCAACTGAAATAGTCTAAGAACATATTAATTGTCGGATAGACAAATAGAAAACATAGAAACGATATTTTCGGATGATACAGCGACTATTTTACTGATATATTTCTCCCTGGAGGATATAGGGAAGAAAAAATTAGTGTACATTTTCTGTTCAAGCGCTCACTTCTCTACCATTACTTTCCAAAAGTATCACGTGCTTGTAAATTTCAGATTATAGGAAACGAAAGGTTTCTACAGTACATTTTCAATTTTAAAACTGTGAACCGATGCGGAGTGCGAACAGAGTGGACAAAACAAGACCGAAACACGGAGACGACAGAGGGGCCCGTGATCCCAGTACATCGCGCACAGCCGGCATCAGCCTGCGGCACCACAAGTGGTTTTGCGTCAGCCGTGGCGCAGGGGATTTTTTTATCAGCGTCAGACCAGGACAGACAGGCATAGCGATAAACAAGAAGGCGTAGGAGCGCCACCTGAGGAACGCTAGACAAACTGTCAACTATTTTGCTTAGTTTCCGAGAAGCCGCGCTGGCTGGCCGACATGAAAGCACGCAGGAAGGCTGCGTAGCGGGAAAGGGTAGGAAAGAGCAGCAGGAGGGTGGCTGTTTGGCCATTTTTCGCCCACGCGTTAGGCAATGGTTATACAGGCGGCGTTGGTACAATTTAAGAATGGCAACGGAAGTTGCCTGTGGGCTTCATTAGAGCAGCCGGATGTTACTACGCGTGGAGCAACTAGTGCGTCACTGGGAATATTTTAAATATGGCACGAGAGTTTCCATGATTTTTCGGGCCTAATATACTTATAAACTACTGCAGCGACGACAAATAAACTACGCGAGGAAAGGCAGACGATATCACGCATTCATAGCAATCTTTCAAAATGCGCTCGCCCATTGTCTTCTGGGTCCGTCGCTTAGGCGGAGTATAGGCGTGGTATACTCGGTGGTATAACTTGTTATAACTTGTTCCCGAGTATACCACGCATGACGCAGGCGACAGAGCCCTGTTCGGGAACGCCTTCCCGAATGTAAGAGGCCGCACTTTACTCAAGTTATATAAGTACAAGGAAGCAGTGGTAGACTGCATACCCAGGCCCGACTCGTCCAGATAGCCACGACCGCCGCCATGCACCGAGGGCTCCTGACTGGCGGCAAAGGCATAAATCTGGGCAAATAAAACGTTTGTCACTTAATCGGTAGCGGTCGTCAAGGCCGCACCTGCGGGCAATTGGAGCTCGCGCTCCACTTCATAATATCGGCAATAGTGATTGAACTCTTTGATCTACCTATTGGTCTTCTGAGTTTAAAATGGGCATTAATGTACAAATTAAGACGTAAGCGACGCCATAAGGAAGAACTTGGAAAAACTCCCGGTGCCCGAAACTGCAGAAGTAGAAAGGGCCCCTTTATTCATGGACACCGTGGAAAACTTCATCCAGATCAGAGCCGTGAATAGCCACCTAACAAAGATCACATACTTCCTCGAAAAAAATAGGAACGCAGGCCTGTTTTGTCAAATGAACTTTGTTCTATTGTAATTTCCCGTTTCATGTTCTTGCTCATTGGGCTTGAAATCCCCCTAGGAGAAAGGTAAAGGTTACCTTGTTTATAGTGGCTTCGAAGATAAAAATAATGCGTGTTTGTATCAAATATTTTTGCGGGAGCCAGATTACCGATTGGCTTGAACCGATTTTTAGCTCTACTGTTACAACGAATATCGGATATAACGAACTAAATTACTGTCCTGATACTACTTCGTTAAAACGAGGTTCGACTGTACGCTGTTTCTGCAGCGGACTGCGGAACGCCTTTGTCCGCTGTTGTCCGAGGACCGTTGTCCGCCCTCGCTTTGTTTGTGACCGTATTTGCACCTGGCTTGTTTTTGTTACGGTAGGTAGCAATCGTTTCGTGAAGAATTTGGTATGCTCGACAAACAGCGTCACTTAAGACAATGTCGCCTGCGCCAATCGGCCAGTTTCGCGTGAGACAGCCCCAAAGCGCCGGACTGCTGTGCAAATATAACAAGCATAGTGCGCGCAGTACCAACAGCAGTACGCTCTGGTGCTTCTATGTTTACGTGTACTTTCGTAACTTTCATTGGTTACCCCACCATTCTTACTGCTATAAAGTGTATATGCGTTACATTTAAGCGAAAATAGCTCGTTCTTCAAGCTTATCAGCCCTGCCTAACTTGCGTTTCCTTTTGCCGGCCTCATCCAATTGCACAGCTGCCCATAATGCGTCATAGGTTCTAGTGCAGTATATTAGATAGTGGGTCGCATGGCCATTCACTTTTTTTCCTAGTTATATAGCTTATTTGAGTGATGTTTGCGTTAAAAGTGTTTCAGTGTTATTCTAACGAGGCAATCTTTCGCATCAACCAATCGTGCATTTTGTCTGCATGGCCCCTTCATGTTAATGAGGCGCGTTATGAATACTCATTGCTGCTCACCGCAAACTCTATGCTATAAAAGCGAGTTGGATGTTTTTCATAAAACTTGTTATACATGATAGACTGGTCTCGTGTCAACATTAATAATGCAGTAAACTCGCAATAATTCAAACTTTCAGTTATTACAAAAAAATTTCAAAATCGTGCTTGGCCCGCTACGGTTTCTAAGTATTTTAAAGCTGCGTAATTCAAACGGCTCAATTGCGTATATTCTGTTAATTCGTACTTTTTTTCTTGTCCTTGCCGGAAAATATGCGCTGCATTTCCCGCTTCTAGCTGCACATTTGCATCCTTATATAACTAACAGTCACAAATAAAGCCGGCTACCTACATTCACACATGTCAAAGCGAAACCGCGCACGCCAAGAGCCGCGTGTGGATTCAGTAAGAAAGAAAACAAAGGACAAGAAGGCAGGCGGGGCATACTCTGAAAGTGGTGTCACCCGTAGAGTCTAGAAGCGACAGCGAAGAAGAGCCACAGCCAACAGAGGAAGAACCAACCATGACAGCTGCACAGGGCTTTCAGCACAATGCTGGAATCTGCAAGTTCTCGACCTGAGCAGAAAACTTTCGCAATGAACTGGCTACCTTTGCTGGCATCGAAAACTTAGTTTGGAACTCTCACTCAGAGACAAAGCAGTCATCCATTCGTGATTTTTTTTTTGACCTGTAAATAGTACTTCACTAATTGCGTGTGGATGTTATATTATTGAATATATGTGAATGTTTTATTACAACAAAGTTGGTATGTTGCCCGAGTCATATTCACGAGAACTTCGGATAATTCAAAATTCTGACAATTCAAACAAAATCCTGGGTCTCTTCCATTGTGAATTATCGCGAGTCTGCTGTAATAATATTAAGTTCTTGAAGTGACCCTTTTCGGATTCACGGGCATCGCAGATGTGTAACTTAATGTTATCCGCAGGAATGTTGGTAAGTGTTGATAAGTGCTATCCGCCGGACGGGTTCAGTGGCGAAGCCGCTGGCAAGGATGCATGTAGGTCACGAACCCCGGCGGCCAGTTTTATTATGTTTACGGAAAACGAAAACGTCTGGAGGGGGGGTTGATATTTCTACGCTCGTTAAAGATTTCTAGGTGCTTGAATTCTTTCCCCACCCTTTAATGGACGGTGCTCTTATAGCTCCTTAGCATTAAACGTGCCAATATTTTTCGCCAAGTGTGTTTGGTCGAAAAAAAAAAAAGCCCAAAAATTGATTTTAAATTATTCCGCGCAGAGTTCATAGACGAAAAATTCGGTTATTTTTCACTACGTTCAGCCATTGAATAAGCGCAAAACCGAAAGTTTTTTTTCTTTCTGTCTAGACGTCTTCTTCCGTTGTCTGACCTTTGAAATAATCAAACTTGTCATCACGGTGAACGCAGCGAGCGCCGTGGTGCGTAGATTAACTCAGAACGTGTGTATGCGAACAAGCTTGTACCAGCCGCTTTAGTCTTACGTTCACGTCAGAAGTTTGTTACACCCGCCAGGCTGGCTCAGTGGAAGGCGTTGTGCTGGTGAGCACGACGACGCGGCTTCGATTCTCTGCCGCGGCGGCCGCTTTCTGATGGAGGCGAAAAGCAAAAACGCCCGGGTGTACGAGATTTCGGCGCACGTTAAGGCTCCCCAGGTGGTCAAAATTAATCCGGAGCCCTCCACTACGGTGCTCCTCATCGCCTGCGTTGCGTCGGCGCGTTGAACCCTGCGATCAATCAGAAGCTCGTTACGAACTACTCTAGCATGTCACCGCACTACAGCTAACGAGGTCATATTCCTGCTTTCAAGCTACAAAACTGCACAAATAATGCAAATGTTTTTAAGGCATGTTATAAATCAAGCAACCCTAGCTTGGTTTTCTCAAAGGCTGAAAATTTCTTAGACGGTGTTTTTTGATATTGTTTTTTTAACTATAGCATAACGCCCTACTTACCTGCATAACGCCCTACTTACCTGAATTGCAGTGCATTTCTTTTTAAATTGAACCACTTTTTTCTACACAACATAGAATTTGGATCAAAGATTGAGAACGACGGACGGAAATTACTAAAGTAATGGTACTATAGCTTGATCATTTGCAGAATAGCAGGGCTTGACATTTTGGCGATTTTTGAAAACATGTCTGAATTGCAATTTTAGATTGGAAAGAATTCTCTGCGTAGCAAAACTAAACACGTTAACTTATTTAAAAGTATGCGAAGTCTCTACAAGAAAAAAATCCTATGGTGATAGCTGCAATGCTTCGTGTTTTCAGAGGCAGGGGTGAGACAGCTGCGCATATTGCGCAGTTTTGACACAAATTTGTGTTCCTGCGCCAGGCTGCTCCAAAAGCTTGAAAATTTCGAAAATTGCGCCAAACTGCTCCAAAACGGTCTGTGTGCCAAGGATTTTAACGCTCCCCTCAGTTTCAGTGGGGAAAAAAATGCTTACTGGCGGCATACTTTTCCAGCATCTCCAAGGTGATGCTGTTCCTAAAGGTTTTATTGATTGATCATTCAATAAAAAACCCGCATAAAATTGCCCCCGAGATAGTTTTTTCGAAAGTCGCAATGTCGGGTTGCACATGTTATATTCTGTGAGTTTTTAAAGTTTTCCCATAAAAAATAATTGCAAAGTCCTGTAGAAAAAACTCGTGTACTGAGGCGGCAAACTTCTTGTGCAAGGTGATGAAAAAACGGCAATTTTAGGAGCGCCGTATCTCCGGAATGGCATTACTGGGCGCCGCCGTCTTGGTGTGGGGAAGATTGCAAAACATTGCCGCCGGGTGAAGCAGTTGCTCGTGGTACAGGCAGAGTGCTCTTCGCCGACTTCTACCGTGGTTTTGGTTATGGGGGTGGCTGGGTTAACATTTAGCCGTTTGATCTGTTGCGGGGAGTTCACCAAAAACAACGTGGTGCCCGCGAATTCGCCGTGTTTCGGCCTTGAGTGTGAGGCGCGGTGCGCGCTTGAAGTGAAATTTCGGACTCATTGCGGTGTTATGAAACGCCAAATTATTGCTGCCTTTGACAGCGAGCTTGCGAGCGGTGGGTATGGGACGATCGAGACTGCATAAGTGGCGGCGCGGCGCAGGCTACTTTGCCGGAAAATATTCAAGCAGTGTCCGACAGCGGGACGGGCTATTATTGCACGCTAGTAATAATTTATCATCTATATCAAATGAAATTTAATGCCAAAAGGGAGGTGGCTAAACCTACCAACGTTACTCAAACTACGATCGTAGAGAACGTGCACTTTCGGTATTGAAATGGGAGGGTTGGTGGGGTGCGACGACTCACCTCGTTTTGCGCAACTTTTTGCCGTGGCGAGTCTACACTTGTGCGTAAAGCCGAGTCAGGGATTAGAAATATAATAATTTCGGCATTCACATGAAATAAAAGTGCCTTACGATTGCTTAGTTTCTCAATTCGATATTTTCATCGGCACTCCACTCTATCTATGCATATAGGCTAAGAATGTAAAAGTGGTTTGTAAAAAGGTAGTGCAGTTCGTACCTTGTGATACTCTGGTAGAAAAAACTTTGTTGAAAGGCTGTTTCAGTGTTATGTACGTTCAAAACCGATTAAAAAGTGTACTTTTCCGTTCCGAGTTGCCAAAAAATTTGATTTTTGAGGCTCCTAAGGTGACATAATAAATGTAGTTCTTCTGCTCCAAATCAAAGTTCTTCTGCTCCAAAATCAAGGTTTTGCTGTTGCAAAAACTGCTCCCAAATCTGATTCAGCTGTCTCACCCCTGCAAAGGGGTAAGTCCCAAATTTTGCGTGATTAGTCGAATGCAGCTGTTACCCCAACCGTCTTTATAATATTTTTAGAAAGAAAAGGTTTGTTTTTTAATGGCAAACTAACTTCAGAAATCTCCTTACTTGTGCACGAGGAGCTGTAAGTGAATTTTTCGTCCAAATTCAGAATGTCGACAGGACACAGTTGTTCCATCTCTCATGAAATATCAGACTAGTCGCTTGGACAACATATAGGGCTTGGCGCGTAAGTGGCGGCTTAATCGTCGCAACTTCATCCGTTATTCCTTATGTATTGTCTAATTTTTTAAAGTCGCCTTCGAAATTTCACCAGTGCTATTTAAAAAGGAAAGCCGTATTAAAAATATTTTTTTTTCTGGTCGGTGTAAATTATGAAAATTTTTTTCTCCTTTCTCTTATTCAACTCATCGAACCGGTACGCGAACTGTTTCGGTACGTTATTTAGTCGGACCAGAACTGAACCGGAACGAAATGAATTTACCGTAACCGAACCCCAGTATTTTTTTTTTCTGGTTCGACTCACTATATATCAGTGTGTCGAACCGGAAAAAAATACCGTTTCGGTTACGGTTCGGATTCGGGGGAAAATATTTCGTTCCGGTTCAGTTCCGGTTCGAATAAATTACACTCGGAACCGTTTCGCAAACCGGTTCGCCAGCCTGAACCGGTTAGCGAACCTGTTCGGAAAGATTAATTATGGCTAAGTACTAAAAAAGTTAAGTTTGTAGTTCAAGGGGACCGTGACCAAAAAATACATGTTATGTTCATACAAAAGATAACTTTGTCTCAATAGCAACAATGTCGATCATAATGGGAACTTAAAAAAAATTTGGCTAGATATTCGGGAAAATAAATGAACTTGTTGCCGTTCAAGAGACACTGTCTTGCACAGCCCTTGTGATGTCACAAAGACTTATTTATGTGATTGCAGTGGCCGACCAAAGCCTCGGCTAAAAATCAGGTTTGTGAGATTTGTGGTGCCTCCAATCTTGTTTTGCCGTACCTCTTTATTGCTAACATGAAATTAAATGCCTGATAAATCTGTTTTCCCACGTTACGTCACCGCTGACGTTGGTTAGAGTCAAACCTGGAGGCTTTTCAATGCTCGTTATCGTTCTTGGTGAATGCACCGTCCTGCGGGGCCGGTATAGCGTAGGGCGCGTTACCAAATACTACTACTGTCAAATAAAACAAGGTCATGGTTTATTTTGCGTTCATGGTTGCTTCGAACTCCCATGCAGAGCGTGTAAGCACAATGAATGCAGCAGGGGAATCACGCCGACCGCGAACTTAGGCGACTTCGGTATGGAGCTTCCTTTCGCACTCAGGAAAAGCAATTTCTACCTGCGTTTTTATACCAGTAACAATCTACGCAAAATGGTGCAGAATGTTTGACAGTTGTCTTCTTATGCGTAAACATCCTTTCCAGCCGCTATTTTATGCAGCGAGCCTCTATAGAGTCACCTCTATACAGAAGTGAATTGGCGGGGCGGCACTTTGCCAAGAGTAATGTAAGCAGTTTTACATCACAGTATGAAAGCACCATGTACCCCTCTCCATACCCAGAAATTTTTAAACGCGATAAGTAGGCACTTTTAGGGTGTGTATCGCTGTTTCGCGGTGCAGCAGTTTGGTGGCCTGCCTGCCCCTGCACATTTTTTTCAGTGCGCGGGCTTTTCTGTCAGCCGGGATGGGGGTGACTTCTCCCTCATATCGGCCGGGGAATGCATGAAGACGTACTATCAGATAGTGATGCACCGCCGCCTAGACATAAATAAATATCCTCCCCCTCATAAATCCCTCAACAATATGCAGCAAGTCACCTGGAAGCAGCTCTACACTAATAATAATTAAACATCGCAGCTGCGAAGTTTAATTGCCGTTCTTATGATTACGCATGCTAGACAGTGACGATCGATGCAAACCTCCTCCTTTTTGTTCTGTCTTTCGATAGCGGTTCCGCCTACTGCAGATTGCGATAACGCCAGCCTGAAAGGGTGTCATTTATCACTTTTGCCTGTCTCCATCTCGTTGTCAACGTAAACACCGTACACAGCAGGCATGTCACAAAAGGGAGGAGATTTTTGCTGGTCTTCACAGTCTAGCCTGCGTAATCATGCGGACGTCAATTAAATTTCGGTGTCTCGATATTCGATAGCAGTTCGATATCTCGGAGTACGAATGCGCTAGAAAAATTATGCCAAATGAAACTGCGTAGAAACAAGATTGCGCCTAACTCTCCAATACAAACATGCCTCTTACTGGAGCCGTTAAAAAGTTAATTATTCAATTTTAGTTAATTACGGCACCGACGTCAATAGTTACCCCCTCCGTGTGTCCCCCTCGGCGCATAACCTCACTGTAGCGGTGGTCTTCACGTACATCTAAGCGCCTAATTTAAACAAAAAACCTGTCGACTTAACTTTGATCACCTTGTGTATATATATATATATATATATATATATATATATATATATATATATATATATATATATATATATATAAAAGAGAACTGGCTATAAGGTTAACTGTACGATAGAGAAGTCATATTGAAAAACATAACACTATTTATTCTAACGTTTCGACCGAGGGCCGGCCAAAAGACCGGCCCCCGGTCGAAACGTTAGAATAAATATTGTTCTGTTTTTCAATTTGACTTCTCTATCGTATACATGTATGTGTATACAGTGTGTGTTTGTGTGTGTGTGGACGTGTTTTTCGCGAAGCTCAAAGGAAACGTGCATGAATGATTCCTGGGCATCCTCGATTTACCAGTCCTGGACGGTCCGCGGGCAGTCTGAGGACTGTGTTGGGACGGGAAGCCCCATGGAATACATGGGAAAGTAGAGCAGCGGATTGCGTCCCGGGCAGTCCGCGGACGATCCGGGACTGATAATCGAGGATGCCCAATGTCACGGTAGCGTCCATTTCTGTGTTCCTTTCGTGGGCTGCTTGAGTGATGAGTGTTCGGAGCGCCGCGAGTACAGGCGTGGCTTATGTTTAAGAGGAGCGTGAGGCCAAGCTCTATTGGCACGCTAATCAGGACCCTTCATTCGCCAGCTTGCTTCTCTCTGCTATCAGGAATACATGTCGCCGATATAACAGTGACGTCACGCTTGGGCAAAGAAGAGTTGCAGAGAAAATTTCTGCAATGTCGCTCTCTTTCGTCGTGCTAACGGGGTGCCTCCATAGATGGAAGGACTTTGAGCTCTGTTTGCCTGAAGCGAGCAAATAAGGAATATTTTGGTGGTTCTTTGTGGCTTTGCATCTAGGGTCTCTGAAACAGCAGTATGGTCTTACCTCTTAGCTACGGTGGCTGTGCTTGTGTTAGAAGTACGCATACTTGAAGTGTCTGTAGATTCTTGGAAGCGCAGATGAATCAGTATGTAATGCGGGCGATGCAAGCTCCCAAGTTGCGTATACCTGAGAGGGAGTGTAGAACAAGATAGCTATATTCTGGTGTACTAGTGACGCCCGTTGATAGCAAAATAGAGTGTGGTGGAGTCACTTTCGGGGGTTGATTAGTGCAAGCTTGTCTCAACGGTGCTTTTGTGTTTCGGTGCAGGTGAAGATCTGGTTCCAGAACCGGCGCACGAAGTGGAAGAAGCAGGATGGCATCTCGAACGCCGAGGCGGCCGAGCTGAAGATCGGCGAAAAGGCGGCCAAGTCCAAGGGCGTCGCCAAGGCTGCCGCAGCCGGTGCCTCCACGGAGCCTCTGGGTCTGACCAAGGCCGTCGGCGGTGCCAGCAGCCCGCTGCTTCCGGCTGCCGGCAGCAACAGCTCGTCCGCGCTCAGCGTCAACCACCACAGCTTCTCGGGAACCAGCTCCGCCAAGCCGTCTCCGTGTGGCGTCAGTGATCTCAGCAACCTTTCTTCTTCGGGCGACAGAACTGATGACAGCTCGCAGCACTATCCGCCCTCGTCGGAGCCGGACAAGTTGGAGAATGGCATCGCGGCCCTCAGCTCAGACGGTGTGGACGCGTTGCCTCCTGGGGCGTGCAGGGACTCGCCCAACCTGGGCGCCGACCAACGGCCGTTTCGAGAAGCCGCCGAGCCGACTTCCCGGACCGGCGGCGGTGCTGCCGCGACCGCAAAGCAGCACGCTGACGGCTTCGGTCTCGTCACCAGCCCCAGGTCGTCGTCAGTGTTGGTTTGTGACGAGGCGGACGAGTTCCAGGAAAGTGGCCATGTGGAACAGTGACCCGTGATCCGGGACTAGTCGGGCAGGCGCACTGAGTGTTAGGGCTGTGTGCAGCTACTCAGGTGCCCACTTGCCCTGGGGACGTTTGCTGGCTGGGCGAATGCCTCCGGGGGCCCCAGGCAAACAGCGGGCCAGTGCTCGCTCTGTGCCGCTGGCCACGTCGTCTTCCCCGAAACTGAGTGCGAGCCGGGCCTTCGAGGGACCTCCCGTCAATGTGTCACAGGGGTTTGGGGGGGGAGGGACAACCGACTGTCCTGGAGGGCAAACGAGGGGAGCCACCCTGGAGCACCCACCAAAGCCGCTGCCATTTCAGGCAACGCCTGGAAAAGTCCCCGTGATCAAGGCCAGATCTTAGTGCCACCATGTTTCACGTCATCACGCCATCATGTTTCACTAGCTGGGCTATTTATTTTCGACACTTCACAGTGATAGAAAATTTTTTGGTGCATAGTAACGTACATTCACGCGAGATATCTTGTTATCGTCGAAAGGAGTTGCCGGATTTGTGTTGTGTGATAGTTGAATTTAGTGGTGCAGTAATTAGCGGAACTTATTGGTCCTTTCTCTGCGGCTCATCTGACCCCTGTTAAATTTTTATTCATTGTGTGCAGACTTTATAACCGACACACCAAGGATCTAGAACTGTCCAGGTTATGAATTCAGTGAGTAGGTTAGCTTAATTTACTAGAGAAGTACTCCAATCGAGGCTAAGATATGTGTGCGAAACAGAGAAAAATTTATCTTATGATGTGCTATAATCATTGGCAGAGGCAAATTTCGACAAGTTGCCTCGTTAGCTGCTATTATTTTCATTTTCTTGGCTTTTTGTTGCAGGATGTACAGATGTACTGCTCAGCACTACCCCAAAAGGCATTTGGTAACGTCAATTACAATCAATGGCACGAGTAATTCATAAAATGTCGTCGCTGGTTTTACTTAGAAACGTTACTGCCTCAAGAGCGACCTGATCTCAAACCAAAGCGTGCCATTCTCAGATTGTAATGTTTAACACTGGCCTCTGAAGTTCCGTGTAGTGTTCTCGTTTTGTTTATTGCCCCCATCATGACCCACGAAGAACCTTAGTTTAAGCATAACATAATAAGTTCCTCATCAGCTCCCGATGAACTTTTGTACTGATCCCATTACATCAAGTACAGGCAAATTGAGAATTTACCAAGTAGGCAAAAGCTGCGAGTTAACTTAAGGATCTGTGGTTAAGGACCTGGACCGGGCGGGCAGCTGCTTCGCACTCAGAATTTTCTTTATCACGATGGCGGCACTGAATATTTTCAATTTCTATGTTCCTTTATTGAAGTTGGGAATTGAAGTTTTTAGCGTGTTGGCCGGTTTAAAATTGCGCAGGAACTCTCGCTGGGTTTGAAACACGGTGGTGTGAAAATTTTGGAGGCTGTGGTGGTGTCTAGGGTTCACTTCACTGATCGGTTTTGAAAACAATAATCAATGCCCATGGGACCGTGTAGTAAATTTCAACAAATGGCTGACTTATTGTTAGAAGGAGAATCTGCTGGACCTAGTGCGCACTTGGCATCTAAGACGCTGAGTGTAGATGACGAGGTATTGCGTACCTAGTAATCGGACTATTCGGTGTTCTTCGCTCTCCACTCGTCACTTCTACGCAATTTTTTTTCTTTACGCGAAGGTTCAGTAGAGACTGTTTTGCTTGCTGTCATAATAGTCTATGCGTATATTAAGTTGCGTTCTTTCCGCCTCGAAAGTTTTCAGGCGCCTTTTAACCATTTGGGCGTTTTAGTTGTGAGCCGTGACTGAAAGGACACGCATATGCTTTGGGGTTTACGTTCAAATCGACCATGGCAAATGCGGTATGTTGTTTTAATTTTTAACGTATGTCTTTGTGTGTGCCATAAGATGCTTGGAATATTATTTTCACGATGAGTTGTCCGCCTATTATAAAAACTTTTTTTTTAGTTTTGCTTTAGTTTTATTCCCAGGAATGGAGGGGAAAAAGCGGCTTTTCTTCTTTATTAGTTTTATCGTGCATTCGGTGTCCTTATAGAGGATGGGCCGTTCAACTGGACACTCGGCAATGATGAAAGTTTTCAAGCTCGTATTTGTTGGGGCATTTTGTTTTGTCATTTGAGCGTTTTGTTTGTAGTCCGTACGAGTCTGACCGAATGAATGAAATTTCACGTTCCCTTAAATTTATTCTACATCAGGCCATGTTATTGTTGCGGTCATGTTTCGTTTAATTTTAAATATATGGTCGTGACGCACGGATGTTTAGAACATAATTTTCGTCTTCATGTGCCAGGGAAATCTTTTTATCAGCTTTGGTTTTCACTCACAAGAACTGTGCAGAATAGAAGCTCCGAGTGCATTACTTTTTTCTTTGCCGTGCAAATATGCTTGCATGCTGGCGTCGGAGTACATTCTCCCTGCAAACACCCGTCGGCCTGCCTCAACACAGTGCGCCCGAATGACATTGCGATCAGAGGGGACATGAAGCCAATGGGTGTGTCCAGCACACCTGCTCAGATGGGGCCTGCACCCGTACGCAGCGCCGGCATGATGTTTGGCGCTGCGTGATGGAACATCGCAGGCCATATTTTTCAGGGGAATCAGCAGCCCTGGATAGTTGCTGACATTGCTTTTCGGGTGCACTGGGGTGTGAAGCAGAGTTCGGGACATTTTAAGAGAGTGTCTACAGCAGTTGGACGTGTGATGTTCCCTATGTGGTGAAGCAATATTATGTCCCTTTTTTGAGCAGTGTGGTTGTCACTGTGAATCCGTGTGGAGGGAGTTGCTCCACTCTGTCGTGGAGTTGGGTGTGGTCTTCCTCTAAGCTGAACTGGATTGGCACTTCTTGTTATTTTGTTAAAGGCACGGCTGCGCGTGGACAAGTTGACAACATGGACACTAGACAAGAATGAGCGATGTTCCGTTTTTATCAGTGCGCTGTTGTTTATGCTGCATCGATGCGGAATCCCTTTCCTATGGGCGCTGTAAAAACGTTTTCGTTTATTACTGCTTACTCACCACAAAGGGATCCAAACAGCAAGCAGTACTCTTCTCAACACGGCGTCGTGCGGCTTAGTGACATGAACTCTTGCTTTGGGCCCATGCGTGCCATTGGAGCTTTCGTTACGTGAGCCATGGCCACTGCAATTGGAAGCGCATGCGAGCTATAACTAGGCCAGAAGGGAAATTTTGGCGCAAATATTCCTTCGTTGAGAAAAATTCTTTGGCGGAGCTGAGTCCTCTATACATAGAAAGAAGACGCTGTTGTGACTTGCGCGGCAGTTGTATTTCCTCAGGTCGTCTTGTTTTGTGCGTCGAAACAAGACGCCTAGAGTTCCACAGGGTATTTACACAGCTAGCCGCGGCACGTACGCAATCAGTGCGCTAAAAGAATGAAGCCGCGGAGCTCTCGGACAAGCGGTGGTGAGGCGCGACCAGAAAGAGCGGTCAGGGCTTGAAATCGAGGTTATAGGTTACGCAGTTAAAGAAGGTTCCTTTCAGTGCACGTCTCTGGTTCGCGCTTTAACCAGCATGTCTCTAACCAGCTGTCATTAATACTTGTACATCGGGGATCCAGTTACTGTTCCCTCATCACCGGTGAGCCAGTGAAGCAGTTTGCAGCCCTTTCTGTTTTTAACTGGACACACAGATCACATCTGATTGCAGCGGATAATTTATTTGCAGCACCGTGAACTAGCGAACAAAAATAATCTTGGGGCGGTGGCGTTGCTCCAAAACCAGTGCCGACTGGTGTGGCGTAGAGGTATTAGGGCATTAAGCTGACAACGTGCGGATAACGATACGCATATCCGAGCGTAGAGGCTTCGGGTGCATTGTTTGCGGGGCATGAAACCGGAGTCTCACGACTTCGTTCGTCTCTGTGAGCGCAGGCTGGCCGCGTTACGTAGTGCTCCAGTTTCTATTCCCCTTTCCACACTCCTTGTTTCGATGTCTTCAAGAAAGTGGACGCAAGGAAATCGACTCAAGTGGCCAATTTGTCACTATCTAAGAGTACGATATAATCACGGCTGTTTTTTTTTCTTTTTCGAGGTTCCCTGTTTGCCACTTACTGCATTTTCAAGAATGCGACTGGAATGTATACATCGGTAATTTATTTCCAGGTGCAGGCATATAAATATGTAAATAAGTGATATACGGAGTACGCAGTGCACCATAAGAGATATTGAGATGAGTGTTGTTAGTCGAGCTTATTTTTTTACTCCTGCTCCGTGGCAAGGGATGTAATGGCCCGCTCTGAGTGCAGCGCAGTTGTCTATTGTTCGGGCCGCTTGCGACTTCTCGCAAGTACTGCGAACAGGGCGCGAACATTTTGAAAATGAAGGAATGCTGGTCGGTGGCGGGTGGTACAGAAAGACTCAACTTGGGAAGCGTTTGAATGAAGGATCGTGTGTCTCCACCAGTCAAGTCACATTTCGAAGTTTGCTACTTGTCCCGCGTGAGAATATATTTGTCGGCTAGGTGTCAGACAGGTGCTTTGTGCACTATGGTGTTGGAGCTTACGTAAAAATGCAGCTCCCATTGAGAAAAGCAAACACTTTTGAAATTGACCAAAATTCATCATATGCGGTGGGTGGACCATCAGGCTTTCGGGTGCTAGACATTTCCTTGTACGTGCGTTCGCGTGTCGCAAGGTTATTATCACCGGCACAGCACTGGGTTAACGAGCCTATTTTTTTCTGTGTTGACTTGGAATAATGAAACGATTTTTGGCTAAGCGGTTGGGTACTGTGCAAGACTGAATTCCTGCTTTGACGCGAATATTGCGAGCACCAATTTAGGGCTGGAGGTTATTACTTTTCCTATTCCAAAAGATTAATTCCGGCGCAAATACCGCGTAGCGACTTATTAGCCGTAGGCTTTCCCGTAAAAAAGAATGGCAAGGTTGAAAGCAAGAGGTACACTGCTCTTTTTTTTTTAGCAAGCTTTCTTCACCGTACCCGTATTGGTGAACGGGCACGAAGAGGGGAATGTCTGCGCAGCCTTGGTCAAACGAAACCGGTGGGCTAGTTTTTGTGTCTTCCAGAGCGCGCAATATCTGTTGCAGCGGAGGAACGTCGTGTAAGTGTCGCGATTGAGCTTCATCGCAAAACTCCGAGGAACTAAAGAATGACGGGGAAGGAGGGGGGGGGGGGGGGAGAGGACGGACAAAACATACCAAACTTTTCCACTGCTAATGGAATGTGCGTTTGTCTTCACATGTGGGGCTCATTTATGTATGGGCCAGTGAAGATGGTGGCACATGCGGAACTAATGGTTGACAGTTGGCTCATTCCGTTTGGATAAGTGCGTCTTGTATTGGATCTACTTTTGTTTCGCTTTAGCATCCCACCTTCTCATAAGTGCCACTGCATGAGAGAGCTAGAAGCTCCTTGCACTGTAATCCTTGCTCGGTACTTCGGCATCATCATGTTTACTCAAAAGATTACGTTTCCCTCGAGACTGGTGATATGAGTTGCGTTTGGCGAAGCCAAGTTCGCTCGTAATATTTACGATATGTGCAATATTTTGCTCCATTGGCGTGTACAGAACCTTCTTATTATATTTAGGTGCCATGTTTTTTGTGAGGGGGGGGGGGGGGGGTCACTTGTTTGTTTATTTTTGAGCTTACCGATGTGTGATCTTCAAGACACGCAAGCAAGATTTTGTGCTCTATGAGGCAACAAATACCTCGTTTCACGTCCTTACAGTGAAACATTCTGTGCTGAAGGACAGGCCTCTAACTCCATTTAAATTGGCGACCTACGGCACAGTCATGTTGCTGATAGTGAAGCAAAGGTAAAAGTTCTTAACCGGTATTCCGAAGCATGAACAGACCTCAAAAGCACTCACGATGCCGCGATTTGCACTATATTTGGACTTTCGAAAACGAAGTGTGTGGATGTCAATGGTCATGTTGTCCGGTGTTCATGTCGGCATATCACCTTTAGGCGGAACGTTTGTCCTTATTTTTGCAAAATCCAAGCCCGCAATTTCGCTGCATGGCGATGTCCCAAACCGTACTTGTGTACCCCCCCCCCCCCCCTTATTGCCCCGAAAAAAAAAAAAAACCGAAGTCCATTGCGTAATCTTTACCTGGGATTTTGATATTTTAAAGCCCATTATTAATATAATTTTCGCGTCTGAAATTACCGAGTTTTGCTGATGTAACGTGTGTAAAAATCACTGTAGTCGCAAAGGGAACTACAGTTCTGAGGGCTAGCCTTAGACACCTTTAAGCACTTTTCGTTACAGTATACCGCCTAGCGGTGTAAGTGTTACATATGTCCATTTGCTAGGCTAAATAATACACCAAGAGTAAATACACAGTTTTCCAACGTGGTACCGATGCTTCTGGCGTACGCAAGCGCCCTGATTCGTCGCTTCAATACATGCGCGTCCCATAGCTTCATTATACAAGAAGATCGGGTATTCTGCCCCGAAACTACCTAATGTCTACAAAAGACCGCTACCGGTCTGTTTCCGGAAAATCGTCAAATCGGTGAATTCGAAATGCTTGACGAGGACCTAACTGCTCATAAATTCTCCAATGAACTTTCTCTTTGTGATCGCCTACTCACTTCTCGGACAGCCGCTGGGGAGCACGTACGCCCATGTCGCTTAGTGTAGCTTCATAACTCGTTCCTAGCTGTCAGGGGGCTTCGGCGGAATGTTTCCGTGTCCCACTTCGCTCATCCGCCAATGAGGATGCCGCTTCGTGTGCCCACAGCACTGTTAGGGCATTTTATGCCAACCCTATCGCCGCGCGAACCGATCGGGGCGAAAGGGGGCTGCGTGTGGCGACAGCGCTAAACGTCGTGACCTTTCAGTGAGAAGATCTGGGTTGGAGGGATACTGAACAAAGGGGGAAAAAGGCACTGTAAGAAATAGTGTTGTCAGCACGTGCGGATATAAAAACACGCGTTTGAACGTGTTTTGTGTTTATGCAGATTTTATGGGATACCCTCACGCGGCGTAGCTGCTTATCCGACAAAGTTCGAATGCATGCAGCATGCGCTTAAATACACTGCCGCCATCCCGCCGGGCTGCTTAGCCATGGCGCCCTCTAATGGCCAAGCACTGTGATCAAAGAAGCAACGTGGTGGAAGGACGGGGCGTACCACTTCACTCAAATAGTGTGATCGGTACTCTGGAGGAATTGCGCGGGGCGCGAGGATCTAATTTGCGTACGCCCCGTTAGTCGTCAAATGCACCTCAACCACAGCTACCTCAGGTGCATTAGGGCGAGGCGAGCTCACGGGAGGAGTTCCTGAAAGTATGTAACCCCAGCACCGCCTCATAAGTGTTTTTGAAGGGGGGGAGGGACAGCGCGGGTTCGTGAAAATAAGCGTCAAAATGTAAGCAATATTACGACGAGTTTTCGAGCTTTTCCTTGAGCACGCGGTCCTCTGAACAAAGCTGCGCTTCCAGATGTTTTTTTTTTCTTTTTTCTTTTTTTGCTTGGCACCTTAAAAAGGCTCAGAACTTTGATTTGGGAAAAAAAGAAGGCGTGTACCTGTAGGTGGATCCACTGCATGAAGAGGTTACAGTGCAGGTGTAGTTACATTTTTCTTTCTCTGTGTTCTTATCGGAAAAATACGCAATACCGCGAGTGTTTAAGTTTTTTATTTTAATTTCATCTGTACAGATCTTAATGAACATGGCGGTGAATATGAGAATATTAAAAACATAGCTTTGCTGTGTGAACATCTCAACTTGTGCTTCACCTGTAGTTTTACTCAGGAGATGTCTGGATTTACAAAATGGCTCCAAAGAAGGTTGCATTTCTTTTTTTTCTTCTAGCAGATGCAGTCTACGTAACATTTACACCCGGCATCTGAAAGTGGAAAAAAGGTTCAATGCAGACATGCTTATCACGAAGAAGCCAAAGAATCGTATTAATTAAGATGCCATCGTGCGAGTAGGCCAGTCCGCATGGACGTTTATATGCGACCCCCGATGGCTAGGGGCAGCATCTAGGGATAAAAGGAAAAACGGACCAGACCATTTGAAAAACCCTTAATGTGTCACAAAAATGTCGCTAAGTCGTAGTTTCCTCAATGTACACATGTGATGTTTTCTCTGAATTCAAGCGAGCTCGCATGATTTTTTTTCATGAAACTGTGTTGTATAGTGCTATGTAACCAGTGTCTCGATCGTACTTCCTCAGCGATGGGAAGGGTTGACGCAACGCGCCTGTTAACCAGGATATGTCGGAAAGAGTGACTCGTTTTCTTTTGAAATACCACTCAATTGTTCTCTTTATATTCTCACCCAAAAAGCGTGCACGTCCCGTGCGGTTAATGAACTGCGCGAAAAAACAAAACTGCCCAAGTTCTGCTTCCAGGGAGAAAACGAAGGAAACTGTTGCGGACCGGTAATGGATTCAGAGCGAAGCCACCACGGAGTTCTAGTCATTGTAAGAGACGCCCTTGGCGTTCTTCAGCGCCAAAGAAGCCAGTGCGTCCAGAGCTCTCTCTACTTCTGCCGCCTAAGTGAAGCGCAGCGCCGAGTCTGACGAGTCCGGCGAAGCATTTGCAGTAGTGTGTTTCATGTGCAATGATCCTGTGTCTTTGCATGCAGTCCATACATGATAGTGTACGCGTCCCGCAGCTTGCTACTCTGCAGTAGTTTTGGCTACGCTGGAAGTCCTTTTAGGCATGCGAACACAGCGTCCACATTGTTCCATACAGCAATTTTAGTGTCGTTCCTTTTCTTTTGCCTGTACAATTGTGTCATTCTCATGGTGGGAAAACAGAGCGAAACAATTGGCTTGTGCCGTCTCCAGGCCCAAGATGTGCAGGGGGGCCCAAGCAAAGTGTGAATGCGTAGATATAAAACTGCTGTTGAAATGAACAAACGGTTCCCGACTACTTCTTTCTGGCTTGCCACAACACACACGCATCCTCACAGGGATGTCTTTACATGGCGAAAATGTCACCGGCTGCTGTGGGGTGTTAAAATGTGAACCGATGTTGGAGATGAAAACTAAAAGGCTGATCTAACGGCATCCAAGCCAGCGCACATAGCTCGATTCGGCTGCCGCATACGCTGTGTTCGATAACGTATGCATATTTCACTGATTGGGAAACGCAACATAATAAAGGGCACGTTACGCAACCTTCTACTTTCAGCATCTGAGAACGATAAACGTATGTTACCATGCTTGAAGGGATTTTACGTTATCAATCACTTGAAATGAACGTTACGTACAAGGCCTTTTATAAACCACACCGGTTCGTTCATGCAGCAATGTAGGAAAAAGATTGATACAAGATGTCCAGACAGGTTTAATACTACATAAAAAAAAAGAACGAGCCCTTCAATAAATAACAGTGCTGATGCAAACCTGACCCAATTTCGTCATCCTCTTTAGCCGCCCGACGTACCTCTGATCCATAGAATTGTTTCTGTACAACTTACGCCTACACTAGTCTAGAGCCCGTGAGAAAAATAAATAAAAGCAGTGTATGGAAGACTGGCAAATGAAACACGGAATATTTGACCGCCAACGCCCATTTTGTCTTAATAATTTTGTAATCGGAGTTTTTCTCACTCTTAGAGTTGAAAAACAAATGCGACCTTTTTTTTCTATTTTTTTGTAGCAGTGGGACTAAGCTTTCGGCCGAGCTTCATGCGTCGAAAGTGGCGCCAGAAAGGTTCCTAAACCGCGGTGAAACACGCTAAGACGCGATAAGTGCTGAAGCTGAAGCTGACGTCCGAGCATGCTGAAGCTTGTGCACAGAGTTAACCATTCTTCGTGCGAAAGAGTGCGTGGGTCCAACGAAACGCGCTTCGATCAAATGAAGTAAAGTTGTGGCGACGCAGTAAGCGTTTTAAAAGGGACGCGGCGGTGAATTTTTCACTTATTTTAGCTGCGGCGGGTTATTTCGTACACGTATAATTAACTCGAAGAAATTAAGACCCTGAGTTTATTGGTAAAACTCGAACAAAACAGAACAAGAGAGGGTGTACGGCGGACACTTTGGGAACTGCCGCAGTGTTAAATTCGGTTTGAGCCTATTTACGCATTCATTACTCTCATTTTTGCATATTTCGCCATTAAATTGACTCCTTGCTAGCTCACGCATTGTTTATGCAGCTTACACGTGATACCGATTCGTTAAATTCTATCACGTGACCTTGCGAGCATGTCGTCGCAGCCGACGTAATCAAATCAGGGACGACGATGGCGAGAGGGAAATGGCTGTTCTCCCGCAATTTTAGTACTAAAAATTCGTGTAAATCAGCAAAAAAAAACTAATTTATTTCCGACACTTTCAAAGCGTTATTCCAATAAAAAATACAACGATGTTGATTACTCTCTCAGTGTCTCAGAAAGTACAGCGATCGCCAAGCTACCAGTCACTAAATGTCTCCCCAAAAGTAAGTACAGTAGACTCGCGCTAATTCAAACTCGGATAATTCAAACTTTCTATTTATTCAAACAAGTTTCAAAAGTTTGGTTGGCCCGTTATCTATTATATGTATTTTAAAGCCGCTTAATTCGAACTGGTTCATTTCGGACATTTGGTTAATTCGCAGTACTTTTTGCTTGCCCTTGCCGGAAAATATGTGCTGCATTTGCCTCTTCTGGTTGCACATTTGCATCCTTTTATCAGTAATAGTCGCACATAAAGCCGATTACTGGCATACACACGTGTCAAAGCGAAACCGCGCACGCCAAGAGCCGCGTGTGGATTCAGGAAGAAAGAAAATAACAAACAAGACGGCAGGCGGGGCATATTTTGAAGGTAGCGTCACCAGTAGAGTGTAGAAGCGACAGCGAAGAAGAGCCACAGCCAACAGAGGAAGAACCAACCATGACAGCTGCACAGGGCTTTCAGCACGATTCTGGAATCTGCAAGTTCTCGACCTGTGCAGAAAACTTTCGCAATGAACTTGGCTACCCTTGCTGCTTGCTGGTATCGAAAACTTCGTTTTGAACTCTCAGTCCGAAAGAAAGCAGTCATCCATTCATGAGTTTTTTTTTTCAACGTGTGAATAGCACTTCAGTGTTGTGTGTGAAACATATGTGCATGTTTTATTACAACGGGTCCCTTGGAATTTGAATTATGGCGAGTCTGCTGTATTCGTTTCGGGTGTCTTGCCCGACCTCTGTACGCAAGTGAAAGGCGATTGGCGCAGTGCCACTGCACAGCCGCGCGGTAATGAACGCAAAGACAAATTAACGATCAGCTTGTTAAACGGACATGGTGGTCATATTCAAGTGATGGAAAAATCAGCAGGGTACACAACCCCTTCACATGGCATTAATAGATTATGAGAAAGCGCTGGATTCCGTACTCACCGCAGTCGTGCTAGAAACATTAAAAGACCAGGGAATAGAGGAAACCTACATAAGACTTCTAGAAGACATATGTAAGGAATGCACGGGCAGGATAACTCTCCACAAGCAAAGCGATAAATTTTCGATCCGAAAGGGAGTAAGACGGGGAGCTACCATCTGGCCAAAACTAGTCACAGCATGTCTGGAGGAAGTGTGTAGAAAGCTTGACTGGGAAAACATAGGATTAAGGATAAACGGGGAATACTATAGCCATTTGAGGTTTGCGGACGACATAGTCTTGCTGAGTGAGAGTGCAGAACGCATGCAAACAATGCTCGAGAAACTACAATCGGAAAGCACGGCTGTGGGGCCAAAATAAATAAAAATAAATCTAAAGTAATGAGGAATAACCATTCCAAAAACGCCCTCTTCAGCTTAGGCAACGAAACGCCAGAAGAAGTAAAAGACTATAACTACCTCGGACAGATGGTTAGGGCTGACCCCAACAACGAGAGAGAAATCCGGCGCAGAATAGGTATGGGTTGGGGAGCATTCGGCAAGCACTCCCAAATAATGAAAGGTCGGCTACCTCTGTCAGTCAAAAGAAAAACCTACAACTAGTGCATACTGCCGGTGATGACATGCGGAGCTGCTTGGCACCTTACTAAACAACTAGAAAGCAAACCTAGGTCGGCTCAATGGGCCATGGAACGAATAATGCTAGGAATAACACTCAGGGGCAAGAAACAGGCTACCTGGCCGCAAGGTTACTGCATGTCAACACTGCTTTGCGCACCGGTAGCCTAGAACTGATTTAGGGCTAAAGAAAAGTATATAGCCGAGCGTCACGGTATTTTTTAGTGCGCAAGTTCTGGGAGGCTCAAACAGAAGAAATATGGGCCAGTTTTAAAAACGATAGTCTTTCTTGGACTAATTAAACCCAGAAATTTTTGTCTGTCTGTATGTATGTCTGTCTGTCCGTCTGTCTGTCTGTGACTCGATTCAGCCACCCGGCCAAATTAAAGCAATGCCGGCGCAATAGTCTTATATAGTCATAGCTAAATCTACCCGTGTAAGTCCGGTGTATTGTTCATACCTGTCAGCATTGTTGAAGAAGAACAAGACATTACGCAAATGTAAGAGAACAAATTAATACAGCGTTCCTTTATATAAAATTAATGCAGCGTTCCTTTATAAAAAATCATACATGCTTGAGTTTGGCGAAATTAAATACTTCATCAACTCCAGAAAAAAAATTTACTTTGCCGTCGCCTGCTGACGCCCGCGCCACTATAGCTTCTTGCGGCATTTTAAGGAATCAACCAGCAACAGTTACGGAAGGTTCCACTAGATAGGTTCCACGTTCTGCTTGCAACGCACGTGTGGTAGGGAAACGCGGTTCTATAAACGTTGAAGTAGGGCGCCGCGATTCACGCGCGTCTTCGCCGTACGGCAGCGTTGGCATCGAGACACCCGGTTTGGAGCAGTGGAACGCGGGAAATTTAAAATGATTTAAGCAAACCTTTGGCGTCTTTACCTTGGGACTAGCGCGAAGCACGAGAAACAACATGAGAGGAGAGCGGGAAAGCGAAGGGAGGCATTTACTTGGCAAAAGTCGATAAAGACTATCGTCTTTTGACGACATTTGCAACGAAAGAAGCAGATACGCGGCCAATTTTTAGCAATAGAACGCCTAAATCCGCTCTACATCGCATTAGGTGGTACCAGAGAAACAGCGGGTCGTTTCCAATGGCGCACATAAAAGAAAATATGTCCGCACTCTTCAAATTCCAATTGTTTCAAGTGCTGTGCAAATTACGGGCGTGTTAGAGGGACGAGAATTCAAGGTAGGTAACGAAACCTTGGAAAGAGTGACCGATTGCGTCTGTCTTGGGCGAGTCATAAGTGCTGATCGCAATCATAAAAAATGAATTAACCGCAGAATAAGTATGGGGTGGGCAGCTCTTTCGATAAAAATTGTGATATTCTGATTAACAGGATTCCTCTGTCACTCAAAAAGATGGTATACAACCAATGCGTTCTTGCGGTAATGACGTACGGGGCAGAAACCTGGAGCCCCGCTAAGCGATTTTTAAGGAAACAGATCGGTCCTACGGGATATGGAAGGAAAAGTGCCAGGGGTCAACATTTGGATAAGAAAACATCTTCGTGGATTAGTGAACAGAGTCGCGTGGACGACGTTCCAGTGGGAATTAAGCGAAGAAAATAGGCTTGGGCGTGCTGAGGGACAATAGGTGGA
Organism: Haemaphysalis longicornis; assembly: GCF_048455015.1. Taxonomy (NCBI): domain Eukaryota; kingdom Metazoa; phylum Arthropoda; class Arachnida; order Ixodida; family Ixodidae; genus Haemaphysalis; species Haemaphysalis longicornis. Next base: position 385,155,675 of record NW_027526203.1, on the reverse strand, counting down.
CTACCGTGCAACGGCGTGGCTTCCGCCTTCCTTCCAATGGACCATAAACGCAATAGGGGTCGGTCAAGGACTCGACGGTGGGATGAACTACGGAAATTCCGCGGCAAAAGGGAAACTCAGCTACGCGATAGACATGGCTGGGGATATTTAGGAGAGGCCTTCGTCCTACAGTGGACACATCCAGGCTGATGATGATGATAATGATGAGTGCAGGCAGCTGCTGTAAAAAGGAGGGAAAAGAAAAACTATACCGGACAGGGATACGGCATTTTTAGATGGGAAAGGAAAGGAAAGGCCGCATTCAGGAGCTACTACTATTACGATGACTACTACTACCACTACTACTACTACGACTACTAGTAGTATACTCGGTTACAACTCAAGAACGGCACCACCTCGTGTAGTGTATCACTCCGCCAAAGCGCCGGACCCGTGACGTCAGTGCGCGCGCGTTTTGAAAGGGGTTTGCCATGAATGCGTGATATCGTCTGCCTTGTCTCGCGCAGTTTGTTTGTCGTCACTGGAGTCGTTTATAAGCATATTAAGTCCAAAAAATTACGGGAACGGCTCACGCCATGTTCAAAATATTCCCAGTAATGCCCTACTTGCGCCGCGCGGAGAAGCGTCCGGCTACGGTGATAAGGCACAGCGGCAACTTCCGGTGCCGTTCTTAAAGGAGCCATGAAGAGAAAACAAAAGTTTGTTTTATTCGAAAGATTAGGTGTTTCATAGTACCCCAAGCGCTTTCCCGGAAGCAAATGATGCTTTATTCACTGAGAAATAAGGCAATTTAAGCCAAAATTTTAAATCTCCCGCTAAAATTGCACATTTCGTCACGTGAACACTGGCGTCATACGAGCCGGTCCATGAAACAGATACTTAGTATGTCGACTCCATATAGCACCCACACGCGGGAGTCGACCGAGACGGCGGCCATTTTAAAAATACTAGTAAAACCTAGTGCACCCGCAGCCCTAGTCATGGAATCGCCTGATCCGGAGAACAAAACTCTCGCCGAGGAGCTCGGGCTTGCATTTAACAACCTCACACCACTTGAACGTTCAATGCTTCTAAGTGCACGAGCGGCAAGAGTTGTGGGATACGCGGTGGACGGGAAAGCGACCATTCCGCGATAGCCACAACAGACGAACGCCCAGCCGTCGGCACCGCTGCCTCGTCAGCCCCGTCGCGACGGACGAATGCAGACTGGTACGTATGTGCCGTATTTTCAATTTCAGTAGCAGTATCGCTTACGCCAGTTGGCCGGTGTCGTGTATGGAAAGCCGCTCGCTCGAGCTCTCTGCTCCGACCAGAAAGATTCGAGCGTCAATGCGTGGTGTGTACGGCAATTTTTTTCCCCAAGGTCAGGGCGATTTGACGAAGTCGGCGACGAGCGCCAGCATGTCCGGGTCCCTGCCGTAATCACTTCCTCGGAAATGAAGCGAGCACACTCGTACTTCCTTTAGCTCTCTTTCTCCTCCGTTTGCAAAGTTCACAAAACGTAGCCACTTGCTTCGCCGAGGTTCGTCGTTGGGCAGCACATGAAAGGAGATCTCACCGGCGGGGATGTCGCACTCCCTCGACGATTTGCCCGTACTACATGGGCATTTCAAAACACAGCAACGAAATTTCATTGTAAAGTACTCGAACAAACTGAAGTTTTCAGTGGTTGTAAACTGTAAACGAGCTCGTAACGACAGCAGCAAGCCAACACGACCTCCATACCGAAACCTGTGCGACGAGTGGCACTATCTCGTTGCTGCTCTTTGTTCCTTACTCCCCTTGTTTCTATTTTTACCTTTGCTGGTTGGCGATATGACGGCCAACCTCCTGTGAAGGGATTACGATACCAATCAAGGTCGCGGCTGTGCGTGCTGGGACGGTTCGTTGGCCCCGAAGAGCCTTGAACCCGAAAATTCGTCTGCGCGACGGTGGCGACGGCGAGATGTTGAGTTCGGCTGCCGGTAGTTTCGTACGCATTGGCATACACGCTTGCGTGTTCGTTCGGAACTTCAACCGTTTACTCCACCGTTCTTTGTCATAAAAATAATGTGCAGTATGTTTCACGGGCATTTAGCTCGCTATGCAAACTGTAAGCCCTGCCTAACATGCGTTTGCTTTTGCCGGCCTCCGCCAATCGCAGAGCATTCTCGAGTGACATCATAGGTTCTGTTGCGGAAAATGAGCTGGTGGGTCGCATGGTCATTTCCTTTTTTACTAATTATGTAGCTTATTTGAGCGAAGTTTGCGTTATAAGTGGTGTCGTTATGGTTCTAACGAGGCAATCTTTCGAATGAACCAAACTTGTGTTTTCTCTTCATGGCTCCTTTAAGTTGTCACCGAGTATAGAAGTAGTAGTGGTGGTGGTTGGAAACTCTGCTGCAGTTACATCGTACAACCGTCAGCACAGCGGTGCGCGCTGGTATTGGACGCGTAAAATTAGCTAAACTACGGGGAGTCGAATATTACGAACGAGGTTTTATACCAATATACTTCTTAACGAGACGTCGTGGATAAGCAGTGGCGCTGGGGTCGTAGTGAGTGCTGTCCAAATAGCGGCAGCAACGTTACGATCATATGCAGGTGGAGGCTGGCCGTCAAAAACGGGGCGAGTGCAATACTGTAGGCGTTCATGTGGCGGATGCTTGCTACGGATTCCTTCAATCGCATTGTTTACAAACACGCAGTGGGTCTAAAGATGGATCAGAAGTTTCTTCCAAGTAAAAACTACCTGTCACCAAACGCAAGCATACCAGCAAGAAGAAAGGTTCCCAGCTTTTTCAGATAACTTTGCAATTCAAGAGAAACGGTTCTGCGTTGTTTCGATAGTAGCAGAATTAAATGCTACCCCTCCGCAGTCCGCAAAGTTCATGCCGGACTTGCGACGTATCGCGAATTCTTTTTTTTTTCTATCGCCTACACGCTACTTCACCGATATTATTTTAGTCTGTTCATGATTGTAGCACTCTGACTAAGCATTTATACAACGAACTCTGCAGGGACACGTATAGTGGGCGACGAAACGCTGCGATTGTCAATTGAGCCCGTAAATCCCACTGATGCTTCGGTGTTACTATCTTTTCTTTTTACAGTTGGTTTTGGAGCGCAAGCCTGCTGCTTAGTGCTTTCATTTCTGGGCTACAGTTCGGTTTTGTGACTCGTAATCTTCACACACACAATAAAAAAGGTAAATATGGCGATCCGCGCTTGTTTTTGTCAGTTTTTTCAGCTTCTTTGCGGCATCGTCCACCGTTTCAGTTCCTGGAATGATCCTTGCCATCAGCTATCATTATTGCAAATAATTTATTATAACTATAACATGGCGGGGGCAAGCCTACTCAATTCCATGTTATTGCATTTCAGATCTGTCCAATGCGTTTATTCGGCCTGCCAGTCACATTAAGTTCCCAAATGCATTTTCTCTGCGGAAGTAAACAGCCAGACATATTATATGAGGGAATTGTAGAGGGAAATTACGATCATATATTTAGGCATCCAAACACAAAAGAAAACACGTAGAAGAGGTACAGATTCGTCTCAAATGCCTTAAAACTGCCGGTATAGTAGTTTTCAGCGAAAATAGAAACAAGAGCCCAGATTTCAAGGCCGCACTTTATAAGTGAAATCCCAAATTTCTGTGCCCTAGATGCAGTTTTGTTGGTTTTGAAGATTCATTCTGCCACATGTGAAGCAAAACACAGCCTACGTTGTCCATTAAGGGTTATGCGTAAAATTTATAACTAGTTCACTAAAAAAAGTGAGTCAAAGGAGGAGCTTTTATTTTTAGTCTTAAGAAACTGTCTTTACCTCAAATCAGATTTATGAATTGTGGGACATTTGCTCATTACTCAAATGTTATTGCTGCGGGAAGAATTCGCTAAAAAAACCTGTACTTGCCTACCTGCCGGCCCTTTGGAGTTACGTGCGGAGACCGTTCTGCTGCGTCATCACTTGCAAACTCTGCTCGGTGACATTTTTCTTGCGCTAAACGAATAAATATACGTGGCGGCTGTCCCCCGACGCCACCGAAAAGAGTGCTGTTTAAGCCGCCGTCACCTTCGAGTTGAAAGCATGCTTAGTGCTTCCTCGCCACCCGCAATCTTTTTCTTCGCGAATAGGATACCTCTGCCCCGCCCGCCATCTGGTTCGCCAATGTCGGCCACTCGAGAAATGCACCATCGCACACAACGCGCATCCCTTCGATTGGTGCGCGCGTGGCTGTCTCGAGGGCTGAACGGGAGCTATCGACAAGTGGCGACTGGGGCAAACGCGCCTCGCCGTTTTCGGGAGGCAGAGCAGCAGAGACCGGCCGCGCTGGATAGGAGGCGGTGGCCGAGACAGCGCGCGGAAAGCTGCAGCGCTCGGACCGTCGCGGTGCGCTGCTGTCACGGACGCCGCTGGCGGCGATGGCCGCCTGGCGCTGACAGGGCAGCTGCCCCCCTCGGCGCGGCGGCCCCGCGGGAAAGGCCTTCGCGTGCGCGCGGGCCGCCCTTTCCGTGTTCGGCTCTTCTTCGCGTGGCAGCCGCAAAAGCAGCAAGAGCACGACGCAAACAGCTCCGACCCAGCTCGCTGGCTGCCGCCACCGCCGCCGGTAGAATGCTCTGGCCCAATTACCTTACTCACTCGGCATCGCTGACCCGGCTCTGACCGATGCCCACCGCGACGCCAGTTATTACTGCACGACTGTCGCGTCGGCTGCGCGTGCATATTCGGGCGCACGTCGTGTTTTAGAGGCGAAGCACCTTAGGGGCTGGTGCTGTCGGCGTCTCCTGTCGTCGTCGTATCATGTCGTATCGGTAAATGAAGCTTTCAAACCATGGTCAAAGTACAAGTTTATTATGCATAAAACCGGTTCAAAATAAACTAACATGATTTAAACTAATTTAAAATACAGGAATAATCAGGATTTTATTGCATTAATAACAGTAATTTGTTAAATTCCGTCTCGAAATTGGTTCAAGCGCCAGGTTTTTTTCTGTAAAGCATACTTAGCATGCTTCGGTGTGTGACACGAAGACAACTTACGGCCACTCTGTCCCTCATTGAATTGCTTGAATCCGGTTCAACGCAAAGGAGGGCGCCACCGCTTCAGCAAGCGCGCGATTTGTCCTCCCACCGGCGCTTCTCCGGCGACCAATCAGCGCACGCCGTGTGGTAAGAGAGACACTTACAATCTTTGAATACACTTATACAGTGCATGCTTCGCCGCTACCCAGGTTTCAGGCTAGTGGAAATGGCCCGGGATTTTTTCTTACACGTGCAGCACGCAACACACTTGCCTGTAACAGAAAGCTACACTTCAAGCGGCTAACGCTGAAAAGTGCTGACGCGAACTCTTCAGGGCAATGTTGGGGTCCATGGTTGCTAAACACAGCGGGAAACGACAAAGACGGAGTGAAAAACGATACAGAATGGCACCGAAGTAATCGGCTTGGAGTTCACAATTTTGCAGTGGTTCTATCTAAATTACTTCAGGCCAAGGCAGTAGCAGGCGGGAAACACAAAACGCAGTGGTATGGACGAGCGTGTTATACTAATGACATGATTGCTCCTCCGCAGAACGCAGCTGTATCGGCGGAAAGCACAAAATACTTATGTCTGAACAGAACTCACGGGCCGCGGGCATATAGGTTCAAGGTCAAATGATTCTCTCAACTGCCTGTGAGAAGACTGGAAAGCGGAGCAGTATAGTCATTTAAAACCAAGCCCACAGAAACAGGCGTATTTTTTTTTTTTTTTACTTGAAGCGATGTGGTTGAACTCAACAGATTCTGGGTACAATCGTTCAGGCGTCGCATTTAATGCACTGATTCGCTATCATAGAGCTGTCGACGTCTAGAAACGGCTACCTATCACCAAAACGTGATGTGAACCACGTAGGACAACATGCATATAATTTTATTGCTGCATCATTATGGATTACAAAACCACAGCGTTAAATCGTCATCGAGTATTGTTGTTTCCTAGAATGCGGCATGTATGTTTGGTTGTCAGCTAAGAAACCATTCCCTAGCTTTTGTTTCTTTGATCTAAGCTGCTGCTCTTGCTGGAATTTTCCTCGTGTTTTTTTTTTCCTTGATAGCATGAGTTATAATTAGGTCTCTCCTGAATGGTGAACTTTCGAACATTTTCCAGCTAACATGAAACATGTCTTCGTTTTTATCAGGAAATAACATTAATTTATGCACATTTATTTTGTTCTTTTTGAGTTGTAAGTAGAAGGAAAACTCAGACCATTGTACGAGCTAAACCAGTGGAAATAAACCTGATAGGCGCTGAATTGGGGATGGAAGCCAGCATTACGGATTACAAAACAAGCCCGTGTGCTGTCCAGTTCTGTGCGAACAAAGAAAATTGAGTGTAGTGTGCGGCAAGGCATCTGCCTTGCTTAAGACTAACAATTGACTTCACGGGTAGTGATTGATTGATTGATTGATTGATTGATTGATTGATTGATTAATTGATTGATTGATTGATTGATTGATTGATTGATTGATTGATTGATTGATTGATTGATTGATTGATTGATTGATTGATTGATTGATTGATTGATTGATTGATTGATTGATTGATTGTGCGGTTTAACGCGCCGAAGCTATATACGTGGGCTGGAGGGCTCCCCCGGATTAATTATGACCACATGGGGATCTTTAAGGTTCGCCGAAATCTCAACCAACGGGGGCGTTTTCGCTTTTCGCCTCCACGAGAAAAGCAGCCACCATGGCGGGGGCCGGAGAACACGCCGGTGGGCGGCAAACTACTGGGAAGGAGGGCGGGATGAGGAAATTTGGGGACACAGAATGGATATATAAACATGGAGTAAGACTGAAATGGCTTTGTCCTCTGGTGGCCGAATAATGGCTTATGGCGATAATAAAATGATCGTTGACGTCGGAGCATCTCTCGATGCTGCTGAGAGCATTTTGGTCTTTGATGTGTCACACAGCAGAGACATTTCAATAACTAAGTGACTCTTCCCGAAAATTGAGCTCGAGCGCTGCCATTACCGAGAGCAGGCCGTGTTAATGGCATGTAAGAGCACAGTGAATAACAGCCATGAGAATTTGGATATACTCACGCGTGTCTTTCAAGTTTTGGGGGTGATTTTTTATACCATGAAAATAAAAGGAGATTAAGGGAAATCTTCGTTCTTGCAGGTTAGTAAACCGCGTTTCTTCAATCGCTTGGTACAACACAGGTCACAACTGAAGCGTTGAACCTGGAATTCATATTACGGAGCTTATGAATCAGTCCTATTCATTTGGCTGCGTTATCGCAATATGTATAACGAAATCCCCACTTGAGTGAGGCGACTACAAAGAAAGGAAAAAGAAAAGAAGGCTCTTTGTTTAATACGCGCGTGTACACGCCAGGTTTTTCTGAATTCTCTTTTGTATCTTGACGAAGACGTTGCATCAACGCATCAAGCAATTATGTATCTCCTAGTTACACGCGGATTATCAGCAATGAAAACTTGGTCAAACATGGCCTTTAGCAAAAGCGCGCTATTCTAGGTAAGTGCTTCGGAGGCAGTTTGAGCAAACTGAAGGAAAAAGTAAGGTGTGGCAGTAATATCTGATTTAAATAGGCTGGAAACCTAAGCAATGCATTTTACAGTAGCCGCTATTAGCCTCGTTAAATGGGAATTTTTCATATCCGCAGAGGCATAGGAAGCATATCGGTTGTTCCTGGATAATGAAAATTTTCTTTTATTCAGCATCATCATCAACAGCCCACTAGGTCCACTGCAGGACGAAGGCCTCTCCCATCGACCTCCAACCACTCCTGTCCCGCGCCGCTCGAGTCCATTCTTTGCCTCAGAAATTCCACATTTCGTCCCTCCATCTAGTAAATGGCCTGCCCCTTCTATAGACCCGTCTCTCGGTGTCCACTCTGTCACCCCGGTAGTTTACCGGTTGTCATTTCGCCTAACTACGTGGCCAGCCCCAGTCTCTTTCTTTTTCTTTATTTAAACTATGATATCCTCTACTCTAGTTTGTTCTCCAATCCAGGAAGCTCGTTTCCTCTCCCTTAACGTTACTCCTGCCATTCTTCTTTCCATGGCTCGCTGAGCCCACCGAAGTTTGCTTTCCAGTTGTTTAATACGGCACCAAGTTTCAGCTCCGTGTGTCATCACCGGAAGGACGCATTGATTGCATATTTTCCTTTTCAGGGATAGAGGACACTAATGAAAAAATGAAAGAAAGGCTTTTGTGCAGCTATCAGGTAGGGAAACGGGGCATCAAATGCTACCAGAAAACGTATCCAGCGCGGCCGCAAATACCATGTTCGAAGCTGCCCCAAGCTTGTCAAACGAGATGAGGGCCTAGCGGTGTTCGACTCCAAGGGGAGCCCCATCGCTACAGCATCTGTAAGCTGCACTTTCTGCACAGAGGCAGAGGAAATGGCAATCGGTCTAGCCATAGTCCACAGCTGGTCTCCGCATCTTAACATCATAACCGATTCTAAATTGGCCGTACTAAATTTTTTAAACGGCAGGGTATCATCTAGAACCTTGGCAACCCTCTCTCAAGGGCCCACACCTCATAGCCGGACCTTCCGCATCATCTGGTCACCGGCACATTCTGGCCTGATGGGAAAGGAGAGAGCCAATGAGACTGCTCGAGATATGGTTCGCCGAGAGCCTCATAGGACCCCTGAAGATATCCCGCAACCTTTCGGCTATAAGGACCGCCTCCATACTTTCGGCGAAATCCTTTACCATTTCCGCCAGGATCGGGCAATTTTTCCACCACCGCATCCATCGCTCAGTCGAAGGCATGCAGTCCATCTCAGGCAGCTCCAAACGTTATCATTCCCCACTCCACATCTCATGTCCATCATATATCCTGGCGAATATAAGGACGTTTGCCCTTCTGTTCTGTGGAACAAGCATCACTTCACCACATCATTTGGTCATGTCCATTAATACCCGCATCACGTAGAAGAAATCATCCCATCCTTCATAACCATCTCTAGCCCAGCTCCCCACGTGCAAGAAGCCCTCGCCCAGTTGGCTGAAGACACCGAGCTCCCAAAACACCGGGAGCCCCGCTGTCTAGATGACTGAGTGGACAGCTCAGTGGTGCAATCACCACAACGTTTGGGCAAAATAAAGTTACTACTACTACTACTAGGACCTTAAAACATTGCACGACAGTTTATGTCCAATCGTAGCGCTGGGCATCTACATAGCGAGATAAAAACCTCGTTGTCCACTCGCTACGCGCCCAGAAGCAGAATAAGAAAACGAATAATGTGAAACTTTGGTAGTCATGTAAAAAATCTGCTCGCTCCTACGAAAATAGAAGGGGCTAGCAGAACTGAACCCTACCAGTAATAACTGCACCGCAGGTAGCATACAACTGTTCTATCAACGGTTAGCGTACAGTGTTGCACGTAAGACCGAAATCTGGTGCCCATACTAAGGCTTACTTCTAAGAACCTGAAGGGTCGCGGGAGAAGCTCCGATATAACACGGACAAAACAAAGATTCTGGGCGCATTTCAGAGGTCTACTGCGAAATCGGTTCCTCCCTTCCCTGACTTGCGAAATACGGGCGGGGTGTCCCAGCCACGCAACCACGAGATTCCGGTGGTGCCTTAAAACCGGAGCAACTCCCGAGACGTGATCCCCCCCCCCCCCCCTCCCTCGCTATCGAGCCGCGCGTTTCTTTCGGCAACAAACAGCGTTCAAACCGAGCTTGTAAAGAGAGAGGAAGCCTGCGGAAAGTGCGGCTCATTTATATGCTGCTACATCCGGCGCTCTCCGTCTCCATTTGGGCGCCCTTTATTTCCCCGCTGCCGGGGCGCCAAGCGGCGGCGCCGGCGACTCGGCTGGCGGCCGCTTAGCGTCGTCCCCTTTGATTTGAGCTGCGTGACTGCTCGCTCTGCTAAGAGGTCCGCCGCGGCCGCTCCTGACATCTGACGCCGGGGAGAGCACCCAGGGGAGATACTCATACTGGCCAGCCGAGGGAATCGATGAGCCGAGCGGGCCGGCAGCGCTAAGAACGACGTCGCGGCGCTGCACTATCGAGCGTGTTGCCGCCGCTCCCGAGCGGAGCAGCGGTGGCGTAATTGATGTGTTGTTCGTGCTCCACCTTAATGACGCGCGCGAAATCGGCTCGCCTCCTGCGCCCGCCACCACCCTCCGTTAGCGAGAAGGGCACTCCGACGTCGCTCCTCCAAGATTAACACAGCCACGCGGCCCGCGGTGCCCTCGTTTTAATAACGCCAATTTTCTCTCTTCCGCGGTACTACTCTCGGTGATCTTCAGTGAACGGGCAACACATAGGTGCGAAGTACGACACGGGCACATTTTTGCGGTTCTGCGCTCCAGTGTACGTATGGTTTTGGCTTATCGCCGAGTTTTGCTTCAGTGCTAACGCACGATATGAGAAGCGGCGCAGGCTCAAATATGTCATTTAACTTAGCGCCTCCCATCCCATTTTTAATTTGACCTTGTTCAACGTGCGCAAAAAGGGTATTCTTGGATTGCTGGATGAAAGAAACCGATGACAGAACTTATGAGCCCTCGTGGAGCTGGGGTTTCACTATTTAACTTTTGTTTTGCTCGCTACTTTGCCCCCAGGTCTCCTGGCAACAGCGCCAAGGGGATTGATTGATTGAGCCTTTTATTGGAGCAAGGAGGGCGTTTGCCGTACAGTGGGGAAAGGCATGGAAGGAAGGGGATAACGAATCAAGGTCCGTATTCAAAGAGGGGATTCTTCGTGTTATGGGGGCCTGAAAGTTTTCACCGGGGTCGGCCCCAGTTAGACTCCTCGTGGCCTGGAATCCAGTCAATTCTGGTGTGCAGGTTGTGGCTTTTGAGGAGTTCTTTGTGTAAGATATATAATAGAGTTGCCGAGCGGGTTCAGGGAGAGTGGCGTAACAAGTACGAAGAGCAAACAAATACGGGCTCTCACGCACTATACGCTTGCCAAGCTTACGCAGTACAGTCGGTAAAACGCTTGTCTTTAACAGCGATTTCAACTTCAACTAGTTACATCTGAACATTATATACTCTTTACAAACGTGTTGGAAGCAAAAGTGGTGGGCTAAGAGTTCAGAACGCCCCGTTAGTTTTCTCCAAATCCTGCTTGGGCGAGGCAGGATGAGGCAGAAATTACGAAAGCTGTGTTATAGGGAAGCGGTTTACCGGCTGTACTTACCAAGTGCGTAGCAAAGGGAGGGCGGCGGGGGGGGGGGGGGGGGGGGGGGGGGGAGTTCGGTGTCAAAACACCCCCCGAAATTGTATAAGTGGCGCATCCCCCACCTTCTTTGGAACTGTTTTTTCGCCCATGGTTTTTACACACTTAATCTATACATGTAAGTGTAGAACCGAAAATAAGAAAAAAAATGTTGTTTGGGCGCAGACTATCTTTTAATTTTTTCCTCGTAGGTGTAAATACACCGGAAATTATTGGAAATTATTTCTGGCTACGCCACTAGTATAGTATAGTATAGTATGTTTTAGTATAGTATAGTCTAGTATAGTATAGTATAGTATAGTATAGTATAGTATAGTATAGTATAGTATAGTATAGTATAGTATAGTATAAAATGTACTTATGGATATTTTAGATATTTTTATGCTCTTCTTTGGCCAGGAAATATCTTCTTCTTTAGCACCTGAAGTGTTTCCTGTTTGCGTGCATATGCCGATAACCTCATGAACACGTTCTGTATTAGTCATTAAAGTAGCGAAATATTCGTGGTTGCTTGACTAAATGGAATGCCAGGAGGGGAGAGTCGAGTCCATGGTTTCTCGGAAGTGACTCCACAAAGCTGGAGCAAGCTGGTTCGTTGTTGTTGCTGTGAAAAATCTCTGCATTCTGCGGATTTTAGGTGCTTGGGTTGCATACACTTCCGAATCAGCTGTGCCCAGCTGCTACTCACTTGTGAAAGAAGGCACCCACGCTGATGTAAAGTTAGCGTCCATGATTTCTACAACTTCATCTTTTTGTAACTGTTCATGGCCTCTTTTAATGTTTGCGTACTCAGTTGTTGTTTGGAACAACCTTCGCGTCTATAATCAGGCCTCCGATAGAAAGCCTGGGTAGAAAGCTGGTTGTTAACGCAGTCTGCCTGTGTGATTTTTTTTTAAAAATAAGTGGTAACAGCTTCCCAGAAACTAACAACGTAAAACGCATAAATAGTGGCCTTTGCTTTCTGCTGACCTCGTGATACCCAAGAACCGCTGCATTTAAACCAGAGAAAGAAACGGTCTGTTTAAAACAGAAAAAAAAAAAAAAAAACGCTGGATCGCGATCACGTAATAAGCAGTTTTTATGACTGGTACTGAATGAAAAAAAGCGGTGGTAACGAAGGGGAACAGGATGTTGCGGCTCAGGCGGAGCCATTACACATGCTTATCACGCCTTCGGTTCCCGCATTGCCGAGAGGATGGGGCGAGCAGGGCGTGCTCTTGCTGCTGCGGCGTCTTGATTTTCCAGGGCCAAGCGAAAGGAAAGAACGACGCTCATTGAGCTGACGGCGAACGCCCGAGGGGGAGCGGCGGCGTATATTCTGGGCCTGTCTGGCGACGGACTGAATTCTCCGAGTGACGTTTTAACAGGTTTCCAAGAGAAGGGCCCGCCGAGCCGCGAAAACGGAGCGCGCGCGCGGTGCGAGGGAAGAGGAGGAGCAGGAGGAACCGAGGAGAAGTCGAGGAGGCTCTACCGCAGGCGGCAACGAAAACAAGGCCGCTTCACGGGCCGCGATTAAATTCACTAGCGGCTGCAGCAGCGCGCCTCCCTCCCTGGCTGCTGGCAGCGCGCGGCGGAGTGTCAGAAGCCGACAAGGGCGCTAATGACAGTTCGCGGTAAATGAGCAGAGCCCAGCGATTCGCCTAATGGCTCGTCCGGGAAATGTCTAAATGATACTCTGGCTCCTAACACGTCCGCATTGGATGGGCCGCTTCAATTTGACGCCGGCGCAAGCTTCCTCTTGCGCTTTATTCGCTTCCGTCCTTCCGCTGCTGGAATCGCGGCTCCTGCGCTTTCCAGCTTTTTTTAGCGCGCGCGTGACGAAAAAAAAAAAAAAAAGAATGGGGAGGAGGCCCCAGGCTGGTAAGTGAGAGAAATCTTTTCCGAGCTCGTTGTTAGGCGCGTTGCTTTCTTCTCAACGAGTGTCAAAAAAAAAAAAAAAAAAAAGAAAAGAGAGAGAGAACTGAAGGAGCTGGCCTGTCTCGGCCTGCTTATTGTATTCGCCTAATTTCTCGGATGCCAAGCCTTTGTCTTGAGCTCTGGGTGTCCTCAGTGCAGTAATTTTATGAGCGAGTTAAACCTTGGCAGTGCGTAAAGTGAAAACAAAATGTGGATGGCTATGAAGACGAGTGAAGAGAGGGAGGCTTCTCCGGAATGCCTTCTTCTTTCTTGCGAATGTCTTGTCTTTTTTAATTCGTTGTCATTTACCTTAAGTGAAGCTCAGAATTTAAATCGTTTATTTCGTACATTTATACACGTGCAAAATCTTAAAAGAGAAACGTTTTATTCAATAGAGCGAACAAATGTTTCGAATTACTGAAAGAGACTGATATCTTTACTCTTTCACTGCCAGCGCTATCACTTTGATCTGCGTACTCTTGATGACTCAAATTGAAATTATTATTGTCTGACATCGTTTCTTGTAAGTTTAGATGAAGAAATTTATTAATCAAGGTCTATGCATTCAGAGTCATGCGCTATTTCCACAGGTCTTTAAACTTTGCATTGAAGAAGGACGCTTGCGCTGCTGAGCACGAGGTCGCGGGTTCGATTCCCGGCCGCGGCGGCCGCTTTTCTGATGGAGGCGAAAAGCAAAAACACCCGTGTGTGCGAGATTTCGGCGCACGATAAAGATCCCCAGGTGGTCAAAATTAATCCGGAGTCCTCCACTACGGCGCGCCTTATCGCCTGCGTTGCGTCGGCGCGTTAAACCCTACAATCAATCAAGAAGGACGCAGGTGTGCCGGGAAAAACAATCCCGTTATTTTCTCAATTAAGACAAAGCAGTGCTACCAAGGGGATAGTCTCAAGTACACATGAGATCTTATTTTTTACCATACGAAAAGAGGAGCAAGATACTCTAAAAAGAATTGTAAATAAAAAAATGAGACGGGTATGTACTATTGTTTATGCCGATTATGCAAATGGTTTATGCCGTATAAGCAGGCTAACATAAGTGAGAAATAGCGCGAAAATAAATACAGGTTATTTTTTCCAAACTGGTACCGCTTACACAACAATATTGCTCGAGGTGCGTGCAACGTTAAAGCAGACACCAATGAAATAAAGAAAAGAAACAAGCACTGAGTCCCAAGTAAAATTTAATAGAAAACCGGACACTTATCTACACTTTAAGTTTCACGGCACGGTACACAGATAGACACAGCAAAAATATGCCCATGGTGCTGCACCCACCATAGATTACACTACCCTACCCTACTCTGCCCTAGCTCAGGCTGCTGATACTGCCGGCGTCTCGATTTATTGTTTTTTTAACCTGAAGCATTTTTTTTTTCGTTTTCAGCAAACATCGCAACATTTTCTTCCACCCGGTTTTCTTTATTTTCCACATTTTTTGCTTACTAGTAATTTAGTGGTGACCGACCATCATACGCAGACCGATTTTTAGGTCTAGTCGTGTACGCCCGTGGCGTTGAGCTGTAACCGGAACTCAACCGTAATCTGGACTGAACCCGCCTATTTTGTCGAAACGGAGCAAAACGTCGGCAAAAAATGGCGTACGTCTCTCTCTCTCTCTCTCTCTCTCTCTCTCTCTCTCTCTCTCTCTCTCTCTCTCTCTCTCTCTCTCTCTCTCTCTCTCTCTCTCTCTCTCTCTCTCTCTCTCTCTCTAACAGAGGAAATGGTACTCCAAGGAAGCACGTAAAGAACTATCGGTCGTTCGGTCTCCAAAGAAACTTCCTGGGTAATACGAGCTGCTGAGGACAGTCTCCAAAAATTAATAAAATGGCACGCCACTTCTGTTGGAAAGAAAGCCTTAGAGTACTTTACAAAACTTCCGATTCCACTATATGACACCTAAACAAATATATTTTCACACCTGTTTGGCGGTTTGGGCTCTAATCTTCCTAAACCGACCAGCAGCAAAAAAAAAGAGTTTTTCTTTTAATAAACTTTCCTAAACTGACTCCATTTGGAGGTTACAACCCCCCCCCCCCCGAATTACGTACGTAACACCCGTTTTGTGGCATTTTTAAAAAAATAATAAAATCTGCTTGGAAATTGATATAAAACTGACAAATACCCCTCACTAACGAACACGCAAAGACCAGTAACGTTTTGCTGCCGGGCACGAGGACGCGGGTTTGATCCCTGCCATGGTGATGCAGGCGAAAAAGTTTGCCACCACTTATCTGCTGGCTTCACTGCAAATGTAGTTGAAAGAAGATAGTCATCTGCCACCCCTGCCGCATACCTCCTTCTCTCTTCTCCGCTCCCACCCCTCACGCTCTTCGACTTCCCTCTGGCTCCTCTCATTACGCACACAATGAAAGTTCTTCAATGCGATTCAATTTTGCTTCTTCAATGCAATTCAAATTTTCAATTTCGCGGTGGCTCAGTGACTATAGCGTTGTGCTGCTGAGCACAAGGGCGCAGGTTCGATTCCCGGTGGCGGCGGCCGCATTTCTGATGGAGGCGAAAAGCAAAAACGCCAGTGTGTTCGAGATTTCGACGTACGTGAAAGATTCCCAGGTGGTCCAAATTAATCCAGAGCCCTCCACTACGGCGCGCCTCATCGCCTGTGTAGCGTCTGCGCGTTAAACCCTAAAATCAATCAATCCGTCTGTAGTGGCGACGAACTAGCTTTTCTGATTGTGTCTGGCGCCTGACTGGAGTGCACAGCCAGATGAAACCCAGGGGATAATGTCGCGCACGTCGATGCCAGAGATCGTATCGAGCGGTGTCACACTGCCGGTGTTGTATACGCTGGCGTGCCAGCGCGCGCGTTTCTTCGGCGCGGCGCACAAACTCACGAACGGTGGTGTTTTGGTCGTCATTGGTGCCGAGTAGAAGCATGGCGTCAAGCATTCTGATAGGTTCTAAACCGCAGAGCAGCGCGAATGGCGTCATTTGGATCGTCTCTTGTTTCTCCGCGTTATGCGCACAAGTTACGTCCGGCGAAACCGAATCCCACGCCTTGTGTTCCCCACCGACGTGCACACTGAGCATGTCACCGAGCGTTCTGTTCAAGCGTTCTGCTAATCCGTTGGTCTGCGGGTGGTATGCGCTTGCATTTCGGTGGGACGTACCGCTCAAATTTAGTACTTCAAGTAGCTGCACCATGCACGCTGTGCCGCGCCGTTAATCACGACTGCAGGCGCGCCATAACGAAGCCCAATCCTCGCGAGGAAAAACTGCGCCCCCTCAAGGGCTGTGGGTTGCGGAAGCGCCTTTGTTTCGGCGTACCGTGTTAAGTAATCGGTGGCGACGACTATCCACTTGTTGCTAGCTGTAGAAGTTGGGAAGAGACCGAGGACGTTCATGCCGATGTGTTGAAAGGACACGCTGGGAACCTCAGCCCAGCTGGCCTGCCAGGCGGTGCTTTTCGTCGCTCGCAGTCACGACAGGTGTACACATACTGCTGCACGGTTGCTGACAGCTTCTGCCAGTAATAGTTCTGCTTTATCACGGCCAGCGTATGCGCGTAGCTGAAGTGTCCGGCGGTCGGCTCGTCGTGGCAGGCCCGGAAGATTTTTTTCCGGAGACAACTGCGAACGACAAGCAGATATAGTTGCTTCCTCTCGAGGTGGAGTTTCTTTTGTAGAGAACACCCGTCGCTCGTACAGAACGGTGACAACTCTCGAGCAAATGTCTTCGGTGTGATGGTAGTGCGGCCTCCTAGGTAATCGAGGGGAGGACGCAGTTCTGTATCCTTCCGCTGCATTTCTGATGTGGTTGGGGCGTCTGGAACTCCGATAAGCGCAGGCTCCAGGGTGTCGGAACAAAACGAGAAGCGGAACCGAAAAACGAAGAAAAGACGCTATTATCTGCCGAAAAAAAAAAAAACGAAAGCGTAACGTTATTTATTTTTTCGTTTAGCAACAAAATCGAAAAACAATTCGTTTCGGTTTTCGGTTTGAGTGGAAAGCTCGGGAATTTCAGGATTCGTTTAGATCTCCATGCAGTGAGGGGGGAAAGTGCACTCGATTCGCTAGTGTAACATTGCCTTTCGACTCGCTGGCGCCCACTCTCCTTCGGTAGGCTTGCTGCCTGCTTTCATAACTCTCTCCGTCTGAGTCGATAGGCGCAGTGCTAAGCTACCCGCGTGAACGCCATGCTTACCTGGCTGTGATGCAGACGTCACCGCGTTATTTATTTATTTATTTATTTATTTATTTATTTATTTATTTATTTATTTATTTATTTATTTATTTATTTATTTATTTATTTATTTATTTATTTATTTATAAAATACCCACATTACCCCTAGGCCATTGTTGCAGGGGCTGTATCATACATGAATAAACGCGAATATTCTGAAGCACGACATAAGAATAAAGAAAAAAAAATACGATGTTTGCCGTGAACATTAATTAGCATACACGACTAGCAGCGAAAACAGCTGATTACAGCCGCACACTCAATGGAAATAGCTACAAGTCATGCTGCACCTGTACGCAAAGTGCTGCAAGGGCACTGCGGAAAACATGTCATAAGGGGCTGAAGTAATAGTGTCGGGTGGGGCATTCCAATCTGTAACAGTTTTGAGAAAAAGACGCTTCGAATGGGGAGTGAGCCATGAATATTCACCAGTTTTCTTGCTGTGATCCATTCGTTTGGATATATACGTGGGGAGCTGAAGATAGTTATGTTGGTCCTTTTCTACCTCGGTTCATACAAACTGTTTAAAGATTGAAGGAGTTTTACAGTTCCATGAAACAGAGCGTCTTAAACATGTAACGATAATATCACGCCAATACCAGCTAGTGACAAATCGCACTACCGGAATTTTAATTGACTCAAATCTATCCATATTAACTTTATTGTTTGGGTCCCAGACCAAGGCGGCATACTGAATAATGTGGGGTACGCGCGCCGCACGCTGGTTTTCTGGAAACTTGGAGTGTTCGCACCGAACCATTCTATATTTCACCCCAATGGGGCGTCCGAAAACAAACTACGCTCTACGATTTTTCCTCTACGACAGCGCCTCCGTCAAACCTGGGTGCCAGTTCGAGAACTACCGGCACGTAGGTTTTAAAACCAGTGTGGAAGCTTGCAGCGTCATTTGCAGCTACGTCATCAAAAGGTATATGACAAGGAGTGTTTAGGTTCCCTCGGATTTTTTTTTTTTTTGCCTGCAGTTGACCTTTTTTAAGATCATTTTTACAAAGACTAATACGAATCACTTATTCTTTTTAACATAATTTTATAACTCTCAATGGTAATATAATTTCGTCGATCTTTATTTTTTTGCGCGCAAACCCGAACCTTTCTGAACCGTGACGAACCATTATTTTTTTCGTTCCCGAGCTGAACCGGAACGAAACTTTTATTTATGGAACAAAACGGAAATCGGAACGAAAAACATTTCGTTCCGACACCCTGATCAGCGCAGCGTCGTTGTCCTCGTCGTCATCAGTGGAGGAAGGACCAACCGGAGATCGCCAGAGGAAGACTGCGACTGAATGCAGTTTCCCGGGCTTATATAGGGCGGTCATTCGAATCGTTGGAGCCTTAAAGGAGCCATGAAGACAAAATAGAAGTTTATTTTATTCGAAAGATTTCGTGTTTTACAGTGCCCCAGCGCTTGTCCGGATGCAAACGATGCTTTATTCACTTAAAAATTAATCAAGTGAAGTTAAAATTTTGATTTTCCTGCTAAATCTTGCGTTTTCGTGGTCTGCAATGACATCACAGGAACCGACCGCTCTGCAACCGACTGGGAAGCCTTGTTTACCGTTAGTGAACCTAGATGGCGCCACCATACCCTGGCAAGCCGTTTTCTGCCTTTGGTTTACTTTTGACCGTTTTAAAACTGGCTTGTTTTTGTACAGTGAGAAAGTAATCGTTTCGTGAAACATAGTGCTCCCTCGACAAATATGGTCACGTAAGACACCGTTGCTTGCGTCAATCGGCCAGTGTCGTCTGAGACAAGCCCAAAGCCTCGTAGCCCTGTGCAGTTAAACCAAGCATAGTGCGCGCAATACCAACAGCAGCGCGCATCGGTACTTCTATGTTTACGTGTGCTTTCGCAACTTCCACTGTTCGCCCGCTCATTCTTACTGCTTTAAAAAGAATGTGCCCTAAATTTAAGCGCGAATACCTCGTTCGGCAAGCTTATAAGCTCAGCCTAATTTGCGTTTGCTTTTGCCGGCCTCCGCCAATCGCAGAGCTGGCTGGTATGACATCATAGGTTCTGTTGCGGGAAATTTGCTAATCGGTCGCATGGCCTCTTCCCTCTTCCCTAATTCCCTCTTTTCCTAATTATATAGCTTATTTGAGCGAAGTTTACGTTAAAAGTGGTGTCAGTATGATTCTAACGAGGGAATCTTTTGAATGAACCAAACTTGTGTTTTTTCTTCATGGCTCCTTTAAGCTCCAGCGTTCTAGACGATCGGATGGGTTCTTCAAGTTCGTGATCCAGCAGAGAGAATGGTGGTCACTGACTGCAGTGAAAGTGCTTCCGTACAGGTAAGGTCGGAATTTGAGTATGGCCCAGACAACAGTGAATCATTCTTTTTCAGTTGTTAGGAATCAGCGCGCCTCTGTGCCTCAAGCTTCATGCAGCGCTCTGCTACTTTATGGTGGAGCCTCCACTACGTGTGCCTTTCGAGTGGGTGCCTGTGCTGGTGACTCAGGCTTGGAGCGACAACCAGCGGATCCCAAGACGCCGCTACATGCCTGGGAAAGGCCGGATCGCTGGCGCCTCGCTGTCTGCGTGATTCAAACTTCGGCGGTGGCAACGCGACGTGTAGAGAGACCTCTGCAGGACGTGGACACCGTTGCAGAGACCTATTTTTGCCCCTCTGTCGGACTTACGTGCCACTACTACAGACCGCCCACGAACTCTGGAAAGAGTGTTGTGTGTGTCTGTACTGTTCGCGCCGTGTGTAAAAAGCAGAGGGAACGCTTGTTTGACCGTTAGAACTTTGGGTATAAATAAGGCCCCCCCAAGCACTGAAGACCCCCCCCCCCCCCCAAATAAGACCCCCCCAAGCAGGTCATTCCTGTTATAGAAGTGAATCAATGCTGTGACTCTGCTCGAGTTCTGTACTGTAACTTCGCCCATCAGGGCATTGTTCCTCTCTTAATTCGGCTCATCTCTCGCCATGCAGTAAACCAGTTAAGCTTGCTTTCGGCTTCTTGTCGTCACCTTCAAAGCAGCAATATTGGTTGGCCGCTCGCTTCACCCCGTTACCACACGCATGACGGAAGCGACGAAGCTCGGCTCGGGGACGCCTTCCCGTATGCAACACGATGGTCGAGTAGTTACTTTCTGCCCTTGATACCATCCTGCTCGCGTATGCGATAACTCTGCCGGCACCCTTTTGCCACTGGATGAGAACAGCATCGAGCCCCATATTGCTAGTATCTGTATGGATCTTTTGTCGCGGCATCTTTATCGAAGTGAGCCAGCACAGGTGGTGTCTGCAAGCGATGCCGGAACTTGTAGAAGGAAACTTACTGTTCCTTGCTGCAGACGGAAGCCACATCATCGCATGCGAGGTGCTAAAGTGCGGCGGCAATGTGCGAGACGTTCGCGATAAACCTTCGATAATAAGAGCAAAGCCCTAAGAAGCGCTGAATGCTCTTTGTGTAGGTAGGGACTGGGAACTTTGAGACGGCATGGAGTTTACCAGGATCCGGGCGGACACCGGCTCGGCTGACAACATGACCGAGAAATCGCAATTACTCTCAGCCAAAATTGCATTTCTCTGGTTTTAGAGTGAGCATGGCAGATCGGATGGCGTATAGGACGGGCGTTAGTTGCTCCATCACCATCATCATCGTCGGCAGCTATCTACGCCCACTGCAGGGCAAAGACCTCTATTACCCCGGTCCTGTGCTAACTGCGACCTATTTATCCCCGCAAATGTCTTCATCTCATCTGCCCATGTAACTTTCTGCCGCCCCCTGCAACGCTTGCCTCTCTATAGATCCGCTTTGTTACCCTTAATGACCAACTGTTATCTTCCCTTCGCATTACATGCCCTGCCCACATCAATTTCTTATTCTTAATTGCCACTAATATGTCCTTTACACGCGTTAGTTCCCTGACCCACTCCGTTCTCTTCTTGTCCCTTTAATGTTACACCTATCATCTTCCGCTCCATTGCCCGCTGAGTCGTTCTCAATTTAAATTGAACCCTCTTAGGGAGCCTCCAAGTTTCTTCCCCGTATTTGAGTACCGGTAAATTGCAGATGTTAAACACTTTCATCTTCAGGGACAATGGTAGCTGCATTCATTATCTGAGAATACCTGCCGAATGCGATCCACCCCGTTCTCATCCGTTTAATTATCTCAGCTTCATGGTTTGGATCCGGGGTCACAACTTGGCCTAAGTAGATATACAGTGAAATCTCGATATAACGAACTTCAGGGGACCGTGGAAAATTGCTCGTTATTCTGAAAGGTCGTTATAGTGAAAATCGCAAAATTTAAGAAAACAAATAGTATTTCAATGCCTAAAACGACCTACGTGTACAGCAGTGCATCCTTGGAGTCATTTTTCACAAACAAAATGCACTAGTGATCATGAAACAATGCACGTTTATTTAAAGTGGTTGGCGATTTTCATCTAGCGCGAGTAGCACAAGCTTCCTAGCACGAAGCCCTTTTCTATTATGCAGGAAGGGGTGTTCAGTCACTTGCTAGGGCTTGACACTAAAAAAGCAAACGGACCAGATGAAATTCCCAGTGAATTCTTACGACGGTATGCCGAATGGTCGTCCTTTTACTTAACAATCATTTTCAGAAAATCTCTAGAAACGTCCTCATTACCGCAAGACTGGCGCACTGCGATTGTAAAGCCTATATACAAAGCTGGCAATCGGCTTCATGTGAACAATTATCGCCCCATTTCACTGACGTCTGTGTGTTGCAAAATCATAGAACATTTCATAGCAAGGCACATTATTATTTTTCTTGAGTCAAAAGAGTTTTTTTATCTCCATCAACACGGATTCAGGAAGGCGTTGTCAACTGTTACTCAACTGATAGAAACAGTTCATGATTTTTATTTATCTGTCGAAGCTCGACAACAAATAGACGTCATTTGTGTAGATTTCGCCAAGGCGTTTGATAAGGTTCCTCATAACAAATTAATTTTTAAGCTTCAGCAAGTAGGACTTAGCTCAGATATACTAAATTGGATAGCCGCGTATTTAAAGAACCGTCAACAAAAAGTACGTGTAGATGATTGCACATCTAGTTCATTGGAAGTACTGTCCGGTGTCCCACAGGGGTCTGTTCTGGGTCCTTTGTTGTTTTTAATTTTTATAAATGATATTTCCGCAGTTGTCGAAAGCCCGGTTAAAATCAAACTTTTTGCAGACGATTGTTTAATTTACGCTCCTGTAACTAACACAAACGACCAAATCAAAATTAATCGCTGTCTGCAAGCCTTGCATAATTGGTGCGCCCAGTGGGGGATGGAAATTAACTTTTCAAAGACTACGTTCACCCATATAACCAAGAAGAAATCTGTACTCGCATATGATTATAAAATCGGAAATAACTTTCTTACCAGAACACACAGCTTTAAATATCTGGGGGTGACTATTACCAGCGATTTGGGGTGGCACACTCATGTTGAGGAGGTGTGTTCAAAGGCCTACAGACAGTTGTTTTACTTGAGGAAAAAACTCGAACATGCCCCTAGAGATGTCAAATTACTTTCATATAAGACATTTGTTCGCCCTATTTTGGAGTATGCGTCTTCTGTATGGAGTCCTCATCAGCAGTCACTGAGAGATAAACTAGAAAAAATTCAAAGGGTAGCAGTGCGCTTCATTTGCTCGCGGTACCGGAGGACAGAATCCGTCACAAATCTGTTAAAATCATGTACGCTAGAACCCCTGCAAGTGCGCCGCGAAAAGCAAAGGTTAAAACTCCTGTTTCAAATTATAAGAGGCGAAATGAAAATAAATAAAGACACATACATACAACCTGCACCCAAACGAGGAGCTCGGTTGAACCATAGTCACCCATTCAGGCCTTATTGGGCGCGTCTAGATGGCTTTAAGAATTCTTTTTTTCCTTATAGCATAGAAGTGTGGAATAGACTTCCAGAGTACGCTGTTACTAGTTCAAATGTCAAAGCGTTTGAGTGTTCGCTAGAATTGTACTACCGGCAGCACGAAACATAATGTCGGTTTTGTCATTGTGTATTGTTTTTTTTTTTTGTTTTGTTTGTATTCCTCCCTGTAATGACCCTCAAGTGAGGGTTACAGTATCAATAAATAAAATTAAAAAACTCTTACACATTCCTGGGGAGTGAATCAGTGGCCGTGCGGTTTTTCCCCGGACATGTGCGGAGTTTTTGTATGCTGTCCACCACATCCGCAGTCGTCGCGAGCTCGTCGTAGTCTTCGAGTGCTGCTGCGGTAACCTCAGAGGCATCGTTGTTCATGTCATCCTCGCTGCCATCTTCACTTCTTTATCCTGAACGCTCACGGTCTGGGCAATGTCCTCTTTTGTCAGCTCCGCTGATGTCCGTGAAGATCCAGCAAGCCACGTGAGCAGCGGCGGAACGTAGAAAAAGTTGGGGTGAGCGCGAATAGCGCGGCCGCGGCTTTCGGGACGGAGAAGGCTACCCATGCTTCATTTTTTCTCTTCTCCTCACCTTTTTTCTCCCTCTTGCATCGGCTGCCGCATTCCGCGGAGCAAGTTGCAAGACGTCCTCTTCTTCGCTGCGCTTTGCCGTGTCGTCTACTAGCACGCTGTCCCAGTTGCCGCGATTGTTTAACGGACTTCTAAGAGTCTCCGGCCTTGAAAATATGAGTTCGTAGTACTGATGTGTTGTTAACATGGCACGGAACTAAATAAAACGATCGTTATTTTGAAACGTTCGCTATTCTGAAGTACGTTGTAGTGAAATAATTTTACATTAAAACTATAAGCAGTCGGCGTGGGATTTCTTAAACGCTCGTTAATCTGAAAAGTTCGTTAATGTGGTGTTCGTTGTACCGAGGTTTGACTGTATTAGCTTACCACTTCCACTTCCTCGCCACCTATCTCAAACCGCTGTGCTGTCCCAAGGTTATTGATCATTACTTTAGTTTTCTGCATATTAATTTTCAGGCCCATGGTTCTACTCTGTTTGTCCAGTGTGGAAAGCATGCTTTGCAATTCGTCCCCCGAGTTACTTAGCAAGGAAACGTCATCAGCAAATCTGAGGTTACTGAGGTATTCTCCATTAACCCTTACTCCCACCTGTTCCCAATCCAACGTTCTGAATACGTCTTGTAAACATGCTGTGAATAAAATTGGAAAGATTGTGTCTCCTTGTCTGACCCCTTCCGTATAGGTATTTTACTGCTCTCCTTATGGAGGATGATGGTAGCTGTGGACCCATTCTAGATATCCTCTAGTATTCTTACATAATGCTAATCTACCCCCTGGTTCCGTAATGCCTGAATGACTGCTGAGGTTTCGACCCAGTCAAATGCTTTCTCATAATCTATCTCATATATATATATATATATATATATATATATATATATATATATATATATATATATATATATATATATATATATATATATATGTATGGGTTCAGTATACTCAGCGCACTTCTCTATCACCTGATTGATCGTGTAAATATGGTCCATCGTTGAATAGCCTTTAAGGAACAATGCTGGTTCTTTAGGTAGACTGAAATCTAAGGTTGCAGAAATTTTGTTAGCGATTACGTTGGTAAGTACCCTGTAGACCACTGACAGTAAGCTGATCGGCCTGTAATTTCTCAAGTCCTTCACGTCACCTTTCTTATGGATTAGGATGATGTTCGCGTTCTTCCAAGATTCCGGTACACTTGCGGTCATTAGGCATGGCGTATACAGGTTTGCCAGTTTTTCAAGAACAATTTCTCCGCCATCCTTCAAAAGGTCTGCTGTTATCTAATCCTCACCAGGTGCTTTGCCCCCTTTCATTTCTTTCAAGGCCTTCCTTACTTCTTCGGTCGTTACTGGTGGAATATCTCCTCTGAACTACTTTCTCGTTCGGCATTATCCTGGATGGCCCGGCTACTGTACAGATCCCTATAGAACTCCTCGGATACTGTGACTATTTTATCCTTATTTGTGACGACATTGCCTTGCTTGTCTTTAAGTGCATACATATGATTTTTCGCCACGCCAAGACGCCTCTTCACTGCTTTCAGGCTACCTCCATACTTTACAGCGTATTCGATTCTGTCCATATTATACTTCCGTATGTCAGCTGTCTTACGTTTATTGATTAACTTCGAAAGCTCCGCTAGTTCTATTCTGTCAGCTGGGGTGAAGATTGTCATGGTTTGCCGTTTCCTAATTAGATATTTCGTCTCCTGGGAAAGTTTACCAGTATTCTGAATGGCCATCGTGCCCCCAACTTCTACTGCACACTCCGTGATAATGCGTTAAGGTTATCGCTGGCTTCCTGTGTCGTAAGCTCTGCTTCCTCAATAAGAGATGAATATCGGTTCTGCAGCGCGATTCTGAATTCTTCTACTTTACGTCTTACTGTTAGCTCATTAATCGGCTTCTTTCGTACTAGCTTGTTACGGTCCCTCCTCAAATCTAGCCTAATTCGAGATCTTACCATGCCGTGGTCACTACACCTTACCCTTCCGAGCACATCCACATCCTTCACGACGCCAGGGTTATCGCATAATATGAAGTCTATTTCATTTTTATGCTCCCCATTGGGGCTCCTCCGCGTTCACTTCCCGGTCTCCCGTTTGTAGAAGAAGGTATTCATTATGCATAGGTTACTCCGTTCTGCGAACTCGACTAGTAGGTCCCCCTTGCTAATTCTAAAGCCCAGACCATAGTTCCCAACTGCCTTGTCCCCAGCCTGATTCTTGCCTACTTTAGCAATGAAGTCCCCCATAACTACGGTGCACTATGTTTTTTTTTAGCAATTGCCGATTCCACATCTTCATAGCATCGTTCCACAACCTGGTCGTCGTGTTGGCGCGTAGCCCTGTACGACGTTGAGTTGGTACCTCTTAATGAGCCTAATTACAGGGCCTGCTATCCTTTCGTTAATGCTGTAGTGTTCTTCTATGTTGCCAGCTATGCTTTCATTGGCTAGAAATCCCACTCCCAGTTCTCTTCTGTCACTAGACCACGGTAACATAGGACGTGTCCATTTTTCAGCACCGTAAAGGCTTCACCCGTCCTCCTAACCTCACTAAGCCCTATGACATTCCATTTAATGCCCCCTAGTTCCTCGAACAACACCTCTCGACTCGCTTCACTAGGTAAGTTTCTCGTGTTAAACGTTGCCGGGTTCAGATTCCAATGGCGGCCTGTCCGGGTCTACGTATTCTTAGCACCCTCTGCTGCGTCACAGGTCTGACCGGCGCCGTCGTCAGTTGCTTCGCAGCCACTGGAGACTGAGGGCCGTGGGTTAACTCGGTTCGTTGTTTCCTTGTAAAATCTGTAGTTGCGGCTCTCGTCTTCAGCCTTATATTCCCAATTCTTATACTGGAATTCCGCATACTGCGTCCTTTGTTCCGACTCGAGTAGGTGTTCTTCGTGTGACTGTTGAAGTTCTGAGGCATTTTAACAGGACGCTGTTAAGTGCTTGCTCAGGGTTTTCTGCTGAGAATTCATGATTTCCACTTTTTGGCTGTACGCAATCAATCCGAGACGCGGGCTCCGAGCATGTGGCAGGGTTACAGTTCTCTGGTGACAATGGGGTTGTTTCCGCTGGTGTCGCCTTCGTTACTAGTGATCGTTCGGTGTAGTTGGATGCTTTACCACGGACAGCTGGAGAAGTAGCCAACGGTCTCCAGGATGTCTGGAAGGGTGCGACTTGATGAACAGTTGCAGGTCTACGTGAAAAATTAGCCTTCGAGACTTGCTGCGTGATAGCCTCTATACGTGTCAAGCGCATTTTAGATATCTTTTCACTAAGCAGCCACTTCGCGCAAAAAATCATATATATAAATATTTGTGTGACTCTTCATAATATTTTTCAAAGTCTTCATTGTCTAGGAGATTTTGGATCGGTTCGTCAAGCTGTAGTATGTCAGAATAGGCAGAATCTGAGCTAGTTGGATCATAATTGATTATATACTGGTGAGCCTAAATTTAACTTGGGACACAAACAGTCAGCGCTTGTGCTTCGTCTTTCGCCTTTGTCTGTGTCCTGAGTTAAATTTAGGCTGACCAGTATTTATTCACTTAATTATGTCGTCCAGTTTTCGGGTGAGAGAATCATGAAGGATTTCAGTCGTATTTATTGTCGAAGTTGGTGTGTCCACCATGCTGTCTATCATTTTGGCAAGTTACGATATTTCTGCCGGAGAGCGTCCTTCAGCCCTTACAGTTGACCCACGACCTCGCTGTCCTCGGTAGGCTCAATGTCGACGGGAAGGGTGTTGTGGCCTCGGTGCTGCTGCTGGACACCTCCGGGTTCCAGGTGGTCGGTGCGATGCGTCGAGCAGTCAGCCTTGGCGGCCGCCGTCAGAGCGCAAGGCCTCCGGGATCAGGAGATCAAGGAGCATCCCAGGCCACGCGTATCTCGAAGTCGCACTGCACCGTCATCAGGAGTCCATTGGGCGTTCCTCCCGGGTTTCGCGGTAGCGAAATCTTGAGGAACAGGACCCAAGGCCATATCTCTGCTAAAGACGCTCTTTTTAATATCGCCTCTTCTTTCACTACTCGTGATTATGATCCCCCTTGACACGTCGTCTTCGTCCTTTCCAGCAATATAGGATTGGGGTCGGATTGAGGTCTGGGTATGACTGGAATTAACAGACCATGTGGCAAGGTGTAGCTTGGCTTCAGCACTGCCTGCACAGGTGGGTGGATAGTGTGTAGCCGCGTGGGGAGTGGAAATGTGTCCGTGTGAAGCTGTCGAAGGGCGACTTCTTGTTCTTTTGTTAGCTGGTCGGCCGGCAAAAGGAAGGTGCGTCGTGTGAGCATGTAGTGTTGGAGGATGTCGTTGTATGCTATGAGTGAGTGCCTGGTCCTCTCATTCTCCTCCTGCGGTGCCGGGCGAGCAATTCTCGGGCGCGAATCTGAGCCGCTTGATCGCCGCCAATGGATGAGTGAGAAGGCGTACATGCTATCTTTATTCTTCTCTTCGGGGGGTTTTGCTTTATGATTCGTGGAAATTATTCCGCCTATGTACATTGAATAAACACGCCTCTTGCGAGTCCGTAAGGATGGTCGTGGCTTGGGTCTGCGTTATAGCTACTGCGAGAGCCGCTTCTTTTTCTTTGATGATGGAGGACTTCACGGAGGGTAACACTTGTAATGAGGGCAGTTGGGGTAGCGACTATCGCTGTTTTGGCGTTTGTACGCGCGTAGTCCGCAGCATCCGTCAATACCGCTGTACATGGATCGCCGTATTGTTTTTCTAGCGTATGTGCATTGGCCGTTCTTCTGTCTTAGTGGTGCTGGCGTCTCGTGTTTCTTCGAAGTGGGGAACGTTCAGCTTGGGTCTGAATTCCTGGGGTATGTCTACGGCAGTCTCGGTTTCCGTTGGAGACGCGTATCCTAGGTTCGCTAGTACAATTGGCGTCCTCTGGACCTGCAAGAGATCGACTCGATTGCCGCGACGTCATACGATAGGTCTCCGAACAGGCGGAGTACAGAAAGAGAAAACAGAAGTAGCTCCTCTGAAATATGACGACAACCGCTGCAAGGAAAGACGTGTGGCCTACAGCGAGATATAGGCCTATATATCCGACACATCACGCAGGCAGTGCGCAAAAAGCAATTTTTAACTGCGTTAGAAGGCATAGCGAAATCCCCTGTTCCCATTCTCCTACCCCCAAACCCATTCGTCGTTGTCCTTGCAAAGTCATTCATCCCGTAGAAGGTCACATCACCTTCAGCGCCGACGCTTTAGCATCTGAGGGACCACTCGATAGTCAGTCGCCAACTTGCTGACAGGCTCAGAAAAGTAAAGACACCGTGGGACGGACCTCAGTTCCGAACTGCTGGCGGCCGCCTGATGACGCCTGAAGGAAAATGTACCGCTAGGCTCCGCATTGACGATACATATTTTGTCGGCACGTTCGTTGTCCTACCGCAGTCATGTAGAGACCTCATCATCGGCATACACTTTTTGCACGAACATGATGCAGTCATCAACGTCCACAAGGACTAGTCAGTTTATCTGCAAACGTGACAGCACCGGGAAGTACTGTAAACCAACGCGCACACCTGCGCACTGCTTACGACGACATTAACCGGCCACAAAGGTCCTGCATCCTTTTTGGTATTAAATGTGGCGACCCATTGAGTGGCGATGGCATTGCCGAGGTGATGAGTCCACTTTTGCTGGACTGCGGAATCGCCGTCGCCAGGGGCCTCGTGTCACTAGCGTGCGGTAAAGCAGAGGACCAGCTAACGAACTTCGCTGATGAACATCGACAGATCGCCAAAGGAACTGCTGTTCCCGCTTTTGAAAAATTCACCCGCATTTCCCCGAAGGGGAGCATGGGGAAGTGCGAATGCACGGGTGATGCGAAGGAACTCTTCTTGGCCAATCGCCCTAAGTGGGTATGTGGTGGGGTCGCTTTCGCACTTAAAAACTCTTCTTGGCCAATCGCCCTAAGTGGGTATGTGGTGCGGACGGACGGACGGCGGTGGACGCGTGATTCAGGGTCGCTTAAGATAATACTCATTGTGGAATTAAAAGCTATTTAATTCCACACTAGCCTGGTCAAAGTTTCAATGACTTGTGGGCTTGGCGCCTCGTGATCCCGATGTATGCTATAGGATTCAACCAGGGCTTCAATCCCATCTCGGTGAGGTATATTTGTGTACAGAGAAGTTACATCTATAGTTACAAGGAAGGCGCCATCAGGGATTTTTATGTTGTTAATTTCCCGTAGGAAGTGGTTAGTATCACGAAGATATGCCGAATGGGTAGCGAAGGAACTCTTCTTGGCCAATCGCCCTAAGTGGGTATGTGGTGGGGTCGCTTTCGCACTTAAAAACTCTTCTTGGCCAATCACCCTAAGTGGGTATGTGGTGCGGATGGACGGACGGCGGTGGACGCGTGATTCAGGGTCGCTTAAGAAGTGCATTCGCACTTAAAAGTCGCCGACGCAACGAATTGCTTCCTTATACAGACTGATGCTTCAGATGCGGTGAAGGCTGATCTCACCATCGAAGGCTGATCTCACCCAGGTTGCCGCCGACAAAGTGACGCAAACTTTAAGAGCTCTTGAACAGTGTTCGAGACTGCTTCTCGTCGAAATCAGGTCTTGTCGACATTCTCGTCGACATCGCATAATTACCTCCGAAATGAAAGGCCCGTTTGTCAGAACCCGTACTAAGTATCGGCAAAAGAGCGAGATACGACACGGCAACAAGTGGACCAGAAGCTTGGCGATGACATCATCCAGCCATCGACAAGCCCTTGGGAATCACCTGTCGTCATGGTGAAAAAGAAAGATGGCAGCATAAGCTTTTGCTTCGGATACCGCAAACTCAACCAGGTAACAAAAAAGGCGTATATTCGTTGCCTAGGATAGACGACTACCTCAACCGATTACGACATGCCCAATACATTGCGCTCATGGACTTAAAAAGCGGATACTGGCACATCGAAGTTCCCAAGCGCGACCGCAAGAAGACAGCCTTTGCTATACTTCTCATGTGCTGTACAAGTTTAAGGTACTTCCTTTGGGTTTGTGCTCGGCCCTCGCAACTTTCCAGAGGCTGACGGACATGGTTCTGTCGGGCTTGAAGTGGCAAACCTACTTAGTGTACCTTGACAACGTCGTCGTGTTTTCCAGAACCTTTGAAGAGCACTTGGAGCAACTACAGACAGTAGTAGTAGTTGCTCCAAGTGCTCTTAGTGCCGAGGTAGAGCAGCCGCTTTGCGTGCAGAAGGACCGTGGTTCGAATCCTGGTGCTGGACAATTCCCACCGGATTTTAAAAAAATCCGCGTATTGATGGAATTGCAGAATGGGGCTTGGGGTGCCGCCTGACCCCGGCGACCATTGCCGGTAGCGCACTCCCTCACCAGAGCAGGATTGGCCACCCTGGTGTAGTAACGGCCACAACCTCCCATGAATACGGCAATTAACCCACGGCCCTCAGTCTCCAGTGGCTGCGAAGCAACTGACGACGGCGGCGGTCAGACCTGTGACGCAGCAGAGGGTGCTAAGAATACCTGGACCCGGAAAGGCCGCCATTGGAATCTGAGCCTGGCAACGTTTAACACGACAACCTTATGTAGTGAAGCGAGTCTAGAGGCGTTCAAGGAACTAGAGGGCATTAAATGGAATGTCATTGGGCTTAGTGAGGTTAAGAGGACAGGTGAAGCCTTTACGGTGCTGAAACATGGACACGTCTTATGCTACCGTGGTCTAGTGGACAGAAGCGAACTGGGAGTGGGATTTCTAGCCAATGAAAGCATAGCTGGCAACATAGAAGAACACTATAGCATTAACGAAAGGGCAGCAGGTCTTGTAATTAGGCTCAATAAGAGGTACAAACTCAAGTTGGTACAGCGCTACGCGCCCACATCCAGCCACGACGACCATGTAGTGGAACGCTTCTATGAAGATGTGTAATCGGCAATGGCTGAAGTAAAAAAAAAAGCAGTATACCGTAGTTACGGGGGACTTCAATGCTAAAGTAGGCAATAATCAGGCTGGAGACAAGGCAGTTGGGAATTATGGTCTGGGCTGTAGAAATAGCAGGGGGGACCTACAGGGGGGACCTACTACAGGGGGAACGGAATAACCTATGCATAATGAATACCTTCTTCTACAAACGGGAGAGCCGGAAGTGGAGGCGGAGGAGCCCCAATGGGAAGCATAAAAATGAAATAGACTTCATATTATGCGATAACCCTGGCGTCGTGAAGGATGTGGACGTGCTCGGAAGGGTAAGGTGTAGTGACCACGGTCAGGTAAGATCTCGAATTAGGCTAGATTTGAGGAGGGACCGTAACAAGCTAGTACGAAAGAAGCCGATTAATGAGCTAGCAGTAAGACGTAAAGTAGAAGAATTCAGAATCGCGCTGCAGAACAGATATTCATCTCTTATTGAGGAAGCAGAGCTTACGACACAGGAAGCCAGCGATAACCTTACACGCATTATCACGGAGTGTGCAGTAGAAGTCGGGGGCACGATGGCCATTCAGGATACTGGTAAACTTTCCCAGGAGACGAAATATCTAATTAGGAAACGGCAAACCATGACAATCTTCACCCCAGCTGACAGAATAGAACTAGCGGAGGTTTCGAAGTTAATCAATAAACGTAAGACAGCTGACATACGGAAGTATAATATGGACAGAATCGAATACGCTGTAAAGTATGGAGGTAGCCTGAAAGCAGTGAAGAGGTGTCTTGGCGTGGCGAAAAATCATATGTATGCACTTAAAGACAAGCAAGGCAATGTCGTCACAAATAAGGATAAAACAGTCACAGTATCCGAGGAGTTCTATAGGGATCTGTACAGTAGCCGGGCCATCCAGGATAATGCCAAACGAGAAAGTAGTTCAGAGGAGATATTCCACCAGTAACGACCGAAGAAGTAAGGAAGGCCTTGAAAGAAATGAAAGGGGGCAAAGCACCTGGTGAGGATTAGATAACAGCAGACCTTTTGAAGGATGGCGGAGAAATTGTTCTTGAAAAACTGGCAAACCTGTATACGCCATGCCCAATGACCGCAAGTGTACCGGAATCTTGGAAGAACGCGAACATCATCCTAATCCATAAGAAAGGTGACATGAAGGACTTGAGAAATTACAGGCCGATCAGCTTACTGTCAGTGGTCTACAAGATACTTATCAAGGTAATCGCTAACAAAATTTCTGTAACCTTAGATTTCAGTCTACGTAAAGAACAAGCAGGGTTCCATAAAGGCTATCCAACAATGGACCAGGACCATATTTACACGATTAATCAGGTGATAGAGAAGTGCGCTGAGTATACTGAACCCCTATAGATAGCCTTCATAGATTATGAGAAAGCATTTGACTCGGTCGAAACCTCAGCACTCATTAAGACATTACGGAACCAGGGGGTAGATGAGCATTATGTAAGAATACTAGAGGATATCTAAAATGGTCCACAGCTACCATCATCCTCCATAAGGAGAGCAGTAAAATACCTATAAGAAAGGGCGTCAGACAAGGAGACGCAATCTCTCCAATGTTATTCACAGCATGTTTACAAGAAGTATTAAGAACATTAGACTGGGAACAGGTGGGAGTAAGGGTTGATGGAGAATACCCAGTAACCTAAGATTTGATGATGACGTTGCCTTGCTTAGTAACTCGGGGGACGAATTGGAAAGCATGCTTTCCGCACTGGACAAACAGAGTAGAACCGTGGGCCTAAAAATTAATATGCAGAAAACCATAGTAATGATCAATAACCTCGGGACAGCACAGCGGTTTGAGATAGGTGGCGAGGCAGTGGAAGTGGTAAGCAAATATATCTACTTAGGCCAAGTTGTGGCCCCAGATCCCAACCATGAGGCAGAGATAATTAGAAGGATAAGCATGGGGTGGAGTGCATACGGTAGACATTTTCAGATAATGAATGGCAGCCTACCATTGTCCCTGAAGAAGAAAGTGTATGACAGCTGCATCTTACCGGTACTCACCTATGGGGCGGAAACTTGGAGGCTCACTAAGAGGGTTCAACTTAAAGGGGTCCTGAAATACCTTCCGCCGATGCGTGGATGTACATGTAACCAAATAAAGCAATGTATTAGCAATCTCCTCCCGCAAGAATTTTGTTGAAGCGATGAGTATTAGCTGAGAAATCGTAAATCAAAAACCGCGTATTATCGTCGCACCGCGTTTCCTCCTCCTTTCAACTTACTCTCCGCTGTTGACGGCGAGCGAGCCTTCCCTCCCATGATGCTGCGCTCCTCGGCGGTGACGTACTTCCGCTATTGCGCTGCTCACACAGCTGTCTGCTACGGGCAAGCTTTGTTGACACCATGAATCCCGCTCTCCGCTCAAGGCTGGAAAAGCAAACGAAAAATCTGGCCGCATGTGTGCGGCGGCCTGGCCTTGCCCTTTCGCGGTGTACGTTGCTGCAGAACTTTGCTATCGGCGGCACGCGACTCTTTATCGGCGGCGAACTCACAGCCGCACGGGTAGGATCCTGCGCTCGCTCCCTTGGATGCACAGCGCATTGTTTATCCAAAAAGCGCCGTATCAGATGTGGCCCCGCTGGTGCCGGGTCTTATTTTGTGGCGGTGGTAATTCCTGGCGGCGGCATGTGAAAAAGACATTTTAAACCGATACAGAACCCGTGCACAAAACGCCAGTTCAGCTTGGGGCGACGCGTGGTGGAGAGCGGCAACGTTGGCAAAACATGCTCCTCCGCGGCTCTGAGCTTTCTAGCGCTGGAGCGAGCACCATTTCTTTGACAATATCAAACATCGGTTGCCCTGGAAACAAGGCACAAACCGCTCTAGAAGTCAGTTACGGTTGCGTGATCTCGGTTCAGCTTGGGGCCCCACCTCGCGGCATATGGGCACTGCAGGCATACTACTCACTCCCATTTGGAAGTGCGAGATGCGTTTGGCAATACAGGAGGCGATGGTGTGTGTGTTGTGGACGCCTTTGTTTCGCGATGAAATGCGACGTTATGCTTCTGCGGGTGGATAGTGCTTCCCATGGTCTGGATTATCTTTCTCAAGCGGCGTACGACTCAACCTCGCATGGCGTATGTGCAGTGTGCGTGGCTAAAAGCCATCTCGGCTTGTGCGCCAGAGTTAAGTGACTTGCTGATCGTCCCCGCAAACCGCGCGCGAGGTGAGTGCCGAATTTACGAGGGGCAGGAGGAGGCAACCCATCGTCTGTCAATCGCGGTGCGGACTTGCAACGCATGTTGTGACGTTGTGTTCGTTCGAAACGCATCTCTCGATTGTTTGGAAGTTGAATAAAATGTATGCGTCAAACCCGGGCATTCGGCTCAGGGCGTTCTCTGCGATTGCAAGAAAGAAGTGCCACGGGGCTTCAACGCTTTCTTTATGGAACGTACTCAAGTAAGAGAATATTCATGTCGTGTTATGGCCCTGTCGCCTTCAATACAAACGGTTAAGCGTTTGTTTACACTTGTTTCGTTTGTCGTAAAATGTCCAAGCACTCCGGCACTCCGCTGGCAGATCAGCCGGCGAGCCGACGCTGAGCAGACGACTCATCTCTTTGCCGGAAGTGCGTGAAAAAGCCGCCCAATAGCAGGATGTCTAGCTCATGACGAACATCTGAGAATCGATGATGTAGACATGTGAAGATGGCGGCGTCCAAAAACACGAAGGAAAGGGTGAGAAAAAAGCGACAAACTTTGCAACAAAAGTGTGAGCTTTCCGCTCCGCGTAAAAGAGTAATACTTGGCACAGATGATGTGGAAGACCCAATCTAACGATAGCGCTAGTCAATTTAGTGTGCTCAAAACGCCTTTCAGGGCCCCTTTAAAGGGACAGACAACCGATTTTTGTCGCGTATATGTTCGCTAGCTCATATGAAAGCCGGCGTTTTATTTAGCCCGGTAACCACAAGCAATTTCTAAACAAATTGGCGGAAATAATTTTTATTTGGCAGCAAACTTCCTGAAATCGGAAGGGTGGCGGTTCGTAGTGTCGAAACTTGACCCTACAATATGTGTCCCTGTCACGTGACCTGCAAACCTAGCAGCTACTGTAACTGCTGAAACGTTTATTTACGCATTGAAAACCTTTTAACATAAGTATTTGTACAATGTTAAATTGTATATGTATTTCTAAACATTATTTTGAAAATTTTAAACACACGCCGCCCGCCGCCGCAGGGTTGCTCTTAGTGTGGCTAACTGAGCCTCCATGCCCAGAATCAACGGGAGCGTTCAGTAAACAGACCTCGTGAAGGAGCTTTGAAGATTCTGCCTGAGTCAGGGGCGTTTGTTCTGCCAAAATATTTGATTTCAGTTTCCAAATCTGCCAACGGCAGCTTAAAAAAAAAAAAAACGACGCGCCCGGGGACAGTCGAACTTCCCACCTCCACAACGTGAAGCCAGATTCTACCTACCGTCTATCCCAACAAATGGCGCATTCGTGCAAAAAGACCGTTGCATTAAAAAAAACACATGAAGGAACAGCAAAGCCTGGGATTCAAACTTTTTTAGCTGGGGACAAGCTTTTAAATATCGTTTTTCCTTTCGCATACAGACAAAAAGTATGTCGCCGAGCTACTCTATGTCGTGGTTGCCAGCATTATTTTTCGGAGGGACAAATACGGCTCGTAGATCTAAAAATTTCGATTTAAAAAGTTCTAGGGCGTTATCAGAAAAACCGTTTCTCGTCAAGGTGCTTTAAGTGATGCCCTTTCATTCGGGATAGAGAATATATACTCGACAAAAATCGGTTGTCTGTCCCTTTAAATTGAGAACGACTCAGCGGGCAATGGAGCGGAAGGTGTTAGGCGTAACATTAAGGGACAAGAAGAGAGCGGAGTGGGCCAGGGAACAAACGCGTGTTAAGGACATATTAGTAGAAATTAAGGAGGAAGAAATGGACGTGGGCAGGGCAGGTAATGCGAAGGCAAGATAACCGTTGGTCATTAAGGGTAACAGAGGGGATCCCTAGAGAAAGCAAGCGTTGCAGGGGGTGGCAGAAAGTTAGATGGGCAGATGAGATCAAGAAGTTTGCGGGGATAAATTGGTCGCAGTAGCACAGGAACGGGGTAATTGGAGATTAATGGGAGAGGCCTTTGCCCTGCAGTGGGCGTAGATAGGCTGATGATGATGATGATGATGATGATGATGATTGTCGCGGGAGGGGATATGTTGTAGATAAGAACAAAGACGATGTGTCAAGGGGAAATCATCACCATAAGTAGTGAAAGAAGAGGTGATCAAAAATAGCGTTTTTTGCAGAGCCATGGCCTTGGGTCCTGTTCCTAAACATAATGATTGTGTTCCATTGATTCCCGAGAGAGAGAGAGAAAAAAAATCTGTATTAAACTGAGCTTGTCTTTAGTGTGAGAAGTTGGTGGTCGTTGTTATCAGCCCAACGACGAACGAGGCGGCCCTTGCGATCAGGCATTTCTGTACCTCCCTGTCGTGAGATGCCAGTGCTTCTCTCCGCTGCTCAGCTGTGGTGATTCGGGGATAGGGGTTTGGGGGCAGGCCCACAAAATGGGGGTAGGGTGGCTGGGGCTGTGCAGAGGGTGCAGTTCGGGCATGGGACTTGTGTTGGGTGGATTAGGTGCAGGCGGGTTGGGTGTGGGTATGTGTTTGATTGTATGAGCCTCCAGTCTTGCTTTTGGGCTGTTGTGAGTCCCGGGTGCGGGAGTGCTAGCTTTCGGTGGTAGAGGCGGTAATGTTCCGTTATATCGGTATAGTTAAGGAGACTGTCTCTGGATGACCTTGCCGCGTTGGATTCGTCGGGCGCCACTCCAGCTGGGAGGGTAAGATCTCGAGCCTGAGAGTGTGTGGTTTCGTTCCCTTCCTGTCCCGCGTGGGCCGGTGTCCATAGTATGTCTACTGGGGTGAGGGGGGGGATTCTTCTGGAGAATTTTGAGTTCCAGGGATGAAATGTTGCCCTGGGCGAAATTTTGAATAGTGGTTTTGGAATCTGAGATAATTGTGGATGCTACGACAAATGCTGCCTCTTCCGCCTCTGCTGGGCTTTTCGTGCGGATGGTTATTGCATGCACTGGTGGTTCCTCTGTGCCTTTCGTTACCACAATGGCGAATGCTGTTTTATGTCGGTATTCGGCGGCATCCACGAAGAGGGTGTTTTGACCTGGAGGGTATCTTTTTTGTAGGTATTGTGCCCTAAGTTCTCATCTGTATCGGTGATGTGTTGGGTGCATATGCTTCGGCAGTGGTTTTATGATTAGGTTGTCTATTTCTAATGGAATGGGCTCTTTCTCAGCTATTATTACCGGGGGGTTGATTCTGAGCTGTTTTAGTATATGTCGACCTGTGGGAGTTTTGGTCAGGCGGACTGATTGATTAGTTAAATGCGCTTCTATTAATTCCTCGCAATTGTTGTATATGCCTAGTTCATCGAGTCTAGCGTTGGATGTACTTCAAGGTAT
The DNA here is from genome assembly GCF_048455015.1 of Haemaphysalis longicornis. Classification (NCBI taxonomy): domain Eukaryota; kingdom Metazoa; phylum Arthropoda; class Arachnida; order Ixodida; family Ixodidae; genus Haemaphysalis; species Haemaphysalis longicornis. The sequence goes on along the minus strand of NW_027526203.1, from coordinate 385,117,494 downwards.
TCGTAATGCTGCTTTGTACGCTTTTTTAACTAGTGTATTTATTGTTTTCATTTATTGGGCGCTTAGATGGAGGCAGGGGATGGAGTAGGTAATTCGGCTGATTACAAATGCTTGAATCAGGCGAATTCGGTCTCGCTCCTTAAGTCCTGCTCTTCGATTGGTGATTCTTTTCATGAGGCATATGGTTTGGTTTGCGTGTGTTGAGAGATTCTTAATGTGCATTGTGTTTGAGCGATTCGCTTGTATGTGAAATCCTAGTATTCTGATTGTTTTAACTATGGGTATCTGATCTTGTTGAATGTGGAGTGAAATCTGTGGAGGTGTTTTCTCTTTCTTTCTCCTGGGCGGGAGCAGGAGTAATTCTGACTTGCAAGATGAGCAGGTTAATCCTGCTTCGTTTGCAGCTTTTGAGACCTCTACTCCTTTTTGAAGGGTGTGTTCTATGTGAGCGTCGCTGCCTCCATGTATCCACAATGTAATATCATCCGCGTACAAAGTGTATTTCAATGTGGGTATTTTGTTTAATTCTTTTGGGATGTTCAGTATTGCTAAGTTAAAGAGGATTGGTGACAGCACAGCCCCTTGTGGGATACCCTTAGCTGGTAGTGTTATGGTGTCTAACTGCACATCTACTACTGATATTGTTACTGTTCTATTTGAGAGGAAATTTTGGATGTATCTCTAAGTTCTTTGTCCGGGGTTTGTTGCTTGTAAGTTGTTTAGAATAGCTGAGTGTTTAGCGTTGTCGAACGCTTTGTGGAGGTCTAGGGCTAGGATTGCTGCTATGTCAAAGTGATTTGCTGTGGTGATTATTTCTTGTTTAAGTTGCAGCAGTATATCTTGCGTGGAGAGTCCCGCTTGAAAACCTATCATGGTCGGTGGTATAATTTGGAGTCTGCTTTAAGTGCTGTGTCAATCTCGCATGTATTATGTGCTCTAATAGCTTGCGCAGGCATGACGTTAGAGATATTGGTCTTAGATTCTCGATTTTGAGGGATTTTCCCGGTTTCGGTATAAACGTGACCTTCGCATGTTTCCATTCTTGGGGTAGTGTTACTGTGGTCCAATATGCGTTAAAAAGGGCTGTGAGGGTTGCTATTGATGTGTCGTCTAGGTTTCTGAGGATTTTATTAGTGATTTTGTCTGGTACTCGTGCAGACCCTGTGCGTAGTTTGTGCAAGGCTCCTCTTACTTCAGATTCAGTTATTTCTTTGTCTAGTTCGTGGTTTACTCATCCTCTGTAAGGGTGGATTGAGTCCGGTGATGCTTCTGGGAATTATGTATCTTTAATTTGGTTGTCCTTTTTTGTGGCTTTGTACTGGGTGTGTTATTCTGTTTGTTGTTTCTGATTTAGTGTTGTTGGGATCAATGAGGTGTTTTAATAACTGCCATGTTCTGTTCATGCCCAGGTTTCCTTGCATTTGGTTGCATATGTCATCCCATTGTGTTTGTGCTAGTTGAGCTGTGTACTTTTGTATTGCTCGCCCAGCTTTGCTAGTTTCATGCGTAGGCGATTGTTGAGTTTATTTTTCCGCCATATTTTTTGGATGCTCTGATATGCTTCTCTAAGGTGTAGGAGATGGGGGTCCATTATTTCATTTGCGAGAGTTTCATCTGGCGTTTTCGTATGTAACTTGACATCCTCTAGTAGTTGCTCTGTCCATTCTCTAGAGATGTCGTTTCTTGTGATTCCTGTTGGTTTTGTCTATAAAGTCTGAATTTTTGCCAGTCTGTTATGTTTGGTGACTTGCGTGGTTGTCTTGGCTTATTACCTATGGGTATTGTTATTTGTATTATGTAGTGGTCACTATTAAGTGTGTGTTCTATAACTTGCCACGTTGCTTGTTTTATGCTATGGGTGAAGGAGAGATCGGGTGTGGTGTCTCTCTGTACGCTGTTTCCTATTCTGGTGGGTATCTGTTGGTCATTTTCGAGTGTGAGATGTAGTTGTTGTACCTGTTCCCATAGGTGTCTTCCTTTTGCTGTGTCAGTAGGGTAACCCCAGGCTCGATGTGGTGCGTTGTAGTCGCCTGTTATAATTAAAGGTTGTGACCCCGCTGCATTTCCAGCTAGTGTGAAGAGGTTTTTAAAATTTTGGTGGTGCGATTTTGGGGGGCTGTATACGTTGAGTACGTGGAGCGTGTCTTCGTGTTTTCGGGGGGGGGATGAATTGTAACAAAGTCGTGTTTGACGTCTGTGTTTCGAACTGTTCCCTTACTGCTGGGGTGTTGCGGTGTACCAGTATTGCTGTGAGTGGACTGTTCCTGTTTTGAAATGCTCTGTACTCAGGGAGCGAGACCGTTTTGTCTGTTTCCTGTAGCGTTATAATTTGGGGAGGGGATTGCAGAGCTTGGATAAGTAACTGTAGGCTCTGCTTTTTAAATGCAGAGCATTTCAGTAACTCACGATGTCACCCGCGTTGACGTCCGTAGTCCGCACTGCACCCCTCCCTACTATATAAAAAAAATACTATCCGGCGCCCGGTTTCGATCCCTCGACCCTGCGGGCGGAACGCAATGTACAAGGTGCTCTACCCACTGCGCCACAAAGCCGACACAGATCTGGACGCTACGAACGCGCCTTATATCGTTGACTCATTCAAATTACTGCTGACGAGCGCTCTCTCGTCAGCAATTGCCACAAGTGCAACAACATTAACGTAACGCAAACTACTTAACGTCGTGCGCCCCCGGAAATGCTCTGCATTTGATCGTGCCCCTCGCGAGGGGGATGTTTCACTGCGTCTTCTCTCGGTCGCGGGACCCGTGGCGCCATCTGGCGGAGGCGCGGCACAACTCGTAGCACTTTCTTTGAAAAAGCGCCTCGAAAGCGCGGCAAATATGAAATAGGGATGACGCGCTTTCGAGGCAATCCGCCGACGCGGCTGCTTTGTGTACAGACTCGGCGGCGAGCGTCCCGGGATTCTGTTTAAGGCGAGCGCTCTTGCTTCGCGTGCCAAGGGTGCTGCTGGACTGCTGTGATAGGGGAACGGCCGGCGGGGAGGCCGCCGAGTCTGACGCACCGGGCCGAGGCGAGGAAAGAGCGCCGTCCTGGCCTTGGCTTTCGTCCATGGCGTGACTGAACCTGGATTCGTACTAGGAACGCCGGTCGAGCTCTTCCAGCGTTAACTCTTCTGTGTCCACACCGCCACTTTCGAGTGTCGTCGCGACATCATGCCTACGCAGTGTGGCGGGACAATTTTAGAGTATCCTCGGCAATTCCATTTCCATAGCGTTATACTGTTTTTAATTCTTCTGGGACACACTTCAGGTGAGTGTACGCTTAAACAATCTTTACCAGGAGCACATGGTGGGGGTCCCATAGTTCACAGGTGCCTTATCCATAACGCGGTTGCGATGCTTGCTTTGTGCTTTCCTTAAACGAATTATGAGATCTATGCTGTATGCCTGATTAGCCTGATCCACGCGCTCGCCGTCTTAGGCCTTGGCGCCTTGGCGTTTTAGACCACGGAGATAAAACTATTGGGGGACAGAGGTATACAGCCTTGCTGTAAAAAAGAAACATCCCCCTCGCGAGGGGCCCGATCAAATGCAGAGCATTTCCGCGGGGGGCGCGCCTGCAAGTCGTATGGATTACGTATTGGTTGTTGTTGTTGTAATTGTTGTCTTCCAGCATAGACATTGTCGATGAAGTCGATGGTGAAACGTGAAACGTGCCGTGAACCCCCTGCCGCGGCTATGACGGACGTGGAGCGGCTATGACGCAACATGGCGCGGCTATGACGCAACACAATCCAACACAATCCACTTTAATCCAATCCAATCCAAACCAAGCCAAGCCAAGCCAAGCCAAATCAATCCAATCGAATCCAATCCAATGCCCCTCGCGAGATAGTGTTATAGCGCCGAAATCGCGCCACCACACGAACGCGTGATGTTGACGTCACGATCACGCCACAGATGTTAGCGACCGGAGCGCGCGCGAACGACATATGTGGTTTAAGCGCGAACCGACCGCGGCGAGAGAGCGCGATACGAGCGCCCCCACCTGTTCTTGCGCGCAAACCGACTGTTGCTCAGCGCGAACCCAACGCGGCGAGAGAGGGTGTTGCGCACGTCCCCACCTGTTGTGCGCCAGAACCGAACGCAGCGAGAGAGGGTGTTGCGAGAGGAGAGAATGCGAGGAGGACGCGGGGGAGAGGGCGCACCTGTGGCCGACGGTTGAATGAGTCAAGGATATAAGGCGCGTTCGTAAGCTTCCATTCTGCGTCGGCTTTGTGGCGCAGTGGGTAGAGCACCGTGTACCTTGCGTTCCGCCCGCGGAGTCGTGGGATCGAAACCTGGCGCCGGTAAGTATTATTTTTTTATATAGTGTAGGGGGAGCGATGCGGACTACGGACGTCAACGCGGGTGACATCGTGAGTTACTGAAATGCTCTGCATTTAAAATGCCCGAAAGCCGTCCCCACCCCGCCGCAATTTAGCCGCCTCAAATTCCACCTCGACCACAAGTTGCTGGTCCTTGTCGGTTGAAAGCAACTTTCCCCGATGGAGTTTTTTAGCTTGAAAGCCATTCCGAGCGACATTGTCGCATCGGCGGCCCTCGCTCGCCAGCTGGTCATAGTTCTTCTGGCGGTAGAATAATAATAGATCTTAGACTGGCCGCATGTAAAATATCTCTCTCCCTCTTATGCGTCAATCCCCGATTGCCGGTTTAGGCGTGTACGGGTTGGGGGTGGAGAGAGGGGGCATGCCAGCACAGCAGGGCTTACTGCCGCTACCAATGACATACCCGGTCTGGTGGTGAGATATTTAAACGTGGTAATCTCATGGTTCAATGCGCCCTGTCAGCTTTCCTTCGCAATCGAGTGGTTTGGGTCTGGGTTAGTGTGTTGCACAGACAATAAGGTGCCTACGACTGGGCAGCGAAAGGGACACCCACGTGTGTGTCCCCTAGAATAAAGGTCGAGGCCTTCGAGGTGTTAACTCGCAATGGGACGGACGCATGTTCGCTTGGAGGAAGAAGAACGGAAACTGAAAAAAGCATCAGCCCGAACAGAAGCGTGAATGGGTGCGAAAACCACAGAAAGCCGATGCCGCCGCCGTTGCCGCCTCAAGTTCCAGCTGGTCAAGTAGCTGCGAATCTCTCCCGGATGAACAGCAACTGGCCCGCTTGGAATGCCGACGGGGGCCAATATCACTTGTTCAGCTTAAAGTGCTTTCAGAGCGACATGTTCGACAGTGTCTTTTACTTCTAAGCACCCGCTCAATACCGGTTACCGGTTTATGCGTGCACGTGTTGGGAGTGGACGGAGGGGGGGGGGGGGCACGCGCAGCTAAGAGTTTCGTGCCTTTACTTATGACATGTCTGTTGTGTTGGAGTGATATTTAAACGTGGCCGTCAAACAGCCCAATTAGACCGGCCCGCTGTCCTCAGTGGTAGAGTGGATTTGATTGGCATGTTACACAAACAGTAAGATGCCTACGACGCGGTAGGGAAAGAGATGGCTCTACGTTTGTCCGCTAGGATATAGCTCGGGTCTTTCCAAATTTCATTCAGGTAATTGGCTAGGAAGCGCGCTCAGTCGTAAATTCCAAACAAACGTTTTGTTTCGTGTACGCCGGGGAGGGCAGCGAAAAGCATACGTTCCAATGCGTTCGCCCTGTTTCGCGTTTGATAAGAAGCCCCTCGTCGCCACACGTATCCTCTCGAATTGTTTCCAGATATCTAACGTAGCTACCGTAGCAGACAATAACAGCTCAACCAACCGTTGTCAGGGAGTGAATCCGCCAAATCTACGATCTGCGACAGTTTTCCATCCTTCGATAGACCGCTCTGTATGTACTGAGCTACAGGCGGTCCCGTGTTTACTGTCATGAAGCTTTCGACTGTACATGCCTCCTAACGGCGAACATACTACGAGACCTGCTTATTCATGCTACCAAATGAAGGCTTGCATGATGATTATTGACAAAACAAGTGAGTTAAATACAGAGATCAGTTGAAGAAAGAAGTTATGCTATGCGTTAAAATGTACATGTAGATTGAACCATCTGTGTTATATAATTAAAGTACGTGTATGCCCAATGGATCGTTTGTTTTAATTTTGTTCCGAATATTTCTGGTTTTGCGGTGTGCAATATATTATGAAAATAACCTTTGGACCTCTCGAAAAATTCTACATATGAAACGGCGGCTAAAACGTCTGCGAACAAACTGCGTCTGTCACTACACGGCCGAAAAGCGCAACCTTATGAGAGTGCTTTCTAAAGCTTTTAGGGCAGAAGTTGCACAACTAAGCAGGGTTATATGACTGAGTCACTGCCAAACTTTATACAGCAGGCCCAAGAAGAATTCTGGAGACATATATAAAAGCAAAAATCACACCTTTCTTGTTTAAAAAAGCAAAATTCTAACTGTAACGAATAGTTTTGAAATAACGTGTATTCTTATTGACCATTTGGAGTCTGTATTCATGAGTAATGATGACAGTTCCGGAATGTCGTGGACGCACCTTAGCTGCATCTATCCCAGACTTAATCATTAGCAGAAAATGAGTATTGGACTTGCTTCTAAATAAATTAGATGACAAAAAGCAACAGGCCCGGACGATATTTCTAATATTTTCCTAAAAACATATGCTGAGTGGTGCTCTTACTAATTGACAGAGATATTAAAAAAATCGCATCTAACCGTGGAAGTACCCGCTGTGACGTCCTGGCATTGATACCGGCAGCCGACGGCGTGCAACGAATCCCGGAAGAGCCGACGCGCGTCCCACCCCGCGTATTCGCGCGGAGTGTTCAACGATCGGCCAGCCGCCAGTTCCCCGAGCCAGAACACAGCACTGCCTTCCCTCCACGCACCGGCGGAGGGCATAAGAAGGACCGCATGCCCTTAATACCTTCTAGACTGATGCCCTTCGATCGCTTTCGCCACCCGCCGCCGTCGGAGAGCCGCCGTAGGAGACATTCGAGAGTGCGCTCCCGCATCCCCGCCGAGATCGAGACGACGGTATCGCTGCCTCTCTGGTACCCACCTACGCAAGCCAGCGAGCCCGCAACAGCACCTTGAGTCCGCCCCCATGGCCCTGCAGCGTGCGTGGACACCATCGCGCACCGTAACGAGAGCCCTGACCTTTCCGAGACAACAGAGCAAGCGCATCCCGTGCACCCCGGCCCCGGGACGAGAGGACCCGTCCCCGAGGTACAGCGCCAGTCGCCTTTCGGACCCGCTCCTACAAGTCACAGCATCTCGCCGGGTGAGCGCGTCAGCACCAGCCCCGCTTCATTGTTCATTAAATTGTTTCTTTGGCCAAGCCTGTGTTGCATCTTTTCCCCTCAACTCCGTGTGGACTCACTTAGTTGGTAGCGTGACGTTATCCCCCTATCGGGGGCGTCACACTGCCGAATGGAAATGTGCGAAAGTTAAGCCTGTTCCTAAACACGACCCTAAGTATGATCTTACCAACTACAGACCTATGTTTCTGATCAGCACTTGCTGTAAGACACTAGAACACGTGTTAACCAAATTTTAACATTTGGCGCAGTTCGTAGAAAGTAATCATGTCTTAGGCACAAACCAACGTGATTTTCGTCGAGGCTATTGTACTGTTACTGTGTTAACGGAAGTGGTACACGACCTCGCTCGGTGCACTGACGGGAAGGATCAGGTAGACGTTATTTTTATTGATTTTAGGAAAAAATTCAATAAAATATTCAACCAGAAATTGTTATTTGAGCTACGTATACTTTTAAAAAATGATCATATAATTCAGCAAATTTAGTCTTATTTGTCGCAGAGGATACAATTTGTTTCTTAAAATGGCTTCTCAAGCACTAAACTAGACGTGCGATCTCGTGTTCGCCAGGGATCCATGATCCAGGGATCCATGACAGGGATCCATGTTCTCTTTGTATATTAGTGACACGAGTTCAGTATCGCTACCTGACATAACTATGAAGCGCTATGATTACACCATAAGATACGGGGGAATAAAATCCCGAGACGATCAATTAAGACTTGACAACTACCTGAAATCAGTTAGTGCCTCGTGCAAAACAGGACAAATGAGCATCAATTCTGACAAAACCGTGTTTATTCGCATGACTTGAAAGAAGGCCCCGTTTTAGTTCTGCTACCAAATCGACAAGACCCCGTTGAAGAAAGTTTCAGAGTATATATATGTACAGCACACGTGGACTACATCTTTGGGGGAGCCCGAAAGAAACTGTGGGCGTTGCGAAGTAAACTGCACGATGCGATGGCATAATTGAAACTTCTCGCGTAAATAAACAATCATTATTCCGCTAGTTGATTGCGCTAGTATAGTTTGGCACAAGTACACAGAATAGCATATAAAGAAGTGCAAAAGCTCCGTCTAACGGCGACGATTGTTGACCGCCAAGCTTTCTCGTGGCGGATTCTTTGGTTGTCGTCTGAGTTTCGACTCAGTTTCTACCATGTCGAAATGAAGCAATTGAACAGACGCCGGCTCCATAACGCGAGGGACCTAGGTTCGATTCCAGCCTCTGAGGCGCCTTTTTCTTTCTCTTCACCCAGGATCATTCATAATCATCGTCAGAGCAAGTTGGCTTTCCTGCTGAGCGTTTTCGCGTTACAGACTCCATGAGTGAAAACACTAAAGCTGCGCTATAATAAAGCTCTTAGGTTTATATTTAACTCTTACCGTAGAACGCAGTCGATATCGCAACTCCGGCAAAGGGCTGGAGTCATGACGGCCAACCACAGAATCAATATAAACAAGCTCAAATTCTTTCTCCAGATATTGCGGGGTCACTATAGCTTCGATATTGCGAAGTACGTCACGTGGGAACTTCGCCTGCGTGTACTGAACGTACGAAACAGATCAAAGCGCTGAATTATGAATTATAGAATTGATTGTCTGAAATATTCTTTTTTTCGTCAAAGTGATTGACACATGGAACTCGCTGCCAAATGAAGCTGTTATTCTCAGTGACGTCAAACACTTCGAAGCTGTGTTAGGCAATATGCTACCCCCGGGCGCATGATATTGCCTTCGTTTTGCTTGTTATTATCCAAGAACAAGTGAATGCGGACGTTGTTGAACTGCTGGTTTGGTCTATTGCGTGCCTATGCTCAATTTTTCAAGTTTTCAAGCGCCTCTATTTTTCTTTTCCCTGTTGTATGTAAATTTGCCTGCTTGATGTTGCACTTGCTTATTTCACACGGTAAACTCCTGGCTTGGCTGTAGACTGATAGTATAAATAAATAAATAAATGCAGTGGTACGATACGGATGCATTCATATTTTGTAATAAACAACCGCACCGTTGATATCTCTGCGTATATGACTTGTTAGACTGTGAGCAATTATGCGATTGCTGCAAGACGCTTAGTGAACCATGGTTTCCTAAGAAATCCCAGTTGGTTAGCGCAAAGACATAGTGCTCATATTGTCTGGTGGAGCCGGCTACTATCCCGATAGTATGATCCGGATACAAAGGGCAAACCTAACATGCCATCCATCCTTTGACTGATACCGCAAGCATACAATATTTGAGACGAGAGATTAGCCTGTCAAATGCTTAATAAGGTAGCCTTTCAACTATATATCGGCTGAAAACGGGTAACGTCGAAATCACTTTTTTTTTTCAGAATTGGGGGCATTCATAAAGGCGAAAAATATCGACTAATGTGTGACCAGGGCCTCCTGCATTTCGACTAAATGTCGTATGACCCTTGAGCATTTTGCCTTCTTCAAACGAACCTAACTTTTCTGGAGCCGTCCGGGGCTCAGAAGTCTTCTGGTGCCCCTTGATTGTGGGAACCGCCACCCCTTTCTGTAAAAGAGGGGATCCATTGCTCCACCCGCACCCCCTGTTCCGGCAGCCGTGGTCACGGCGATGAGGAAACAGCGCGAATATGGGGCAGCTGCAAGAAAAAGTTCGGCTCTTACACGCTGTAAAGATTGTTGAAAAGCGAAGCTATAAAGGGGCGGCCATGGTGTTCATTGTAAGGTTTATCACGCGGGTATTGGCGGTGAGATGTTTGAGCGGCGCCCCCTGGCTCTGACGTCGGCTTAGAGACTCGTGCCGCTGTCGTCTGCTACACTCCGCTTGTGAGGGGCAGCCGTGCCTGTGCTAGAAATCAACCGCCTTGATGCTTTAGTGCATTAAAAAGGGTACTTATAATAATTCATTTCTTTTTTTGCCAGCTTCTGACACTTCTGAATAATTTCAAGCTGTATCCCCCACAAGTTTGCAACACACGAGGAGAGAGAGAACAACTTTCTGCAGATTATCGGTAGGAAGTTTGGGTGTTACTCGTCCTTTCTAGCTTGTTCGCGAGGTTCAGCGCTCAGGGCACCTCGATAAGTATTCGAAATGCGTAGGCTTCCCTACAGTATTTTTGAGAAGCTCTTATGAAGACTCAACAATCTACTGCGACGCCACAAGCAGAGGGTCCCTACACGCGCATCGCACGGCGGGAAATAAAACGGCTGTCTACTATTTTTTTTGTTGTTGTTGACTTGTATCCGAGGAATGTTTCTTTTGTAGCGAACGCATTAATTTTTCTGCACCGTCACCAACGTCTTATTAAGTTTGGGGGTGTTTGGGAGGCTCACAAAGATTGTGGGGATATTTTCTTCAGGCTGTAGCATACATTCCCTTCTTGAGAAATTGGCTTTCCTTATGACTTCTGCAGCGTGACTTGTTTATTCACATGCAAATACAATGAGCAGCTTTTTCCTACGCCACCGCAATCGCGCCCCAGAAAACGTTGTCGAGAGTGCTCGAAGGCGGATATTGTGCCCCGAATGTCTATATCATAACCATCGTTATCATAACGAACTGACCCTCAACCCCAACTGATTCGAAGAATCGAAACTGATGAATATTCCCAAGCAGCTCTTTATTATTTTCCTGCCCTCCCAGGCGTAAAGAACAAAACCTGGTCTATTCGGGATATCGTTCTATGAATAGAAGAAAATTACTCTTACTCTCTTGTCCTCGAATGAGGGCCCGACCCACTAATCAGGTCGATTTTACTGTTAAATGAAGTTTTCTCCTCTTCTTCATCCTGCTCTTTCTCCTCCTATATCTGAATATTGGGAAGATATGGCTGTGCGAAATGTACCGAAATATCCCCCCAGGTCGGAGCAAACATCCTCCTCCTCCTTTACCGTAGAGGTGACTCGTGTTGCTCAATAAACCTCTATACTGGTTACAAGCCTGGTATAAAACCAGGACGCGCCCATACACACAGTGGGTTATTTGGATCTCAACCTAGAGGTTTTGCAACCCCTAGTGCATGTCGGCATACTTTCATGGCATGAGAACGTAAAGTGATATTGTACAATACTTTCGAGCGTTCGGCAAGGTTGCAAAAACTGTTTTACCTTACATATGATCACCGGGAATCGTAATGCCTTCTTCCAAAGCCGACAGCCCCGAAGGCCTGGAATTTGTTTGGTCTTGTATTTTCGCTGTTGTCGGTTACTAGCAGCTGGCTGTACCCTTTGTTCGAAAGATTGCTTAATACAGAAGCTGACTACTAGCTCTGACTCTTCGCGCTCCGCACAGGACCGCCTTCGCAGGATTGTGGCGACGCCGACAATGTTTCTCCCGGAGCTGTATCAAAAACTATACTTTAACTCACGCCTTGAGCTAGTTCGATTTTGCTATTTTAACTCAATTATTATGATAAAAAGCTACGCGCACGTGAAATCTGGTGCGGACAAGCATCAGACGTCAACCGAGCGCGAAGAAACGGCAGGGAGGGCAAGCCCGAGTGAAGCAGACGACAAATGCGAAAATCCCTAAGCCGACGTCACGGAGGCGCGCTTCGCAGCGCCGCCCGTGGTCGCGCTCACCGCCAATAATAAAGTGTTTTCGAACTGTCTTCCGCAATTATGTGTCACTTTACGCGTCTCTTAATGCAGAGCAATGAAGACACGGGCTTGTTTGGCTTTGTTTATCCCAATGTTTATTTAAGTGCCGCCCGTGAGGCTTAGCAAAACCACACGGACACGTTTGGATTGGTTTGTCCCAATGTTTATTGAAATGCCGCCCATGCGGCATCTTAAAACCACCATCAATAGATGGACTGCTGGGTCCGCATTGGGTGCCGCATCTTCCGCAGTGTTGGCGGCACGGCAATTGCGTTCGGACACCCGGCGGTGTTCGCGGCTCCGTTGTTCGTACGCGACGTGCCCCCACTTCGCGCGCGCATACTCGCCGCAGGCTGAGCTACGTCTCGTCCACGCTGCGAAAGACCCAGACCTTCACTTTCCTCTTGCTCCCTCACACTGGGCGCGTGCGCACTCCACGCCGACGCTGCGAGAGCATGTACAGCCTTTGTCAAAAATTTCATGGTCATGTCAAAAATTCAGGCAGCGAAAAATTCAAAGTATAAGCTTGCCTCTAGAGTGAGGCTGAAAGGTCTTACGCCAAAAAGCTAGAGAAAACACATTTCTTTCTTACTGTCATAAAATAATTAGGTCACAGTTAAGCTTTTGTTTTGAATTCTTTGGAGCCCAAAAACCTTCTACGTGGCCTAGAAATGTTTGACGAAGACTGTACGTCACCAACGCGTGTTACTCCGAGTTGAAAGGTCCCGACATTCTCTCCACTCTTGCTCTTAACTCAAGTTAGTATTTTTTTCGCGCATGCGGACTGGTTCCTTGGAAGGGCCCTCCAGGGTATGGATGGACGTATCGCGCAGGCATATGCAGCTTCGCTGTAAAATTATTCCGACGCATCCGAATAGTAAGACGAAAATATTGTTGCATTGCGCCAGCCTTCCATCAAATTCGCGCAACCTCTCTCCATAAGCTCTTGCTTGTTGGTATGGCTCGCAGCTCAAGGAGATTTCATGGTTTCGTGCGCACATGGCCGGCTTGCATGATGTGTTTGTTTTTCATTAACATGGCGTGTACCCAGCAAGTGTGCGCCTGTAAAGCATCAAGCAGTAACACCTCTACAAAGTTACGAAAACCTGTTGCCGTAACTCACTGACTGCTGTCCGCCTTTCAGGTGCAACATCCTCGAACGTTTGATACCATGAAGGGACCCATTGCAATACCTTTTGGATCCCTGCTGTGAGGCAGGTCTGTTGTAGTGGTTTCTGGAAACCTGTCTGGAGGCCCGATCAAGTAGTTTGTAAGGGTCCCGTTGCGCTACTTCTGGGAACCCGTGAAAAGTTGCCCACCGGACAACGCCAAACATCCACGAGAAAAAAAGTCGGCCCGCTTCTAAAGGCTGCTCCTCGGCAAGCACGGGCTTACTGCCAGAAAAAAAATTAGTAAAAGTAAACAACGGAAGGAAGAAATCTAGCACCCATTTCTGGAAGAAAAAATGGGCTGGAACGAGAAGCTTTCTCCGATACAAGTGCTAGGTCCACAATCTAATCAGCCAAAGTCCAAAACGCGGAGTTAATCGAATATGATGTTATGATTTTCGATTAGTTTGTGATTGGATAATCTGAATCAGCTGCTTCGGTTAGCTCAGCGTCGTCGTTGATTTGGACTTTGACTGATTTGACTCTCGACTTTGCATTTGTATGAAATAAAGCTTCGTGTTTCATCATCACCCCCACCACCACCACCACCACCATCATCATCATGTGCTCTTTGTGAAAATACATTGTGTAACGTTGGCTTCCCTGCAGGGCGTCTTTCCAACACCGCCACAAGTGAGACATACAAAGCTTCGCTTTGGTAAACGGGAGGGGCGCAAGTTTCTGTGGGCAAGCATCAGTAAGATTTTTCGGGTACTAATTCGTCTTCGGTGGCGCCTGCGCCCTTATCTACACCCATAAAAGTGCCCGACTGATTGGCTGACTGATTGACTGATGCATCAACGCCCAGCCAAAACTGCTCCACCTAGAGACTTAAAACGGCGGGAGTGCACTTCTATCACGTCGTAGGGGCTTACTAAGGCGGGATTTCCGTAAGTTATACCCCTAACAAAGGAAAAGGGAGAAAATGTGCTTCCGGAAATTCGTGATTATCTCGACCACCCGTACCGATATCGAAGTGCTTTTCGCTGATGTATGTAGACCGTAAGAATCTCTAAAAAACTGGCGAAGCTTCCGGTAAGTCGCGCAAGGCTTGAACCGCAGCGAAGCGGGAGGATTTTTTTTCTAAGCAAGCCCTGAAGGACACCCCACCACCCATCGCATTAGGTTTGAAATTGATTTTTCACATGTTGCGTCGTCGCTTTTCACTGTGGTAATGGTAGTCATCGTTATATCCATCTATGTCGTCGTCTTCCCCATGCGTTACTGGCGGGCCCGGATCGTTTCGTCCGCTGGAAGCTTTCACATTTCTCCCAAAGGGGAACGCGTCAGCACGCGCTATAACCGGCGGCAACCGGCTTCGCGAAATGGGCGTCTGTAGCGCGAGCTGTCTTGCTCTCCCCCCTTGAGGCACGAACGCACGTCAACTGTTTTCTAGGTATTTTTTGCGACGGCCACGCGCAAGCCTGGACCCGCAAGGGACAAGGAGCGTGCTCACGTGCGCGGTAAGCGGTGGGAGTAACTATGACCCGGGGTTTTTTGATGACGCCGCACACATTACAGCCAGGAACGGCAGCTCCGCTGTTAACAAGTAGTTTCGCGGTTTTGCCCTATTCAACACTAATGGCGCGATTATGCGTTTCGGAGCAAATTGGCTGTTTTGAATGATTCTCCAATATATGTTTCACTGCTTGGTACATGCAATTGGTTTTTGCTGATAAATGTTACTCCTACAAATGCACAAAACCAATTTTAAGGATTCGCCTTGCGACGCCGCTAAAAGGGCAAAATGATTATTTGAAATTACACCCAACACGTACCGAAAAGGCCTAACATTTGACGTGAACGCTGAACCATACTGCCGGTTCTAGAATCTTCAATTCTGAGGAGCACGTTCCTATTATGATGTACAAGGTTAATATGACTGAAATTTTTAAAAAAGTAAAACTCTCAGAGTGAGAAGCGCTAAGACGTTACTCCACAAATTTTTGTTTTCATCGCAGGCCCGTTGAGATATCGAACAAGTTTTTCTTTTACATAGGTAACCAATACAAATGTGTAAAACCTGTTTCACAAGATTTTTTACAACAACCATGTAATAGGGAGAATCAAGATTTTTGGCAAATTACCTGTCTTAACAAATTTCGCAGTAACTATTCAGCCCGTTGATATATCCAATTTATTTTTGCTTAAAAAATCTGCCCGGAAAATTGTCCGAAAGCCAATTTTCGGATTTTATCCCAACAAGGGTATAAATACGGGAGCGAAATTTTTTAAATTACACTCATTTGAAGTGTAATTCAGTTCAATTTTCCTGCTTAGCAAAGCGCTCGCCATAGGTTGGGAATTTTTGCAGCCACACGCCTCCCGTAGGAGCCCATGTTGTGTATTATAAAACTGTGACTGATGGTATCCTTAACACCTACCAGATAACACTTCTCATTAGTAAGTAGTCCTTTCAGCAGGCCATTTTGGTACAATTTGTTTCCGGGTAATTCGAAGAAAGCACGAGTTCCAGCCGTTTCCCATAACCACACGCTTCCGGGAGAAGCTCATGTATTGGCAACAGGCAGGAGTTTCTAATTGTGTACAACTCTACGGTGGGCTTCTTAATTAGGAGAATTAAGAGATAACTCAACAAATGTTACACCCATTCGTGTAATTAGTATAGTGGGCCACCTGGGCATCGCCGGGTACTACCGCTATAGTTGGTGACAGCTTAACTCTGCAGCGGCTTTTTCGGCATCAAAGGGATTTTGTGTTCTTCCGCAACCAATGGCGCCTCGCCGTTTGTGTGACGCCTGCGAAGTACAGCCGGTAAAAGGCTTGTCTATAACACAGCGTTCGTACTCTCAGCCCTATCCTGCCCCGCCGGAGCGGGATTTGAATAAAACTACTGCGGAATTCTGAAGTCTTAGCCCTTCGCTTTTGCCTCCGACATGTTTGGAACGAGTATGTTTCGGCAGTTTTCGGATGTAGCTGGTTGAAGTGGAAATCGCTGTTATAGACAAGCGTTTTACCGGCTGTACGTTTGAGAGTACTACACTTCCAATATGGCCGCCCTCGCTTGCCGACCGCTGCTGCGTTGTCCAGCGACCACGAGGTTGCCGAGAACCAAAACCTGTGTATGCGCTTTTTGTTACGAATATGCTGTAGTGCACCAAGAAGCCGCTTATCGTCGTCTGTCCCGTGTGTGTCTTGCCGCCTCATGCGGAAGGAAATCGTGGTGGGCCGTTTTTATGCGGAACATCGTCACCGAACTCGATCTCAGAACGTCGAAGCGTCGAAGCTGCATCTGTTTCTGGTGTGATTGTGGAAATTGTGTCGGTGTAGCGCAACCTCTGTGAGGAAATCATACGATTTCCTTTCGGATACGGCAGTAGCGGTGACAGTTGCAAGCGTTATCGTTTCCTGCTGTGGACGTAGGCTGCGCCCGATGTTGAGCGTAGGCCTACGTGCTGTCTGTCTGGCCCGAAGCGGATTGTGCAAACGTGTGCGGCGTGTTTTTTGGCCGGATACGGCCGCTCGTACTGCTTTTCGCGTTATTAAGTCGATTTTTAAATCTTACAACGTAAGGTATTTTTCCTTACTGATTCGCGTTGCTCTGGCACTTCGCGTTGCTGTGGCTTTTTTTTTTCTAGCGTAAACAGGCATGATTATAGCTTATTGCAGAGACTCGCCAAGAATTAGACGCTCGTGCGCAATTATCTGAGACTGGGTAGCTTTAAGAAAATCAGCATAAACCTGCCTTCCTGCGAGAGACGGGTGCCTATGATGTTATTTTTATGCCAATGAGCATATTATCGCACATAAAAAAGTGTGAAGGAGTGCGAGTATTGTTGAGGTATCAAATGTGGTGCCGTTTCGTTTCTTAACTGTCATGGACTCTGGTTGGTAGTAGCATGATCAGTAGCATTTTTAAAACGTGTAAGAGGGGTAGATAAACATCGAACTGTATAATTGCCAATTTTTGAGCCGCACCATTGAAGAAAGCCAGAAGTGCGTGGCCCAGTGACATGGCCACGTATTTTTTTATACATTGCCAAAAATACACATGCGCGCAGCTTTTAATCATACCTGCTAAGCTTATGGTACGTATGCTCCCATCGCTTAACAAAGTGTCATCAGGGAAACTGGCTATGCGTGGACTCAAGGTCCAATTGCCTTGTATTTTGTCTGCAGTGTTGGAATTTCTGAGAAGTGTCGTCAGCTATTAAAGGTGTTTTGGAATAGCTGAATGCATGTCGAAGGAATGAACCAACAGTTTATATTCCCTTTATCTTTCTGAAAGGTTTTTGTGATGGCCTTTATGAGATATAAAAATTTGCCTATTGCAGCTGTCTTTCATAGTGATGGCTGTAGTTTAATGATTGCGTTCTGGTGCTGGGGCAGCGAAGAACGTACAGAGTTGTACGTTTACGTTCCAACAAAGGGGTTACGAAGTGTATTGGCAGACATTCACATTTCCAGCGTCTCTGTCATGATAGACCGTTGTGATTTTACTGAGTGGGATAAATGCTTGAGCGTCTTCCCATGGAGTATACGTTTACTTAGATTGAATACCGCTTCCCACTTTTAGATGTTTTTATTGTTCCAACAACTGTGACAAGAGTTGGAGAACCTTCAAACAGTGACTGAAGGTGGTTCAGGTTGAAGAGCTGCAGTAATAACTGCAAAAACTTGTGTAGCTGGTAGAAATGAGTTGTGTCACCCCTTCAGAGTGCTATGTTCGTACTTTTCAAGCATGCACTGTTGCTTCTGGTTATACAGCTACAAGAAGAATAAAAAACAATGATGCCGCTAATAAAAATGGTTTAACTTCAGGCCTTCAGAGTGTCACGTCGCTGCTTTTCAAGCACACACTGTGGTTTCTGGCTGTACAGACGCAGTAAAAATTGGAAAGATTTGCTCAGCAGGTCGCAATGGTTTTACGTCACTTCCTCAAGGTGCTATGTAACTCCTTCGCAAGGTTGAACTGTTGCTTCTTGTTGGAAAGCTATGGCAAGAAATGAAAGCTCTAATAACATACGTTGGAATGTATTTCTGTCAGGACTTCAGGCTGTAATGTCGCTCCTTTTTGCGCACACATGGTAGCTTCTGGCCATGAGGTTGCCGTGAAATTTGAACACGTTTATGTAGTACGTTGGAATGATTTTATACCTGGACCTTAGGCTGTGATGTCGATGCTTCTCAAGCACACCTTGTGGCTTTTGGCCATAAACTTGCGGTGAGAGTTGAAGACATTTACGTAGTACCTCAGAATAAATTGATGCCACACTTTCAGGCTGTGAAGTCGCTGCTTCTCTCATGCACATACTGTATATTCATGTTCATATTCATGTGATTCAGCCGGCTGAGTGTAGTTGTGTAAATAGGTGCAGTAAAAATTGAATGCACTTGTATAGCCATTCGTTGGAGTTTCGTATGGGGCAGTCAATGTTCCATGTCACTGTTTGGTGTACACAGGTGAAGATTATTGCCTTCAGAAATATTATCAGAAATGAAAATGTTTCCAGAAAAGCTTGTCATGGCTGCAAAGGAACTACTTGTTGAACCGAATGTTTTCTTTATGTATGGTATTTAAAATATCTTTACGGCAGGCTGCTGGATTTCAGTATAAAGCCAATGAAAGTTTAATTTAGCATAACCTGGAAAGTAGAACTATGAGAGAATGCAGTGGTAGATCATTATTCATTTTTTCGATGAAAGCTCACAATAGCAATTTTTAAGGTGGCTGGTAGTGTTCCAGGGTGTTTTTCTATCGATTTTCACCGCCAGTCAGGGTTCTCTGCCTTATCATTCCACTATAAAGTGCGGGGCAGAAACGGCGGCAGCTGTTTTATTACATCGCCGGTAAACACCTCAAAAATCGTCGCCTCGATTGAAAGCATGCCACCGTAGTGTCAATCAAACCAACTGAGATGTCTCGTCAAGTAGCGATCATTAGACCTGCGACGTTTGATGTCTCACAATTCTCCGTTTTTGCCATACGGGGGTGTCGTCTCGTTTAAGCGGAATAAAATAAAGCTTGTTTCTTCGCACCTACAGCTCGTTTTGCAAGACAGGAGACCCCATGCGGCATCGCGATCTCCACCCTTAGCGTGCGTCTCTGCGATAGGTCTTTGCAAGGCGTCACTAAGTACGAAACGGTCGCACGGTTGATGTCGCGGCCGATTTCTGAAAGGCACCGGTGAATTTTCGCCGTTGGTTTCCATTTCACCTTGGGCTTACACAGTCCGTGCACTGTATCCAACCCTTGCGGAGACGAACCGCCCCTTTCACCCTGCGTTTACGACGCTTGATTCGACGGTGGTGATGGCTGTGGAAGATATTGTACCGTTTACATTTCTTGACAATGAGCGCACACGCAAAGAGAAGAAATAATCGCACTGCGAGGAGCCCGCCCAAATATAACAGATGACTATTATCTTTCTCCAAGCAGACGACGGCTAAGCGACGTGTAGCGAGAGAAATTCGAACTATTCAGATCCAAAGATCGTATGCGCATTGTTGAGATGTTTATTTCTGTTGTCTAACAGTAAAACAATCGCCAATAGCCTTGAGTTAAATATAAAATATACCGTAAATAGTTTGTACCAAGATTAACCTTTGTTTGAGTAAGTAATTTTTTTTCGCCTGAGCAAGTTTTCAATGAGGACGACTTTTTCTTTTTCCTTGGAGAATAATTCATTCAAGGGAATGAAACCTACATAAACGACTTTATAATTAAATGGCTATACTGTAAGCCGCTTATATTAGTAATCATGGATATAAACAGCTGAAATATAACGAACTATTTTTTGTAACCGCGGAGAGTCAGGTAGCGCCCACACAACACTTGTGGGCGGAGCTCCTGCTACGCTCTTACCCTGTAATCAACTATAATGTCGACTATTCGCCCCGAGATCGAACACAGTCGGCCCCTGGCGGTGGAACGAGGAACCGCTCCTAGTGTGGCACGGCCGGGATAGAGCGGCGGCGCGCGCTGTGTTGCACGCCACCGCTCTAGCCCGGCCGTGAGTGTGGATGCCGGTTTCACGTCTTCCGCTCGTTCACGTTGCGCACGGCGTAAGACGTGCGCTAGCCACACACACACACACGCACACACACAAAAACGAGCATGATTGCTTGTTTCGCAGTAAGCAATTGCCCGATTACTTGAATTTCCGGGTTTTATTGATGAACGTAATAATCTGCCCCGTCGAAGCATAGCACGCTCATTTACTTCTGTGAAACATCGTCTCCGTGGTCATGGCTTGGCGTCTGAAACTTTTTAATAAATATTTCGAACCTGTTAAGGTCCTTCGCAGTTTTTCTACCGATGGATGCCGTCGTCTGCCCTCTTCGGAACGATCCCCGGATGTTTTGTTGACGGTGGCGTTGTTAAGGACAATAGTAATAGTAACAGCCAAGAAGGACGACCTAACGCGTGCATACTCGTAGGGGCCACATTTACCATATTGTGGGGAAATACAATACCAATTATTGAGCGCGGAAGCCACGCACCGTCCGCAAATGTTCGGAGGCCTACTAGTTTACGCAGCCTGTGTTCATAAAGTTTCATTTTTTTTTCAAGAAATAAATACTGTTTTGCGCTTCCGCTGAAGACTGTGCGACAATTATGTCGCCCTGCAATTCAATTCCCACACTCACGGGTTTAAGTATTATTTTGAAAAAGGCGAGCCATAATTCCTCATAACCACGTGCCAGTTGGAGGGCTGATTAGTTGTAGAAGTACTGATGTGTAGTCTATCTTCTTAAGTTTTCAGACCTGCTCTTTCGGACTGCTCACTGCGCAACATGAAGTCTAGGTTGCTTCCACTGGCTCGTAGAACCGGTCGCTATCAATTGGGTGTTCGCATTGTATACGCTCTTTTAGAGCTGCGGCTGGAACGTCGTCCGGAAATTAAAGAAAAGAAAAGCAAACATAGCTTTTATCCGTGCCTTTTCTAGCCATCCTCGAAGATTGAATGCCAATTCAAAAATGAGGTTCAGTAGACAACATAGCGCAGTTATTCGAGAACACATTGCATTATTTCTAAAGAGAAATTTGGGGAGGAACGTTTTACCACACCTGTAACTGGCAAGTTCATTTTCTAAGTTTTGTAACTAAGTGTTGTTAAGCAGGCTTTGTAAGCGACATTTTGTATAGTTTCCAACAAATATTGTTGTTTCAGGCACCTATAAGATTTGAAAGGGAACAGACATAATTAACAGCGTAGCCGTAACAGAAAATCTCTGCTTGCTGTGGGGTAAACGTCCGAGAAGACCGGTGTACAATGCCGTAACACCACTAGTCACGTTGTACGAATCTAACTGGACGTAAGATGTTGACTGCGACGGGCGCGTAATACCTTCATTCGCACTTTCAATTACAACGAAATCCTTAAGCAACCAATAGGATCAAATCTGTTTTCAATGTCGCCAAAATTTTACTTTACTATGGCTACACGCAAGAGACTTCTGTTTGAATATTTCTGTCTGCGCATATAAAAAGTGAGAAATTTTTTGTTGGCTCCCGAATGCAACAAAATATCGCAACCTCCTTTAATAAATTTGGGAGAAGTGAAGTGCGATTAGCTTCAAGGCATCCCACAAATGCAGTCATGCGTAATGTTAACAAAAAAAACGACTGAAACATTTTTCAGCAAATGAATTACCCGTGGTTGGGGTTTCCTGCATTGTCCCTATTACTGTTTTTTTTTTAATTTTTCCAAAGCCATGCTCAGGAAAGCGCATGTTACGAACCTCAGTTTACAGGTCCCGTGTCGTTATTTCCGCCGTCCAGGGACTCCCGGCAAGTCCCCGCTTTTTCGCGTAATAATACAGGCTTATTGCCGATTCCATGCAATTTATCGAACGATGAGGAACCGAACTATGGCATGCCACTTTTTGTACGCGCTTCACGCGCACATAAAGAGCGAAATAGACGTGACGCGCGCCCACGCAGCGCATTCGCCGCTACCCCTCAGCGAAGCATCCACACTTGCAGCGCGACGCTATCGCCACCTATAGGCCGATCTCGCGGCCAATAAAGTAATAAAACAAATATTAGCACCTGTAGAGGGTGCACCTCCGCAAGCATAACCTTACTGAGGGAAAGCATCAGTCGACAACGCAAGCAAGCATTTTTTTTTTGTAGTCATGCAAAATAGAATTTTTCGGGGGCAACTACTCGCCTTCGGTGGCACCTGCGATGCTATACCGCCTATACGCCACTTTTTTCAGGGCGCTACCATACGGTAGTAGTGGCGCTACTTGAGCCCTAGCCTGTGTTTTTACTGCCTTTTCAGCTGGACATGCGTGCTTGTTTATCGCTCTCCAGATAGGCATGCTTCGCATGCGCGTCCGTTAATTTAGGCTGCAGCACACTAAAGAGCAGGAAAGCGCTCCTCCTTTCTGCTGTGTGCCACGGGCTAGAAGTAAGAAAATAGCCTGGGGTGACAGTTGAACGAAAAAAAAAAAAAAATCCCGGGACATCTCCACTAATGTGAAACCTGGGAAGGGCCGAAGCATGCAGTGTATACGTGTATTCTTGGCGCCTTGGCGTTTTTTCCCACGGAGATAAAACCGTTGGGAGGTAGAGGTATACAGCTTTGCTGTAAAAGTCTCGTGTCTTTGAAGCATGAAGCGTTCTAGCGTGAGGCGTTGGAAAAAGAGTGTCCCGGTGTGTTCTTTCAGTACGCATTTTTCCCATGGAGATAAAACGGTCTAGCGCAAGGTATTGGAAAACGAGTGTCCCGGTGTTTTACTACCGTGCTTACATGAAACGACTACGACGACAGGAGACGCTGACGGCCCGAGCCCCTAAAATGGTTTATAGAACAAGAAAACAAAACTTGGCACCTGCAAAGGCCGTGCCTCCGGAAGCATAAATATTCCTGCGGGAAAGCATTAGTAGACAACGTAGAGAGGAATCTGCATACAGGCAAGCACCTGTAAAATTTGCTCGATACTAGTACTCATCTTCGACAACGCCTGCGACGTTATACCGGAAATAGAACGAGAAAACAAATCATCGCCCCTGTAAAGGGTGCACCTCCGCAAGCTTAAGCTTACTGCGGGAGAGCATCAGTAGGGAACTACTGATGCTCTCTAGGATGCGATCTACGTGAACTAATGAACCAAGGTGAGGTCCGTAATAATATGAATATTAATGTTCATCATTGTGTAGCTATTGATAATTGATAAGGCAGTGTATCTGGGAAGCCCGGTGTCGATTGTGCGAGATTCGTCGTTGATGCGGCGTGGGAAAGATTCGGCCCTCCATGCAATATGAGAGAGTGGATGAACTCGTGGATGAAGTGTCACATTTCTCGTTTTTTCACACGCCGGACTTCATTTGTCATCCTGCGGAAGATTTGCTTTATTTGTTTTATTGTTCTGAATATGCGTGCGTGCCACGTATATGGATGATCATGTCTCGTCTGGAAACCTTCGAAGGGTGTAGATTACGGCTTTCATCTGGATGCTTTCTTTCCCGGCAGTCCTCGAACGACGAATTCCGTCTATTGAGGAGCCGTTGACACTCTGACCTTACTGAGGTGAGTGGTGTCAAGGGCGGCTTTAAGGGCTGTTCTAGCTCTCCGAGAGATCCCCTCTTGGTCCACGCAACACTGTCGTTCGCATAGATTGCATGTCGACAGGAAAGTGCAGCGCTGCGACAGGCGGCGGCGCCGCCACCTCGATCTCCCTGCGCTGAGTGACCAGTTTATTTAACGGGTGCTGCGAGATGACGTTTGTCGGGGCGTCTTGTGATTCTAGTACTGGTTAGGCAAAGGTCACACGCCACGTGCTCAGCAAGCCGAGAAGGAATGGCGCGAGGGTCGACGCCTAGCTGAGAAGAGATGGGCTGGTATGGGGATGCGAAGGTGGACAGACAGGCGGAGTCCCTTAGTGTCGATAGTGTGAGAATTTTCCCGTTCTTAAGAACGCAGAGTAACCGCAGTTGAATAAAATAGCGCGCGTTTCCGTAAACAATCACAACTATGATTAGAGTTGAGGAAAGTGTTGCAATGTACGAATCTTTCACGTGTGCGACACAATTGCCCAACAATTTGCCATACAGCTGGAAATCCTGCTTTCCAAATCTTTCACGGTAAATTATGACACGATTTGTTCCAATCGAAAGACAAAATGTTTTACTCGCAGGGAGTAACAACGTTCGATTCAAAAGTAAACTATCGCAGCCTAGGCCAATTCACACGTCGTAAGGTATTACATCGGGAGCATGTGACCATAGTACACAATGGCACATCAAAGTGCATGCACGCTCGCTGGTATGCTAGAGAAAAATTACGAAAACTGGCGCCCTAAGCACCCAACCTTCAGCACGGCACACCGCTTGAGTTTTGGCGCCACCTCTGAGCGTCTTTAGAAACTACGCTCCTAAAAATATACTCTCAGTTCCCGTAGTGTTCAAGTTGCGCCGCTGCTCTTCAGTCTATGCTAGAGTTCCTCTATTTAGCGCACCTAGTGGAAATATCGTAGGGACCATATTGTCGCGTTGAAAAATGTATCGGCTTGATATCGCAGCGGCCTTTACGTACAACTTGTGGTTAGGCCATTCTATTATGCCTTTCGAGCTGGGATAATCCCTTACACACAAGCTTTCTTTCCACAATGACGGCATGTTTTGCTCTCTGTTAGGCTCTAAATAGATGGAAAAAGTTATGGTTCTAGGCCATTTCCCAATACAGAAACACCCCCGTTAAAGGCAACTCGAAGAAACTTTCTAAGTTATGTGGTATGCTGTTAAGTTCAAAGTTCTACATTAAAAACAGGAGAAGGTGCATTCACAATCTTTCAAGCCACGAGAAGTTTGCACTCGTTGCACTATCTGCTATTGATGCGCTGCGTTGCATTGTGCCTTAGGCTCCCCCTAGGGAATGGAGGCAAGAAGGAGGTATCTGAGCTTTGGCCAATACTTCGTTTAGGGACAGCTAATTACTGTTTTGTGCAACCGCCCATGCGACGGAATCTCGTGAGCTGTATCCCACCTACAATGTGACTCCCTGCTTCGCTCGCTGTCTCAGCAAAAACATACACATTTTGCTTCAAGTATATATTCGAATAAAAAGGTAAAAATAATGGCGATCCCAGTTCTTTTTGTTCTAGTTGGAAGCAAACTTACTTTTTAGTTGCTGTAGCTGTAAACTAGGCGGGGTATGTTACTGCCAAAAAACACTCTCTCCTAACAGGGAAGGTGGCTAGGAGGCATTTCCGTAAGGAATGCTTTGCTTGTGATCTTCAGTGAGTCGCAGGGGTTGGTTTGCAGCAGATATGATGGTCGAGTATCGGCCAGCCGAAGCTTTCGCACCCTCCTCCCGGGCAGTCCCCGCGCTCCCCCTGCCAGGGTCGGAATATTCGTATACACTCTCTGCTTTTGATGCTTGCAAGAATCGCCCGCCTACGGCAGCCCCTACTTTTATTTCAGCGATGCGTAGACCTGAACCTCAATATCGGGCGTGCTTCAGAAAAATCTGATCTCCGCTCATTGAATCTGTGACGTCGAAATCATGTATCTTCTGATAATGTTGGTCAGCATTAAATCTCAGTGTGTCACTCATGGAGATTTTATTTGCCGTTTGAGTAAGAAAAGGTCATTTTAAATTTAAAAAGAAACTAATGTGCGTAGTGATCTTGTCTGAAAAATATTTCATATGAAAGCCTTTTTTTGTGTGTGTGATAGGTAGGTACACACCGTGTTTCTTCATTTGTTGCATTTGTCTTTGATCAAACACAGCAGATAGTATCTTTCCCGAAAATTGCTTAGAATTAGCATTCAAACACACTAAAACTGACTGGCAATCCTTTCCTATGAGAGAGCGTGGTGCAACAGAAAACATGACGTGGAGCCTGTTCAATGACTGTTACAGCACTTATCAAACAATATAAATCCCCGCCTGACGGTGCGCCCGAGGCAGTGTCTTTTGTTTGGAACAAGATCACGGCCCTGTGCTGCTGGTTCCGCTTCTAACGCCAGTGAGGGACGTAATGACCAATCGCTGCTCTATGGAAGTTTTATAACTCAATCTCCGAAAATCCAATTCGTGCTTGCAAACAAATTGGTTGAACTGAAAGCCTCCAAAATTTGTCCATTTGGGAATACGCCGCAGCTGAAGTGGTCACTTGCTATCGCAAGGAGCCCACGGAGTTTTCTGTCCGCATAGAACTTTTGTTTTCCATGGTTTATTTTTGTTATGGCGACTGTGCTACAGTCATTGGTCGCCTTTTTTATATTTAAGTGGTTTTGCTGCCGACACTAGTGCAGCCCGATTACTGTTGCGCCGCTTTGTGAAAATTTAGAGGAGCGGACTCGGCCTCTCCTCGTTCGGCTCTTCGCGAACTTTGTGACCAGGACTACCCACAACTGTCTGCCAACCTACGACGAGTGAAACTATGATCCCACGTCGTCAATACATGCGGACTAATTAACGAAAAGGGTGTTGAGACGAAGCTAAAAGACGGGTCCCCTCAACCGTTCCTCACGCTGGTGAGGACGCTGTGAGACGACGCCATCTCGCTTCTCAAGACAAAAAATTGGCATGTATTCACACTCTACTATATCAAGCCATCAGTCACACTTGCGGCTCATAAACAGCGCCCCGAACGACTCAGTAACCTCCGAGCGCTGCATAGAATGCTACTTTCCTTTCCTTAGACCGCCATGTAATGAAGGGTGCTACGTTCATCACACAGGCGTGGGCATTGCACTTACCAGTGATGTGTTTGAGCACTACACAACTAGTGCGAGTGAACAAGCACAACGGGTAAACAAATACTGAAGCAGTCCGCATTCCTAATAATCTAATCATGAGCATGCGTACTGGCAATGCATACGAGCCACCTTTCCCCCCGCATACCCGAATGATAACCGTTTCCTCCCATTTTATTCCATATTCCCAGTCAACTGGGCCGCTCCCCACTCCCACAAAGCCCACCACCTTCCGAATACCAAAAAGCACTTTCTTCGTCCGAAGACGCACCTTAACATCATTGCTCGAGCAAGAGTTGTCAATCAAGTACCAAGAAGAGCATAAAGGACGTAGTTCGTCATTTTTTACGTGTGTGTTTTTTGACAGAAAAAAGAGGGAAGAAGAAGAAGGAAACAAAGAAACAAATCGAGACGTAGAAAGAAACAAAGAGGAAGAAAATTTGTGCCCAGATTAGGACCGAGCCCACGACCTTCGGATCACGCGTCCAATGCTTCCCTAACTTGGCTACTTCGGCGGCTGTATTCTCCGGAACTTTCGCGGTTATTTATGTTAATATAGCTGCACCGTACTCTCGGGAGGGGTAGCCACCTCTGCTCCGAGAACTCGGGCTGAAGGGAACATTTCTATTTTCTTCGCCCAAAAATATGACGGACTACCTCCCCTATGACCTCCTTGGCGTTCTTGACTGCCAGATTTTCTTTCTGTGTTCATACGATGAGCCCCTCATTCCAATTTATATTAAGCTGCGTGGATGGCGAGGGTCTAAGTTCTGGCCGCATTGGTGCCAAATGTAGCATGAGAGGTTTTCTTGTCAGTCGACTGCTCTTGACAGGCTGCCTGTAGATGCCAGGGTTACGGTCCAGGGGTTAAAAAGAAAGTCCCTTTCGCCGTGTGTTGATGGGACGACGCTGGCTACCACCCCCAAGCATAGGATGCAGGTACATTGCCATAAATATTCGACAAATACAGCCGCCCAGGTAGCCAAGCTGTTAAGGGATCGGGTGCGTTATCCAAAGATAATGGGTTGGCTCCCCACCCTAAACGCCTGTTTCTCTCCTCTTGCATCCTGTATTTCAAATATTTCACTAAAAAAAGTCTAGATCCACAAGAAAAAAAAAAAAAGAACCCCGTCCGGTATTCTCTACTTGGCGTTTGTGAGTTTCGGTCTACCTTTGTGAGTCAAGTTCACGAGCCCCTCATTCCTCATTCCAGGGAGACACATCCACGTTAAGTGATGAGGTAGTTGCGGGCTCTGAAGGTGAGAGGACGGCTCGCATCTGAAACCACAAGGCTGGGGTTGTCTTGGTGTTGTGCCAGCACAGCTCCTATCTTGCCGGCGCCTGCACCAGTGTGAAGCTCCATAGACAGCATAAGGGTTTAAGTGTGCCAAAATAGGAGCGGGGTAACAGGCATTAAAAGTGGCGCCTGGAAAGTTCAATACGTTGCAGGGGTTAACTTGTTGCTGGAGTGTATCTTACTTGTTCAGAAGCAAGTTTTGCAATATGAACAGACCACGTTAGATTTTTATTAAACAACACACCGAGACATTTTTGGAAAGAAGTGTGATTGATCGTTATACTATCATAATGAATATGTATACAATTAGTTTCCGCGGTGTTGATGAGCTTGAAAATAATATATTTCGTTTTATTTATATTTAAACTAAGCGCACATACGTGTAACAAACCGTGAAGGTGGATTAAGTAAGCACTTATTTTGAAGCGGCGAGAATGAACAGGAAGAGAAGAAAAGAT
The DNA here is from genome assembly GCF_048455015.1 of Haemaphysalis longicornis. Lineage (NCBI taxonomy): Eukaryota > Metazoa > Arthropoda > Arachnida > Ixodida > Ixodidae > Haemaphysalis > Haemaphysalis longicornis. The sequence continues at coordinate 385,089,061 of NW_027526203.1, read as the reverse complement.
TAGTGTCATCAGCGTACATTGCCAGATCGGGAGAGTTATGAATGTCGGCAAGGTCATTCATATATGTAATGAATAATAACGGCCCTAGTATTGATCCCTGCGGGACACCATGCTTTACTTGATTGATTGATTTTAGGGTTTAACGCGCCGACGCAACGCAGGCGATGAGGCGCGCCGTAGTGGAGGGCTCCGGATTAATTTTGACCACCTGGGGATCTTTAACGTGCGCCGAAATCTCGTACACACGGGCGTTTTTGCTTTTCGCCTCCATCAGAAAAGCGGCCGCCGCGGCCGGGAATCGAACCCGCGACCTCGTGCTCAGCAGCGCAACGCCTTAGCCACTGAGCCACCGCGGCGGGTACCATGCTTTACTACCTTTGTATTGGAGGATATGTTATATGTTCGAACAAATTGGGACCTATTACTGCCGGTAAAAGGCTTGTAAAAGGCTTGTCTATAACACAGCAAAGGCCGGTACAAGCCGGTAAAAGGCTTGTCTATAACACAGCATTCGTACTCTCAGCCCTATACTGCCCCGCCGGAGCGGGATTTGAATAAAACTACTGCGGAATTATGAAGACTGAGCCCTTCGCTTTTGCCTCCGACATGTTTGGAACGAGTATGTTTCGGCAGTTTTCGGATGTAGCTGGTTGAAGTTGAAATCGCTGTTATAGACAAGCGTTTTACCGGCTGTACGCAGTCAAATGCATTGCGAAAGTCTAAAAATAGGCCAAGGGTATATTTTTTGTCTTCAATATTAAAGGTGATGTGAGACCCTATTTCGGGGCCTTCTCAGGGGCGTGAAAATAGGGAGGTTGAGGTCTGCTGTATAGACTGTCCTGATTACAGTGTTTAATTGGTTTTCTTCGGCGTGGGTAACTTTGGGGTATGGCAAACTGTACGATATCTGGTTCATGATCAGTGACTGCGTGAGTATTATCATTTGTTTTGTAATTCCTGGTATTTCACTGGTCAGGGGTTTTTAGAATGTGGGCCAACTGATTAAAGATTCTCTGTATTTTCGCAATTGCGAGATGGGCTCCGCCGATTCTCTATAGGGCCATGCCGAGGATAAGCGTTGCCGATACCGTAGCCTGAACTATTCAGTTTGCATTAAAGAGCTCTCTCTCTGTTACGTGAGTGTCGCCTGAGGTGACATGCTGAACAATTTAGGGTGGTTTATTAACTTGGCTGCGTGGTGCCATCTATTGTTTGCCAGACAAACCTCACGATGGTGAGGGCCCGCGGGCAATTCAAAGTAGTTCAAATATTTGTGTTGTTAGACTGCGTACTGTGTTTTATTTTCTATTATTGCACCTTTTAGTTTGCTTCTGCCCATAATCAACGCCTTCGTTGGTTTTTGAGTGCGTTGCGGTAATATTTTGGCAATACTGGCGCCGATGTGAGTTCCAGGGGGAGGGGGGGGGGCGTTTTGATATGGTGCCATCAGTTGCGGGCACAGCTGGGGACCACGTCTGCCGAGCATGCGGCTACCAACGGAGCATACGTCACTGAGCAGGCGCGGCACCTGCAGAAACCACGTATCTTTTCTTTCGTCTGCTATGTAGTATCATTGTCCTCCTTTCCACACTTCAGTTGCCATCACGCCAGACAAGCCGTTACATCTGGCTGCCTCAATCCTAGTTCCCAGTTTGCAGCGATGACGTATTTACGCGGACGCTTGATGAGCACGGCTGACAGCGGACGCCTAGCAGGCACGGGAAAATTGGAAAATGAGCCTAATAACGCTATCGCGTTAAAACTGTTTTATTAACGCGAGTGTTATTAGGCTTATTTTTCGATTTCCCCGTGGCTGCTAGCCGTCCGCTGTCAGCCGTGCCCATCAAGCGTCCGCGGAAGTACGTCATCGCTGCAAACTGGAAACTAGGATTGAGGCAGCAAGATTCGAGGGCTGGGGCCCTATTCCCGATTGCACAAATTGCCGGCAATTCGCCCATGTTTTTTTTGCGTAAGCACGACGTAAGCAATCAGTGACGTGCTGCACCTATAGCTATGACGACATGCAGTGTAATTTGACGAGTCACTCATAAAGATCGCTACCAAGGTATCAAATATTGTGCAAGAAAGATATAAAAACACTTGGCATGTACTATAAAAATTAAGACGGTAGCTGAGGCTGACAAGAAAAACACATTTCTAGGGGTCAAATTTGGCGTCAACACCACAAGGCGATCGAGTAACGTTGATCCAAAAGCGAGCGAAAGGCGGATGTCGAGCTAAAGAACATCACACAATTTTTTACCGTATCTATTTATTTCTTTCAATCGCTTTTAGTAACATAGTTGGGCTCTCTGCTTCAATGCAAGCTTTGTTGCGTTATCACCTTCCCACGCCGCCCCGCTATCGTCTGCTGCTATGTTACAAGTTTATGGCGTGATCACAGAAAAAGACGGCGGCGACCATCGCTTGTGTGACACATAAGAGTAGCAAAGCGCTACCCCTGATAACCGCGGAGCGCGCCGATGTCGCCGATTCATTCATTCGTCAAGCTAGACTTCAATCAGCGTTGTAATAAACAAAAGAGTCACTTTTCTTTGTTATTTTTCTCTTGAGTTCGATCATGTGACCCAGCAGCTTACTTGAAGGTGTATGTACAAATGCCATGCGTTGGGTTCTCTTTGTCGTGGACAGGCTCGTATTGCCCTCTTATGTTGCGGTTACGCCAAACAAATAATTTTTATTTTATTGCCAAACATAAAAGCAAACTACGGCACGTGATTTGTATCCTCCGTGATTGGTGACTTAGAAACAGTCGAAACTATTATTTCTTTATAGACGACATGCTTCAAACCGCGCGTCATGCGAAACTGTGCCTGCTGCAAATTGCCGGACATTTCGCGGCGCCGAAAGCCGGGGCAAGTTTTTGCCCTATTTTGCTCGTATTTTGCGACAAAAACAATCGCCATTTTCAAGCTGTTACGTAACATTACGTAACTTTTACGCAGGCTGAAGTTGGCGATGTGTGACGTAACGTTCGCGCCAACTGTTTAAATTACGTCACGCCTTCTCAGCCATTCACAGAGAGGGTGTGTATTACAAGCAGTACTGTTGTTGAATAGCAAAGACAGGCTTACGTTGTCATGTCCGGTGCATTTGGTCTAGTTTTTCATTGCCGGCCAAGAATTATGCGCTTTCAGTAAAGAGAAATAAGGCAAACTTTAGAACTGGTGCCCGTAAACGTCATGAAACGTGAAAATGACGACAGCACACACAGCCGCTTTGTAAACCGGAAGCACGTGACCAAAACTGAAAGCCAATCAGAAAAGACTTCCGGCAAATTGCCAGAATTGCCGGCAATTCGTGCAGTCGAGAATAGGGCCCTAGGTTGGAGAATGAATTAACCGCTCGGCTGCAGTCCCTACGAGGCGGCGAACCGCCACGTCGAGAAGCATCGGACGAATGTCACGATCGGGACCTCGAGTAGCGTAAGCGACAGGCCTTATCTATCCTCACGTGTTTGCCGGATTCTCGATTCATAGTGTCATTGTGGCAGAGTACCTCGCAGTACCTGGCGATCGACTAGTTTGTGGCTGCCGTAATTTTATTGCGCGAACAATACATGGGCATGTCGGGAAAATGCTCGCGCTGATCCGCCTCGGTGTGTCAACAGAGTTGAGTGAGAGATGAGCACACAACGATATAGTGGAGAGAGACGGTGCCGACGTGGCCAGGGCGATGTCTCGACAACTGCCTCTGCGTAGGGCGGCCAAACAGCGGGATGAAGCAAGGGGACGAAAAGTCGCACAGATGCTTAAAAATCTATCCGTAGATCTCAAATACCAGTTACCCGCGCAACATAGCATAACCATTTCAGCCGTATTTTTATTTGAAGCGGAAATTGTGTTGCTACATGTTTTTCGAATAGCTTCGGACCTCAGAAGCATAGAGATGAAAAAGAAAGTACGCTCATAGTGCAAGTGTTTCTTAATTTAGAAGTATGGCAATTAATTAGGTCATTAGGTAAATAAAATTTTCTAAGGGGTAAAAACAACGTTTCTTTGTCTCCAAATCTCACACTTTGAGCATAAAGAAAAAATAAAGCTAGTAGAACAAGTATTTACAGATTTATAGACGTTCTGACAGACCGGGATTTCAGTTTCTTTACCCGCCCCGTCCTCATACCCTGCGTCTGCGGAAGCTTCTTTTTCATCTCGTCCAGCCCCGCGAAAGCGCAACAAAGGGGCTATATATCCAAGATTCATCCTTGAAGAACTCTTGACACGAAAACAGTTTTCGTTTTGTTCTCAAGGCGGTAGCGAATATTTTGTGTGGTGTCGTCAAATGACGACACCAGGGCCGAAAGGATTTCAACGGTTGGGTGAACTCAAGTGCTCTTGTAATTTGTCTAATATTGAAAAAGCTTGAATGACGGCAATGGCAGAAAGTCTCGTCACACCTTCACTATGCACAGCTTCGGCGCGACATCGAGATTCTCTCATTGCATGACTTTCTAAGCGCTTCCATGTTTGCATTAAGAGGTGGGGTTAATGAGTGCCGTGGTGGATATGAACTTGGTCCTCGAGAATTCTTATTTCGGTTACGGCCCTACATATTGACACAACGCCAGTGAAGTGGATAGAAATTATCCATGCTATCACACACCAATAGGGCAGCGAGCGACCTCGAATGCACAGGTTTCTTTATATTCCAAATGCTAAACCACTGACAGACTTAAGATCCGAGCCTGAATTGGCAAACAATTAAGTTTGCATCGTAGAAAATTACCTTAGAAGGCGGAATAACGCAAGGAGTACCAAAACTGTCTCTTAAAACTGGCTCGAGCTCTCGTAATCTAGTCGCCTATCGCAGCCCGCTCAACGTCATTTCCACATCCTTGAGCATGCCAGACTAAGCGAGTGCCACACAGACAAATAAACTGCTATCGGTGCTCGTGGGCAGCATGTAAACAAAAAATGGCTGGTAATATCTACGCAGCTGCCTGACATGCCACATCTAATTTAGCACATTCTGCGGCACCGAAGGTTTATTCCCACATCAGAATGAATGCCTTGGACGGCAGTAACTGAATAAAAGACATTAAAAGTACATTATATAAAATCCGAATAAAAGCGCAGGCGCATTTCTCACAGCCGCGACATGCGATATTCCCAAACGGTGCTGCTAGTCACCACAGAATTGGGAGAGCAGATCTCGAAAGACGAGTCGAGACGAGAGCCTGAATTCACGCTGGTTGCGGCCGCTCGTGGTAACCGGGTTGTGGTGTGTGGAGCAGGGCTTTCACCGAGTTCGTATCGCAGGAGCTTGCCATCAGCAGCCACGGGGCCCGAACAGCGAGGCATGTCGACCACCCTGACGTACGAGTTGGCTTCCCGCCATTTCCTCCAGTTGGTGTAGTGGTACCGAAAGGCGAGCACCGTCCAGGTGCCGTACACGGTGAAGAGCAGAAAGGCGAGCGTAACAAGTCCGATGGACTCCCACAGGTGTCGGAGAAGCAGCTGCTGCGCGGCGCCGTGCAGGCAGAGCACGCCGCAGAGGAAGGCGAGTGGCGAGAGCAGCCCGAAGCACGCCACGTCCACGAGAAAGCACCGCCGCACGTCCGGGATGTGCAGCCACTCGTCGAAGCGCCGAGGTCGGTGTACAACGTTGAAGCGGTAGTGGCAGAGTTCGCAGGTCTCGCTACCACTGGCGCTGAGCCAGTGCTCCAGGCAGGGCAGGTGCACGAGGCCAATGGTGCCCGCGCAGAGGCAGATGGACAGCAGCGGGAGCAAGTGGTCGCCTTCGTGGCAGATGCGGCAGATGGGACCGCTGCTCGCCGTCACGTCGGCCGAACCCACTCTCCATGTTGGACTGAGCGGGACTGTCTCTTCGTCGAATGCTCCGGGTGACAGGGCGGCTCCAGGCGTAGCGCTACCCACCTGAATGCAGCCCACGGGGCTAGGCAAGGAACTGAAATCTTCGGGGCCATGCAGTGACTGCCAGTCAACGCTGAAGTGCCCGCTGCCGATGGGTGTTGAAGCCAGAGACTCACACGGAACGCTACCGGTTGCACTGACTTTGCTTCCTGCCATTTCACCACGTTTGGATCCGCACGGCAACATACGACTGCAGATATGATGCGCGCGGATACGTGAACTCGGGGGTTGTGAACTGAAGATGGCACTGCGCATGTCCGGCTAACTATCGCAGGATCAGTGATCGCTATTTGAACATGGATGCAGTATCGCTCCGGAGCGGCGTTACTGTACAGCCGCCGCTTCTGAATGATTTTTTGGTGCTGATGTTATTTAGTTTGTCCTCAATTCCTTTTCTTAATTGTTTTTTTTTTTTGCTCGAGATACAATGGTGCACGATGCGACAGAAAAAATTGGCCGCGTATCTGCTTCTTTCGTTGCAAATGACGTCAAAAGACGATAGTCTTTATCGGCTTTTGCCAAGTAAATGCCTCCCTTCGCTTTACCGCTCACCTCTCATGTTGTTCCTCTTGCGTCGCTCTCCTCCCAAGGTAAAGACGCCAAATGTTTGTTTAAATCATTTTAAATTTCCCGCGTTCCACTGCTCCAAACCGGGTGTCTCGATGCGAACGCTGCCGTACGGCGAAGACACGCGTTAATCGAGGCACCCTACTTCAACGTTTATAGAACCGCGTTTGCCTACTCCACGTGCGTTGCAAGCAGAACGTGGAAACTATCTAGTGGAACCTTGCGTAACTGTTGCCGGTTGATTTCTTAAAATGGCGCCAGAAGCTATAGTGGCGCGGGCGACAGCAGGCGACGGCGGAGTGAATTCTTTTTCTGCAGTTGATGAAGTATTTAATTTCGCAAAAGTCAAGCATGTTGGAATTTTTATAAAGGAACACTGCAAATATCACTTCTGTATTGATTTGTTGTCTCATATTTGCGTAATGTCTTGTTCTTCTTCAACAATGTTGACAAGTATGAACTTTACACCGGACCAAGACGGGTAGATTTAGCTGTGACTATATAAGACAATTGCGCAGACATTGTTTTGCTTTGGCCGGGTGGCTGAATCGAGTCACAGACAGACAGACGGACAGACAGACAGACATAAAGACAGACCAAAATTTCTGCGTTTAAGTAGCCCAAGAAAGACTATCGTCTTTAAAAAAAAAACAGTTAGATGGACGAGTACTCGAGCGGAGTCTAGTTTGCAAATCCCGATGCAAAAATTAATCGGCTATAATATTTCATGCGGTTCAATACGCACGTTCATTTTTTAGAATGCCTGATTAGGAACCCGCGCGTCATGGTTTTCACATATAGTATAGATATAGCACACATATAGTACTTGCAGTCGACTCAATAGCATTTCAAACTGTACCTTCTCGAAAACGAAAAAAAAAAAAAAATAGAAACCCCATCATAACTTCACAAGAACTTTGCGTTGAGAGAGAGAGAGAGAAAAACTTTTATTGAGCGACTGGGGTTAGGGAAGCGTGGTGGCCGCCAGTTGGAGGTCGGCGGCGACGATGGCAGCTCGTTCCACCAAGGCGATCTGAACGCCCGGGTCGGAGCTACCCAGCGCACCCTCCCATTGCTCGTCGCGAGTGATTGAAGGGAAGGGATTGGATGGACAGGCCCACATAGAGTGGGGAAGTGTGGCGCGCTGGCCACATGCGGGGCAATGAGGTGAGGGGTAGAGGGAAGGGTGGATGTGATGGAGCACCGCCCTGCAGGAAAGGATTGAACCTGAAGAAGTCGCCAGGTGCGCGCTTGCTCATTGCGGAGCTGGGGATGCGGGGGGTATTTTCGGCGGGCGAGGCGGTAATGTGTGAGTATGCCATGATACGCAATTAGGCGGTCTCTGGCGGATCGGGGCCCGTGGTAAGGAGCTTCCGCTCGGATTGTGAATCCTCGAGCCGCGTCATGGGCCGCCTCGTTCCCCCCGAGTCCCGAGTGCGCCGGGGTCCACAGCAGTTCTACCGGGGAAGTTGGAGGATTTTGAGAGATAATTTTGAGTGCCAATGGCGAAATGAGACCACGGGCGAAATTTTGAACGGCCGTCTTTAAATCAGAGATTACGATCGTGGGGGTCGGCCTTTGTGACAGGGCGAGCGCAATTGCCGCCTCTCGCGCCGTGGCAGGGCAAGGGGTGCGAACTGTAAGGGAGCATAACGGGGGATCATCCGGCCGATTCACAATGGCCAGAGCATAAGCATCGCGGTGACGGTATTCTGCCGCGTCCACGTATAAAATATCTGGTCTTACAGGTAGGCGTCGCTGAAGAGCCTACGCTCGTTGCATTCTGCGTCTTGCATGATACACAGGGCGCGTGTTGCGTGGTACAGGACGGACTACAAGTCGAGCGTGAATAGCGCGAGGAATGGGGCATTTATGAGCGGGCAAAGTAGGGGCACGAATCCCGAGTCGGTCTAGGATGTGCAGACCGGTTGAGGTAGTGGATAGGCGGGCTATTTGTCCTGTCAGGTGCGCCTCCACAAGCTCCTCGGCATTATTATGGATACGAAGACGGTCTAATCTGGCAGTGGAAGAGTACAGGGGTATTTGAAGTGCCGCTTTGTAGGCTTTTCTGATAAGGCAATTGATTTTTCAAACTCAGCAGCACTGGCATGAAGGTAGGGGAGGGAGTATGTTATTCTGCTGATCACAAAGGCCTGAATGAGTCACGATCTCTCACTCTCACAGAGCCCATGCCGGCGGTTGGCAATCCTTTTTATGAGACCAATTGTTTGGACAACATGCTTAGTTAACTGGGTGACGAATTGTGTATTGGTTCGATTCCGTTGTATAAGGACCCCGAGAACTTTTAGTGTTTGAACTTCCGGGACCCAATAACCATTAATAGAGATAGAGATATCTGACGTTGTGCGGGCTGCTCTTTTGGGTGGCAGAACGAGCAGCTCGGACTTGTTAGGAGAACATGTAAGGCCTGCTAACTCTGCATGTTTAACTACAATATTTGCACCATTTTGTAAGGTCTCTGTCACCTGTCACCCAGAGAGTGATGTCATCGGCGTACATACTGAAGCGTAGACGGGGAACTTTCTGTAATTCTTTGGGGATATTTAGCAAGGCCAGATTAAAGAGCATGGGTGATAACACAGCCCCTTGCGGCGTACCTATCGATGGCAAATTCAAGGTGTGTGATGTGATGTGTCCGATTTGGAGGATTGCCGTGCGTTCCGTGAGAAAGCTGCGAACGTAGTTGTATGTGCGCTGTCCCGGGTTTACATATTCTAATCCGCGCAGAATGGCGGTTTGCGAAACTCTATCAAAAGCCTTAGTGAGATCCAAGGCCAGGATGGCGGCCGAATCGAGCCTACTGGGGGAAGTTATCACCTCGCGGGATAGCTGAAAGAGGACGTCCTGTGGGGATAAGCCGGAGTGAAAGCCTATCATAGAATGCGGAAGCGCGTCTGTGGAAGTGAGATGATAGGTGAGACGCGTGAGGATGACGTGTTCGAGGACTTTTCCCAAACAGGATGTGAGGAAAATGGGCCGGAGATGTTCGATGGAAAGTGGCTTTCCTGGCTTTTGGGATGAGGGTGATTTTAGCGTGCTTCCAATCCCGAGGCAGGGTTCCCTGCTTCCAGCAATGATTAAAGTACGCTGTAAGGGCCGAAATTGAACTATCGTCAAGGTTGCGAAGCATTTTATTAGCGATACAGTCCGGCCCCGGTGCCGAGCCGGGTTTGAGTTGGAGGAGAGCCCCCCGCACCTCCGACTCAGTAATATCAGAGTCCAGACTGTCATTGGTGAGACCTTTATACTCCGGTAGCGGCTGTTTTTGACCGGTAGGTACGTATAGGGAACAAATTTTGTCTACGAGTTCCTCATCCGTGCCGGGAAAGTTGTGGATGATTGTGGTGAGGCGGTGATTTTGTTCTGTTTTAGAATGACCGGGGTCAAGCAAGTGTTTAAGTAGGGCCCATGTTCTCTTCATGCCTAACTTCCCTCTCATTTGGTCACATACTTGTCCCCACTGATCGCGGGCGAGACGGTCAGCGTGATCGCGAATTTTGTTATCTAATTCTGCCAATTTGCGGCGAAGTTTGCGATTGTGCTTTCTTGCTTTCCACGGGCGCTGTATGCTTCCGTATGCCGCCCACAAGTGTTGCAGACGGGAGTCCACAGCGTCTGATGGAAGGTCAGGATCCACCTGTTTGCTGGCATTGCGCGCGTCCGTCAGTAACTGGTGAACCCAGCCTTCGAGGTTATTAGTATCTATTTCAGGTACGGTATTCTCATCTTGAGTGCGAATATGCCTGAATTCATCCCAGTCGGTGATGTATGACTGCTTGGGGTGCGGCTTCATACGCTGAGTGAGAGTGAGCTCAATCTGAATGATATAATGGTCACTACCAAGCGAATGGTCGGTGCAGTACCAATGAACATTGGTGACGTGATGAGTGAACGTGAGGTCAGGAGTGGAATCTTGTTGGACGCTGTTGCCGACCCTGGTCGGGACGAGGGGATCCGTTTCTAGAGTGAGACGATGCGCTTGTACTTGATCCCACAAAAGGCGGCCTTTCTTGGTGCAGTGCGAGTATCCACATGCAGTATGAGGCGCGTTGAAATCACCCACGATTAGGAGCATATGTTTTTGAGATTCTTTTTTAGCAAGGGAAAATAGGAGATTAAAATTGTGACTGTGGGCCTTGGGATTGCTGTATACGTTCAGTATGTAAACTCTGGTTGCGGAACGCTTAGTGGGGTACAGAACAACAAAATCATGAGGGATATTAATACTCTCGAATTCAAGCCTTTCGGCTAGGATATTTCGTTGAATTAAAACTGCCGTTTTAGGGTCATGAGAGCTTTGAAAAGCTTTGTACCCGGGGAGTTTAACGTTCGTGCCGGTTTCCTGCAATGCTATGATGTGTGGGGGTTTCTCTAGCGTTTGGGAATGCATTTGCAAGGTACTGCGCTTTTGTTTATAGCCCCTGCAGTACCACTGCCAGACGCGTAGGGACTCTGTGGTGTTATTCAAGGGTCTCGTCATACTACTGGGCGACAACGGGGGCATACGGAATTGGATTATTAACTCCAGTGACCATCCCGCGAATGTACGAGCGCATTTCTTCGATGTTCGCCTGCAGCGTCGAGAAGCTGGTCTGGAGGGTTTGACAGATATTGGTGTACTCAGTTTATTGCTCGAGTAACGCCGTCCTGCAAGAATTCTCGATAGCTTCAAATCGAGCATCTATTTGCTCGTCTTGGCGAGAGATCGCAGGGGCGGAATGGGATTCTTCCGTTGTCGCCTTGCGTTTCGGCGGTGGTGGATTACTGATTGAGGATTCAGCGGCGTTAGTGTCGAGCTTAAGTCGGAGGGATGCATTTTCTCGGCGAAGCGCCGCGTTTTCCTCGCGAAGTATGGTGATTTCTGCTCGTGTGGCAGCAAGTTCCTTTAGTAACAATCGTGCATACCTCTAGCGCTTATGGCAACGTCAGAAATAAGGCGTGCTACATTAAGGAAGTGGCCAAGCTGTACCACCTGGAGGGAAAGAGAAGGCCGAAGTGCTTCCTACCATTGCGCGATATGACTCATGCGCCAGTTGGTGGAGAGACGCGGCGCGGTGGCTCAGTGGCTGAGGCGTTGCGCTGCTGAGCATGAGGTCGCGGGTGCGATTCCCGGACGTGGCGGCCACTTTTCTGATGGAAGCGAAAAGCAAAAACGCCCGTGTGTACGAGATTTCGGCGCACGTTAAAGATCCCCAGGTGGTCGAAATTAATCTGGAGCCCTCCACTACGGCACGCCCCATCGCCTGCGTTGCGTCGGCGCGTTAAACCCCGCAATCAATCAATCAATCAAGTTGGTGGAGAGGGCCGAGAGAGGGAATATTTTATTGCAGGATCCAAGTGGGCAAAGAATTGTAGGGAGCGTTGCCAGATTCAGAAGAAGCGGCCCACGCCAATGGTTTCCTAGAATGAGGATGCTACCCTAAAGGCTCTCTGCTAGAATTTATAAAGTTTACTCTCTCTCTCTCTCTCTCTCTCTCTCTCTCTCTCTCTCTCTCTCTCTCTCTCTCTCTCTCTCTACCTCTCATGCATTTTCCCACCGAACAGTTGTTGTCTTTCTAACGATACCTGGGCTGGCTGTACATTTCGAGTGATTGCAACGATCATGCTGGGTTTAGAAAACGAGTTTTTTTCGTCCGATCGAGGTAACACACAAGCTACCTAGATGGGATATTGCAGAAAATCACCCAGTTCTAACGAATCAGGCAATTAATAAAAAAGATTCAACACCTTAGTGCACAACTTCTTTTTTTTATTGCGCCATTTTGCCACAGGGCATAGGTAGCAGGAAAACAATGGACAAAACAGGACAGGGGTACGACGAAGAACGAAAGCAAAAAAAAAAAAAGGAAAGAAAGAAATACACAATGTGAGGCGGGCGCACTCCAGAAAACTCGGAAAGTCCGGTTTCGGAAATGAATTCCAACACTTTCTTGTAAAGTGGACCCTGCGCCCACCGATGAATATCGGGAGGTCGGCCTGGGCGATGTCCTGTGGGCCCCATGTGTCGAGCTCGGGTCGATTGAAGCCCTGGGCACGTCCCTAGCAAGTGTTGCAATGTCGCCTCAGCAATAGGGGCAGGGCAGTAGGGGCAGGTCGGGGAGGGATCTGCAAGACTAGAAGTCCACGTTGCTCGCACAGCTGGCGTCAGCGCGACGCCGAGGCGGATTCTTCGAAGCACGACCTCTTCACGGCGGGTTAAGCCGCCAGGAAGGTCAGACCCACGCGGAGGGAGAAGGGCACGCGTGGAGCGCCGAAGAATATCTTTCCTGATGAGTAGGGTGTCTTCCAGTGGGAGCTGCAGAAATGGGAGTGGGTACACCATTTGCGGCGGGTGAGCGGCCGAGTCGGCGAGAGCGTGCGTGGTCGTGCTCCGGCGGGTCCAGAGGACGCGAACAGGGCACGGGAATGATTGGAGTATCTGGTGCACCTCGCATGTAATACTCAGTGTACTGTTGACGCGCCGGAGCTCTCGAGCAGCCTGAGTGGAATCAGTGTATAATACCAAGCGTGGTGGTGGGGCAGCGCCGAGCTCAGAAGCTAAAGCACACAGGCCATCACGAATGGCAACCAGCTCCGCCAACTCAGAAGGAAGTGGCGCCTCTGTGAAATACGTGCATGTCTGGTTGATGGATGGCATAGTGCGGCAGACAAGGCTTGTGTGGAGGATGCCATCGGCAACCCCGGCGTCCATATGCGCTTGAAGGCCCTCTGGCGAGTCAAAAGGGCGCGGTGGGTTGGCCTGCCTCCCTTGGGGGTGAACGCTTTTTATGCACCCTAGAGGCCGGTTGTCCGTAGTTTGAGGTCGCTGCCATGGAGGGGGCTCCGCTAAGCGAGGTAGCAGAGGCGAAGCACGATCGTAGTAGTGTGCAAGTGATGCCGCGGCGGAAATAGATTGAATTTTTAAACGACGAGCCGATCGACGCTATGTACGATTTCATCCAGCGTGTTCAGTTGCGCTTCGGCTTGAAGTGTCGGTATAGAGGTCATGCGAGGGAGTCCGGTGATAACTCGCATTGCTTCTCTATTTGCAGTTTCTAAGCGATCCCAGTCGCGCAAGGTAAGGTGTTGGAACTGGGCTTGGTAAACGAGTCAAGGCTGGAATATAGTACGCACTAGCGCACGCATGACTCGAGAGCAGGCACCCCCTGACTTCTGGCCGATACGGCGGAACAAGTGTAACATTCTGGTGGCCTTTTGTCGGGTGGAGCGGACCCATGAGGATGCTGACCCAGCTGCACTGATTTCCAGTCCCAGTATATGCATATGATCAGTGGCGACAAGGGGTTCACCATTCAAGAACAGGGATATCGGTGTCTGCAATAGCCGTTCTCGACCCTTACGATTTGTGACGGACATGTAAGTGGTTTTTTTGCGGAGACAGCTTCAGGCCAATAAGCGAACACCACTGTGAGGTAACGTCCACGGCAGCCTGTAGACCTGCTTCTTGACGAGACAACTTGTCGTGCACCGACCACACAGTGATATCGCCCGCATATACGAGGAAAAACGTGTCCGGTATGCTATCCAGCTGCCCCGCCAAGGGTAATAGGGCCACGTTGAACAGCACAGGAGGCAATACGGAGCCCTGAGGCACGCCTCGCTCTGAAAGAGTGTCCCACGCGTTCCTTGCCTATGCGGATAGAGAACGAGCGGTTGTGAAGGAAGGACTTGACAAAGTGGCATACTGCTGGCGGAAGGAGGAGTCTCTGTACACACAAAACACAAGTTAGCCTGAATGGGAGTTTCTTGGCTGGAATACGTCTTTTAAACTCCTCACGACAGACGGCCTGCTCCCACGTGTGGTAGTATGATGGTGGAAAAACTGCCAGTTTACACCGGGGGCCACAAGCCGTCGTAAATAAGCGCATTTACCACGGTTGTACCTCTTCACAAAACGCAGTATCTGGCTGTGATTACTGCGTTTGTCCCAATGGGAGTATTAAAAACTCCCACGCCACCTCCATTTCCTTCTCCTCCTTCTTCACCCCTTCCTCCTCTACGCGTCCTTACAAAATGGCTGCCAGTTGGTGTCGTGTGTCGTGTGAGCTCCAGCGTCCCCGAAAATTTATTGCCAGTGTGAACTTGCGGCCGCACGAACGGATGTGAAGTGCTTCCCAACAACCGAAGCTCGTTGCGAACATTGTGGAACCAGCCTGGACTGACGTGCGACGGGCTGCAACGTCGCCTCCGTGTCACCGACCTTCGAGCTGACGGAATACGCCAGCGAGCCGACGCGAGGCCTAAATGCAGTGAACGCTGAGAGTGGCTCGTTAAAAACAACGCGGTTATGCTTCTGCGAGGTGGTTGAAGGTAAGATTTTCACGTTTTTTTATTGTACGCAACATTTTGGGAGACTTGTGCCCCTTCTAGCGTCAAATAAACTCAACGTGTTTCCCGCGCCACTGCACGGGCGATTCTCTGCCACTGGAGGTGAGCGTTGTGCGTGAAAGACGGCACCATGCCCGGAACGTCATTGGGGAGGCCGAACAGTGTGAAAGCAATGCGTATTAGCGCGGGTCTCGAGCAGAACACTCACTCATTCACACTCGCAAGCAGAATGAAAACTGTCCGAACTCTGGACGGCTGTTAGGTGTTTTTATTAGGCTGTGTCTGTGGCTTACTGGCAAGCGAGGGTGAAGTTGGCCGGTCAAACGTCGCAGGACTGCCGCTTTTCTTGAGAAGTAGGTGTGGTGCCAGCCGCGCCTGCTACGAGGAGGGTGACTGCCGCGTGCCGCCGGCGATTAATTGCTTTCACTGGAAAGGGAGAACGTCGGGGCCCCGTGGGAGCTCTCCATACGCTAGGCGCGTGTAACTATAACCAGCAAGTGCCATTCGAGGGAGCATTCTGTAGAATCGACAGACGACTGCTTATTATTTTTTTTTTGAAGGGGGGCACGCGCAGGCGTCACACCGACCGAAATTTTTCCGTAGCTTTCGGTGAGGGGAGAGAGGGGCAGTGCGGGGGGTAAAACCTGAAGCTCGTTCCCAGAACACTACACGCAAGGAAAAGAGGGAAAGGAAGCATTTTGAGAAGTTGGTCGCCTTTTTGAACAGCAGAACACTTCGTTTTGACGAACTAGTGAGTATGGTGGCCACCATATAGTGAGCGCAGGTGTCTCGGACAGAAGTGCAATTTTTCGTAGCTTTAAACAAACATTCAGACATTACGGAAAGTTGGACACAAGAGTGACAAGTTCAGCGTCTTTACAGTGCCGTTTCTTTTCTTTTTTTTCAGGTCAGATGCCCAATATGCTTATGTATTTGTTACCGCAGATTT
Source organism: Haemaphysalis longicornis (assembly GCF_048455015.1). Lineage (NCBI taxonomy): Eukaryota > Metazoa > Arthropoda > Arachnida > Ixodida > Ixodidae > Haemaphysalis > Haemaphysalis longicornis. The sequence goes on along the minus strand of NW_027526203.1, from coordinate 385,073,302 downwards.
AAAGCGTTTTGCTATCCCTCTAATGAATGTGCTGCTGTGGCTTCCAGAAGAACGTGCCAGGGGGTGCGGCAACGTCAGCGTTTGGGAGGAACGTGCAAGCAAACAGCGCACCGACGACATGCTGACCTCATTGTTTGCAAATTGCTTAAATTTTTTTTGTTGAGAAGTGTTGTAGTAGATAAAGTTCTTACCAAGATACCTTGTGTTCTCGATGTAGGTGTTTTGTTGATTCAGTGTTTTTATTGTCTTATTAACGTGTTCACACGTATATCGTATTCATGTAATTTTTATGCAATAAATTGACTGTGCAGAAAACAAACTTTTCACGTTTCGCCATTCAACGTTTGAAGCGGAAAAAGACTAGAAATTACGTGATCCCCAACGAAAAATAAAAATGCGGCTAGTGCCCTTATTAAGAACTCCCAAATGCAGTAATAAATTCCACTGCAGCGCATATATATGAAGCGCACAAAAACACACACACACACAAAAAAAAAACCTCGAATGCAGGTCAACACTGCTCCCAATGCGCCCCCTGAAAACTCCCAGTTAGAGGAAACAATACACTCCCAATGGTACCCCTGGAAACTCCCATTGTAGTGGCAGTAAAATGAAACTCCCATATGCTACTGAAAAAACTGCCGAAATAATGGGAGTAAGGCGAAACTCCCATTCGAAGGAGTTTTGAAAACTCCGAATTGGTACTGAGTTATGACACAAGCCATTTACTCCCATTCCGGCTTATTTGTGTTCTGTGTGTAGCATACTCATTATAGCTGAGTGGCTCACGTTGTCATACGCCTTTTCAACGTCCATGGCCAAGATCGTACCGATATTGCGTGACCTGCCACCTAAAAGCACCATAGATGCAATATGGCCCAGGCCATCTTCTGTTCCCAGGTGTGGACGAAACCCAATCTGAGCTGGGTGATACCATCCGTATCGTTCCAGCTAGCAGGAAAGCCGCGTGGCGAGCATCCGTTCCAGTAGCTTGCACAAAGTGGATGTCAGTGCGATAGGACGGAGGTTACTCAACTGGTCGGGGGGTTCCCAGGTTTTGGGATAGGTACCACTTCGGCGTGTTTTAAGGTAAGTGGAATGTCGCCGGAAGCCCAGCCAGTGTTGAACCAGTCCAGTAACCAATGCAGACAGGGACCGTCCATGTTCTTAAACACTTCATATGTTACACCATCTGGGCCCGGTGCGGTGCGCAGTTTAGCCTTATCAATAGCTGCAAGGAACTCAGCCATGGTAAATGGAGCCTGTATCCCGTCAAGATCTTCCTGGCTTGGGAGCGACCCAGCCTCCGGTGGAAGAGTAGGTAGGCTGACAAATGCTGGTGGAGCTTGGTCGTACCTCGGGAAGAACTGCTTGGCCCCATCTGGAGCAAATTGGCTCGGAGTGCGTCCAGAGGCAAGGCAGGCGGTGGCTGCCGGGTCTTGGGGGCGGCCACCACGCTCCATACGACGAAAAGCGCGCCATACAGACGCGCTGGTAGATTATGGGCCTAGTGAGGCACACCAGTCCAACCACCGTTGACGGGATAGCGATTTTTCATGACGGCGCGCGGCTGCAGTGAGGAAGTGCAACGAAGTCCGTAATTCCGGATTTGTGGGCTGTTTATTAGCCGCCAGTTCTGCTCTGCGTCGAGCTGCCCACAGGTTTAGAAGATGGAGGTCTGGTGCAGGCTTGTTCTCTTCTACCCAGGAAGTGCGCGTGGCATCCCGAAGGGCGGTACGTAGCACACGCAGCGGATCCGAGGTTTCTTCACAGACAGACGTGTTCAGGCCCTTCCGAAACAAGTCCCAGTCTGTGACAAAGCACTGGCGTCTGTTTGAGCGCTTGATATCCGGAGCTAAACCGAGGCGAATGCGATAGTGGTCACTTCCCCAGCATTCCGGTTCTCGTTCCCAAGACACTGTCCGCGCTCCAAGCCACCACGATAGGTCGGGGGGAGTATGTGGGACTCCGCGGATGCTCCTGTCGACGGGTTGGGGTGTCCACAGGATTGAGGAGAGTGAAATGCGCATCCGTGAACGCGTCCAACACTATCGCTCCTTTGGCGCTAGAGTACGGATATCCCCATGTGCGATGCGGTGCATTGAAATCTCCGCCGACCAGCACAGCGCACCCTGGGTGCGCGCGGAGTAGATGCTAAATCTAACCTAGTCGCAACGCAGGAGAACTCCCGCTGTGCGGGAGCACGTAGCGGGACACTAGTAATACCTTATTGTGAGGAAGGCTCACTAAAACGGCCACCACTTCCTGCCAGTCATTGCACCACGGTTCTAGGTTAACCCGAGTCTGCGGGTAACAGTTGGCCACGTAGACTGCGGCTTTGCCGGGTGGTTCAGACACAGCACTGCACAGACGATCCAAAATACTAGGTGAAGCATAGGCGCTAAATCCAGGCAAATTCGGAAGTGAATTAATTTCTGGTAGGAGCAAGGCCCAGGCAGGGAGCTTCCCGATAAGTATACGGTAGCGAAGCTCCCCTACTTTGCTTGGCAGTCCTCTACAGTTCCACTGCATCACACACTTGTAGTCCCTCGGAATCATTGCATCGATGGAAGGTGTGCCAGCAAAACCGATGACAGATGTTGCAGTTACTGCACCACGAAATTGAGGAGCTCGATCTGAGATAGCTTGGCAGATGGCGGTGGCACAAGTGAGGCAGGCGTACACTCTAAGAAAAAAGGGTGTGGTAGTTTCTCCCTTAAGGGTGAAACAGGAATGTATCATATATTTCTCCCTAAGAGGTAGAAAGAGTCTCCCTTTAAGAGGGAGGAGCGCGTTTCTACCACTTGGAGTGGAGGAAGATTTTCCCCTTTCGTTAGCTAATGGAGGAGCGTTCCTCCCCTGGCAGCGTCACCCAAGCAAGGCTTGTCATGCGAGAAAGGCCTAGCGAGCTGATCGGTTTGAGGATCGAGGAAGGACAAATACTTAAGTTACTCTGGTTGCGTGCGCTTAAAATGCGCTAAAATAACCAAGAAATTACCTACCGAGCACCACAACTGCGGTTAGCAAGCGATATCGCCAATCGTATATGCGCGACTTCTAGAATTCGTCTCGCTGCGCGCCCCGCCTACGCGTTCAGAGCGAACGCGCCGCCGTAAACATAGTAGAAGTCATACCGATTGCTTTCAAAATGCCGCCTTTATTTCCGAAAGGCTCGTAACCCCGCCGTTCCCCGCACACGAGATCACAAGCATCCAATGTGGCCGTTTGAGAACAACCAGTTGTTGTTAGTCGCCTTACCTTGCTACAACCGATGCATCAAAACGCGGATCGTCTGCAATCGTAAATCTCAGCGCAAAGGCAATGCAGGCAACACGAAAAACGTATCCGTCACTGTCGCGCCCGTCCGAGCGAGAAGATGATGATGCTCCCCCTCTAGCGTGCTAGAAGTAAAGCAATCGTAAACGTTTTAAAATGACCGATAGATGACGCAAAAAAAAAAAGTAGGGGTGGGGAGGGGCAGCTACTAAGCATCACCATCAGTGGGCACTTCAAGGCGTTTCCTTGGTTTCCTTTATGGATAAAGTATATTATTATAGCCAACATCACGGAGGCCGCATGTGGGCGAGCACATATTGGGAAGAAACATAGCACAACACAGCGACATACACTTCATTAAAGGCACTACTAACGCACAATACACGCAACACACAACATCGCAAGCATAATACACGTATACACCACAACATATAGTACACTTTAGACATGTCCGCATGATCACAAGCCACAAATAAACATTGAAACGGCGACAAAGTATTTATAACCCTGATCGCCGAGAATGCAAGTAGGAACAAAGAGCTTGTTGCTTGTTTCGATAACGCACGGCAGTGCGTAAGCCTTAGGTGGGTTTTGTTATTTCATCAAATCTAACCCGTGCAATTGCAAACTTTTATTAATTTGAGGTTTTGTAAGAAGCAGTAAAATAGCTCAAAGAAGAAAAAACGTTCCACGAAACAGTACGGCAGGTATGTTTGGGTAATGGCACTCATTGCCTCGCCGTCGCTCTTTTAGCGTAGAGCGCACCGCTGGTCTGGCAACCATTCAGCGAAAATGTTGCCGAATGGGGGCCTTTTGTTGTTGGTAACTGATGCGTCAATATGCTGCGGTCCTTGCTCGTTGACGAAAAAAAGGGCAGTTTGCTATAATAGCTGACCTTTTTTACCCTGGGCGTCAGTATAAACCGTCCACAAATGCAGTGGTAACGTTGAACAGGGCGCAGGCGAGTCGCCCACAGCAAGCATGCAGCGGTGCCCACAGAATGTGCTTCAAACACACGGCTGGCGAGCCGTGCGTTAGCGTGGCGGGCACACGGTAATAATAAAAAAAAGACAGCGAGAAAACAAGCAAGCAGCACATCGCAGGGGAGGTGTTGTTCATAGTCGTCGTATGCGCCCGATCGGCGAAAGCCACAGTGCAACGATAAACGGTTTCGTTTTCGGCGTCGGCGCCGACAGCAGATTGCAGACGACAGGGGAGAATATTTCCTCCTCCGTTTCGGTGTTTCGTAGAGGCCGTACAGAGGGCGCTACGTGTAATTAGCTAAAGGGAGAAGCTCGCTGGTCCGGGGGAGAAAACCCTCCATTTCCTCCCTTTTTCTACCCTTTTTTCTTAGAGTGTAGCAGCAGCAAAAGGGCGATTATCGGTGGTCGCTGACCGTTCAGACAAGCGGGTGAGCAAAGTTCTCCGTTGGCGAAGACGTCGTACTTCCTCCTCAAGCGTACTGAGACGCTTTTCGACTTCTGCCAGCTCCCCAGAAGCTTCCAGTGCTGGCTCATACAGGTGTTCCTTACGATTCCGCCGTGTCTTGTCCCGCTTGAGTACTTCCCTATACGTAAGGGTGTCCTCGGGCTCAGTCTCCAGGCTTAACGGAAGGAACGTCTCCTCATCGGTGGGTGTCAAAACCGCGTATCGGTTAGACGTCGCAACCCCACCATCGGACGCGTCTTGCTGTCTCGATTTGCGGTCGCGAGTATTCTGGCGACGAGCAGCTTCGCTAGCCTTGCGCTTAACGGGGCACTCCTTTGACGTAACATCGTGGTCGTCCTTTTTGAATATGCCACATTTATATTTAACAGCTTCTTGCGAGTTTTCCGTTTCTTGTTCAGGCTGCGGGCATGAGGAACGCATATGGCCGGGCCGAAAACACCGGTAGCAATAGACCACGCCTGACTTGTACGGGCGGAATCGCAGGATGCCACCATAATATGTGATGCGAGCTGGGGCAGAAGCCGGGCCCTGAAGGGTGACTAGGCATGTTCGGCCGCTACCCATGTATTGGGTTTGCAAGGTCTTGTGGACGTGCATGTGAGCGTAGCCGCAAGGGTTTCGGGTGACTCGTCCGGGTGGACGCCGAAGACCACATATTTGCGAAGGTCGGAGCCCGAAACCAGGTAAGCTTGAACCCCCACTCCAGTACAGGCAGGCAGGGGGATCTCTTTCAGGCCGCAAAGGCGGTCAACATCTGCTAGCGAACGCACCCACACGGAGATGGTGTTGGTTGGACGGTGAATGGCGAAACCTTGAAACCCATTTGTTTGGAGGCAGGAGTCCAGGGTGGCTTGAAGGACCCGGTTGGGCAGAGTCGTCACGTTGAAGCACTCCCGTGGTTTAATCGCCACTTTGTAAAGCGGCGATACCCCGGGCGCCACCACAGGCACTGCAGATGCACTGTCACGTTTACGCACAAATGTGTCCTGATTCGACGTAGCAGGTACTCCCAATGGTTGCTCACATGCTCGCCGCTTAGAGCCACTCGGACCACCATTACCCGTTACGGTAGTTGGTTGTTCCTCCATCGGATCCGGCGCAGCAAGATGTCGAACGGCAGTAGTTTCAGTCTCCATGCTGTCGCGCTGCAGCGTCGCGTCCATGCAGAGCGAGCGTAGCCCTGGTGTTGCCATAGCAACCGCGGCGCGCCTAGCTCTGGGGCCGGCGCTGCCGGCGGACGCTAGGCCTACTCGGCGACGATGATACAACGCTGGCCCGAGGGCCGCATCAGGGCCTCGGGCGTCTTCAATGACCGGTCGGTGAGGTGCCAGGGGTCTCTCGAGAGGATCACAGCAAGCTGGGCAGCAGTTCCAAGGCTGATGCACGTAAAATCACCAAAACCGAAAGAGCGAAGAGCAGGTACTCCCAATGGTTGCTCACATGCTCGCCGCTTAGAGCCACTCGGACCACCATTACCCGTTACGGTAGTTGGTTGTTCCTCCATCGGATCCGGCGCAGCAAGATGTCGAACGGCAGTAGTTTCAGTCTCCATGCTGTCGCGCTGCAGCGTCGCGTCCATGCAGAGCGAGCGTAGCCCTGGTGTTGCCATAGCAACCGCGGCGCGCCTAGCTCTGGGGCCGGCGCTGCCGGCGGACGCTAGGCCTACTCGGCGACGATGATACAACGCTGGCCCGAGGGCCGCATCAGGGCCTCGGGCGTCTTCACTGACCGGTCGGTGAGGTGCCAGGGGTCTCTCGAGAGGATCACAGCAAGCTGGGCAGCAATTCCAAGGCTGATGCACGTAAAATCACCAAAACCGAAAGAGCGAAGAGCGACGACGTGTCACACCCTTCACAACTTCTTTTTACTGGCTAGAACTTTTGTCTGCCATATTCACTTCGGATGACTGAGTACTTAAGTTGCTTGTGTGCTTTTGTGTCGCTGAACAATTTTACTTTTGGTGGGCCTATTTATTCCTGTGTGTTTGCTTTAAAAAATTCTGTAATTGTGCGTGGTTATTAACGTCATACTCTGCATGCCATGCGTTCTCTGTTTCCCGGCGACTTGAGTGTAAAGTGTGTGTTTGTATCGACGCGACATCGCGTGTTGTGGAACAAATGGATACGCTCGATAACAAGACGACACGCTCGATGCCGGATTCATTTAGACACAGTATTATAGGGCAAGTGGTCCTGTATTTTGTAATAATGGTAATGTTTCACGTGTAAGAATTTTTAAGATCTTATTAGTCGCTAACGACGAAAGAAGGCAACAACGTGGCCGTACTCACTGCTACTTCAGAGCCTCCAAAAAGCATTGAGTTGCGTAACTCCTGCGAACCCAGTCCTTTTCCCCAGCTATTTGAAGATGATTTCATGCCAGGAGATTTCCTTCAAGGAATGTCCGATATGATGTTACACGACGTACGGTGTCGACTTGGCCATCTTTGGGCGCGCACCGTTCAGCCGACTTCGTGACATCTTTTGAATCAGTTGTTAACTCAGCGCACCGAGAAGTGAAGCCGAGGATTAAAATGAACACTCTACAAAATTGAATTATTAAATTGTCTTCCCGGCTGTTAGCACTAATTTGCCCGTTTTAGACGCAATAAAAGTGTAAATAAGGGTTTGTCGTGGTGGCTATTTCATGTTATTCATTACGCACCCCTTTTTTAATGACGAAAGACAATCCTAGTATCGAAAAGGGGGCTGTCGAGGAGTTGTTACTGCGTTTTTCTCCGGAGAGGATAACATGCAGGCGTCGTGCTGGTGAAACACCCGCTCAACGCACCCCTCACTTGGAAAGTGTTCGTGAGGCGGGCGTCGTCGCTTCCAATACAGTAAAGAACCGTTCGTTATGCTCGTGGTCCTACGTTGCAGCTGCACTGGTCATTTGTATTTCCACTGCTCCTTTAGGCACCATTCGTGATGGCCGCCCTTATTTCGTCGCTGTGCGCAGTTCCTGCGCCCCATTCCGCAGTGAATAATGACCATAAGTGTTTCTTGTAATTGCCTCTCAGCAGAGACTTGTGGAGGGCAACAGCGCCGCATCCAGTGCTGCCAGATTGTCGTGCTGGTATGAGGCAAAACTTCACTTCCATAGCGCAGCCATTAAGCGCCTTCACCTGCGGTTGAGTGAGTCGGTGTAACCGAGCGAACGGGAGGCACAGGGGAGGATGAAGGAGGAAGACGGAGGAGGAAAAATGTTTATTGAACGTGGTGTTCGGCGTGTGGTGTGGCCCAGTTCAGCAGTGTATGTTCCGTTTTCACCACCAGAAGAGCCTGGTCGGGAAGGTGCGAGCTAGACAGCTTGATCTTCTGGTGCTCGGGGGAAGGAGGCGTGATAGATTTGGGTTGTTCTTGCGCTCCCAGTTGATGTGAGGGAGTGCGCTTGGTTGTTTACAGAATCTGCATAGTGGATCGTACCAGGTGGGAAATAGTAGATCCATTCGAACTGGGTGGTGGAAAGTATTCGTTTGAAGCAACCCGAGAGTGGTGTTCTGCGTTTTTCTCAGCGGTGGCTGGCAGAGTCTTCCTGCTGAGCTTGTAATGTTCGGGATTTCAGGGTAGTTCGTTAGGTGTTTAGGCTCCGGTTCTGCTTCTGTGGCCTTGTCGGCGAGAGCTTGGGCCGTGGATCGGGAAAACTCGTTGAATTACATGTAGTAGTGTGCCGGGGTCCAGGCAATCTTGACCTTCCGGTTCTGGGGTTTGTTTCGCAAGATGCTAACTGCTATCGATGCCACTAGCCGATGTCGATGCAAGTTACATCCTCTAGCATGGCTATCTTGGTACTGTGGCTGGCTGCTTCACTGTGCAGGAATATGGTGTTGCCACCGTGCAATTTGTTTAGCGCTTTGGCTCTTGCCACCCGTCTGTCTTTTATGGTGCTCATGATGCAAACGCGGAACGCTGGGTAGAATGAATGGCGGTGAGCATGAGAGAGCGTGAGGAGGAAAGAGGAAAAGGAACAGCAGAAGCATGATGAGGGAACTGAAGGAGGAAAGTACGACGAGAGGGTTTGGAGCGCAGCTCTTCACGTACCAGTTCGTGCGTTGAGCGGCGTTGGCGTCATCTTTAGCCATAAGACATGTGGTGAACGCTTCCATCGATACCATAATTGGAAACATAGAGCTTCATTAGCGGATGTATACCTACGACGACTAAGAAGAGTGGGCTGTAACTGTACGTACATGAATGTCTGGAATTCTTTGCCTATATATATCCCAAATCAAAACAACTTAAAAACGGAGCTCAAATTTGTCATTAGGAAAAAGGATTGGTTGAATTATTGGTTATAGTTGATTATTGGTTATATTGATTAGTGTTGATTATAGTTTATCAATATACATTAATTTCAATTAATATCAATTAATATGAACCAATATTGACTGATATTGATTGGTTATATTGATTATTATTGATTATAGTTGGTTATTGGTTATAAAAAGTATAGTTGAATTATTGAGTATTGGTTGAAACAAGGGTAAGAGTATTGGTTTACATAAAAAAATCTACTGATAAAAACTTTTAAAACGCCAGGAAATGCTATCTACTAAAACACAGTAATCTCTCTTTAACTCGAAGTCGTAAAATCTGCTGAAAAGTTTGAGATAAGCGGAGTTTCGAGTTAGGCGAAATGGAGGAAGTTTGTCACCAGGTCACTGAAATAAGAGCTAGTAATGGTAAAAAAAGCTCCACTGCACAGGGAAGCTTTCGTAATAGAGGCAAAATAACTATCAGGAAAAAAAAACATTTTTATTTGTGGAGAAAAAAGAACTGCGTGATGTTCGCCTGTTTCGCGTTCGCAACTGGTCCCACAAAAGCGTTCTCGACCTACTCAAGGCATCGCATCATTTGTATATCGCCATCGGTACATTCTAACTTGTTGCGAAGCAGACGCAGCATGCATTTTGCTTCTGTCGTTGTAGGCACTTCTGAAGCCTCTCGTGTAATCAGCTACGCCTTCCACAACTATCTCAACGATGTAGGCGTCGGAGACCATTCCGGTAACGGGGACATCAGCCCTCGTACAGCGCATACTCCGCGTAAATTTGCCGCTCACGACCGCGTTCGGCACGAAGTGGGAGCTAAGCGTTCGAACGGAGGCCTTATCAGCTGCCTGCTGCTGAATTCTCCTTTTGTCCTCTCTCTGTCAGCATTTCGAGGTATCCGCGGTCCCCCGAAACAAAGGTTTCAAGTTAAGGGGGGGGGGGGGGGGGGGGGGGGATACATGGCGCCTTTCGGAGGTAAATCCATGGCGAAAAAAAAGTTTCGACTTAGCCTATATCTCACGAAATCCGAGTTCGAGTGATAACTGAATACATTTATTCTCATTAAGGAAAGTGACTTATGGAGCATGAGAAAGTGTAGCCGACACGGCGCTGCGTTGCGCAGGGGCACGAGTTGCACAGCCAAGCATGTCGCAGTGAGTTCAGAGGTGGCGGCCGAAAACTACCCGACTACAATTTCAAGCACCCGGTCACACCGACGTATGTATCTAGTCTATAAGGGCACTGTACTTCTGATGACCATATACTTGCTCAACGTAGGCTAAGACTTCTCTCACGTTTTTTTTTTTCCCAGTTGGGTAGCATATCTTCTGCTCTGACATTATCCTGTACTCGGAAAATGTTTGTGTGCATGAGTCGCGCAGATGTTATAATAAATTCATCGTGCTGGGCTCACGTTCGGAATTAAAGGCTCACTTACACCAAGATCTCTACTAACTCATCTTCTAAAGCCTACGACTTGGCGCACTTGATTTGCGATGTGCCAAACATTGCATGCATATGGACGCTTGTGGTCTTAGTCTTAACCACGCATTTAAGAAGCAGTAAAAGTACTTTCCGAAGACCCATTTATCAAAAAAATATAATTTTTTTACCCAGCAGTTCCACGTTTGTGGCGGCATTTAGAAGTGTACAAAAAGGGTTAACTGGTAAATAAAAAAACGAAACTCCGGAGTTAAGAAGCACACTTAAAGAAACAAATGACAGCGACTTCTACAAGCAAATTTCGAGCACGCTGCCTAATTTCCGGCATTCAAAACCCATAAAAGACCAGAGTACTTAAAAATGGAGATGTATTTACCGCTCTGCGCGAGGTAAAATATAACGCGAGAGCTTGTCCTTGGTAATTGTATATAATAAAAACACGACTCTACATTTTTCCCTAACACTTAGGGAATGATTGTGGATATCGATATTGTAGTATATCCACATATTGACGATTAATGAAAACCGGAATCCGCGAGATCACGCTGTGCACTCATTGCCCTCTCATTTATCATTTCTGTAACGACTGCAAGCCGCCTTAGATCACTGTTGTTTCTTCTTGTTATGTAGGGGCACCATCCAGATGCACGGAATGACGACAACAGCTAGCCTTGCGGCACTGTTATCGCGCCGCATTGTCCTCGCTCAGCGCAGAAACTGACGGCACTCCTTTCCCCCCGTTCGAATGTATATCACTGTCTCATACCTTTCGCCTAGTTTTCGTTCGTGCCACTCTTGTACCACTGGCGGCGACTATCGATTGCGGTGAATGAAATTAGTAGGTCTCCTCTCACTCAAATTTCACATTCAGGAAATATGAAGGTTGTTGTAAAGATGAACTGTGTTAAATAAAAAAAAAACCATGCACCCCTCCGTCTAACGACTACGATGATTGGACGCGAAGCTGTCTCGGGATGGATTCTTTGGTTGGGCAATCGCACACTGCGAGTATATACTACTCTGGAGGTACGACCCACTTTTCTAGAATACCCGCAGCAACTCTAGGGTGTGCACTCCGTAGGCCTATCGTTTGGGTTTGGGGTGTACGGCACGAATCGGTACCTGCTGCTTGGCGCTCGCTTCGAGCATGTAGAAATGGAGCAAGGCCCACCAAAGTTTTGTAGGCGGTTTTTAAACCTACACTGACGTGGATGTTTGTTCGACGCGCAATAAAGAACAAAAACTATGTCGAAATGGAGCAATCGAATGAACTCCGGCTTCATAACGCGAGAGACCCGGGTTCCATTCTGGCCACGGGAAGCGTTTTTTTTTTTTTTTTTTCCACTTCTCTCACGATCATTCATCATCGTCGTCTGAGAAAGTTGGCTTTCTTGCAGCGTGTATTGGCGCACAACGGCATCAGTGAACACACTAAAGCTGTGCTTTTGAAATAAATCTACCACATTGTCGCGATGTGCCTGATTCCAGTTTTTCATTGTAGGGCCGAAAAGAAGCCATATCTGTCTGTGGTTGGAGATGAGCCAAATGCGAGGAGGTAATCTTTCTTTCTGCAAACGAAAATCCCAGTTCGGCGTTTCCCTTTCTCCTGCGCACTTGACGGCCGGGGTGTCGGCGTCTCGCTGCTGCGCCTGCCCACTGTCAGCGGTGCACAAACGCGGGACCGCGACTGTTGCACTGTAGCCGGTTGCCCACTGCGCCAGCGGCACTCGGCGTGCCAGACGCAGCCGGCGAGTCTTGGCAGTGGGCCGGGGAACGCCGCCGTCAGACGCTGTCCCGAAATAAAGCGATAGTGCTCGGCATAACGTGACGGCAACCGGCGAGGACAGCAAGCTGCTTAGCTGCACGCATCACCCGTGTTTGCCCCATGGTAATGCCAGGCTGCTGCGGCAGGCAAGAAGCCCGATCAGAGGTTGCGAAATGAGAGCACTGCACGCGAAGTTAGGTGAATCTACGTTATAGTCGACCTCGTTTTAATCTCTTCGGAGGGACTCATTGCATGCTACAGTTATTTCAGTATTACCGACACATGGTGGCACAAGTTACACGGACACAACGCCGTGCATGCTCTGAAGCACACTTCGGGGAAAGTGGCCTCTGGCGAGTTGGCGTGTAGTGGCTCATGCCCGTATTCTTTATTAGAGCGAACTTGGAAGTCTGTCGTTAGTCTGGATATTTCGTGGCGCCCGTGTGCAGAGAGTAGATGGAGGGGAAGATATACTCGGTTACAACTCAAGAACGGCACCACCTCATGTAGTGTATCACTCCGCTAAAGCGCCGGACCAGTGACGTCGTGCGCGCGCGTTTTGAAAGGGGTTTGCTATGAATGCGTGATATCGTCTGCGTTGTCTCACGCAGTTTTTTTGCCGTCACTGGAGTTGTTTATATCATATTAAGTCCAAAAAATCACAGGAATGGCTCACGCCATGTTCAAAATATTCCCAGTAACGCCCTACTTGCGGCGCGCGGAGAAACATTCGGCTACAGTGATAAGGCACAGCGGCAAATTCCGGTGCCGTTCTTAACTTGTCACCGAGTATAGTAAAATCGACGTAGTCGCACACGTGCCTCCGCAGAACAAGGAAACAAAAAGAAATGAAGCCAAGAAGAGAATGAAGGTGACACAGCCGCTCTCGTGGTGCTCAAGGTCAAAGAGGATGCCTCTCCATCGGCCTGCAGGAAGAAGACCACGTGATCATCTGAAACACGGAAGCTTCAAAACGATGCCACAAACACGCGCACAGCCAGACGCCGATCATGTGTTCACCGCCGGCCGGCAACGCCGCAGCAGGAACAGGGAGCGGGACACGGAGGGCGTAACGAGTAGATAGGCGCCTCAAAGCGTCACTGACCATCCACTCGCTACAGTAGGACAGCGTCACTGACCATCCACTCGCTACAGTAGGACAGGATGGCCCCTCATTTTTTCTTAGGCTTGCTTTAGTAGAGCAGCCGTATTCCACTGAATGTTCCATGCCAACCCAGTCGATCTTTGACAAGTCAAAGTGCATCTAAAGGCGTACAGCAAAGTAATAGCTCCTGTTGCTCAATCGCATCAGAATCGGAAGCGTTACAAGAAGGTTATGGCTTCGGATCTCAACCGGAGCGCAAGTTTTTCTCCATATAATTTCTTGTCTACTTATTTCCCTTTCCCTTTTGCTCCAACAAACATTTACTACTGCTCTACTTTTTCGAAATTCTTATTTTCGCGCAAAAAGGAGGCGAACTACTTCCTCGATTCCTTCATTACCTTTCTTGACTCCTGGCTTACATTACTATGTTCATTCAATGAGCCCTTCAAGCACAATTATCATATATATATATATATATATATATATATATATATATATATATATATATATATATATATATATATATATATATATATATATATATATATATATATATATATATATATATATATATATATATATATATATGTATAGTGCAACAGTCCACAAGGCAGTCCACAGTCACAAAGGCCCACATGCGCACCTACGCACGCACGCAGGACTTGAACTATACGAGGAATTTACAAGAAATGGGACACAGAGCATGAATATAAAGGGTAAAATGCCTGTGGTTTAGCCACGCTGGCTGCTTAATTAAAGCTGAATGACAATTCCAATGCCTCAAAGCGAGCGCTGGCCGTCCCTCTCTCTCCATCTCTCTCTATCTCTCTAAGTGCACTGAATGAAGGCCTCCTGGAAGTTAAGCTTATCCTACATGATGCAATACCTGGCCGGAGCTTCGCTCTGAGGGGCTAAGCAGACACGGCGTCAATATCTCCCTCTTCATCAGCCCCAGGCTTCGCTCAGGCATTTCGTCACGCCTGATTTGAGTTCCTACCAAAAATATCCCGCTTAAAGCGGTTGTTTTTTTAAAACTACGCTTCTCTTCCTGGTAGATAATTGCTCTCCGTACGACGGAAAAGAATACTACATCGTTCCTGCATTCGTTAAGTGGCCGGATGTGGTGAAATTTCGAGACTTTAATTATTGCTTAAAAAAAAAAAAAACGTTTGTTGCCTAGGGATTGCACAAGAACAGCCGATGTGGCAGAAACTGAGTCCAAAGAAAAGCGCCCTACGTAATCAATAATATACCCTGGGTATTTATATCCTGATGCAATTACTTTATGACCACCTATATTTGTCTTGTGATATCTTAGCAGCTGTAATTATATCAACATTTGGAAATTTTTAAGCGCCATCTCGTCGGGTTTGTTCTTTCTTCTCTCAGTAAAGAGGTAATTAACTATTCATTTTACTTGAGAACTTGTGCGCAAGCATTCATTTTCATCAGTTTTTTTCGCGTCAGTATCGTTCAATATTCATGCCAGTCATATCTATGGTTGCGAAACTCAGAGTGTTTGTTTTCATATTTCACTGCGTGAAGCGGAACAGCAGAACAGAGGACGACGCCAAACATATTACTGTATGCTGCATCCAAACGTCCCGCTACTTCGCTGAAAGCACTGCTATCCTGCTAGACTGATAGAATAAGAAAGACAACTTAGTAAATATTCAATTATTCTCTAGAGCTCCGCCTTGGAATGCAGAAAATACCGCCTTGCATGCGGAAAGTTTTCATGAGCCTCACAGTTGCTGTAAGGTTACTCATGGCGGGTGAACGGAGAGGGGATATTTTTCCGAGAGAGAGAGAGGGGGGGGTGAGGGAGGGAGGGAAGGAGAGAGATTAACGTTTATTCGAGCAAACGCTGGTCGTTGAACCGTCCCTCAGTGGTGTAGGTTCGGCTCAGTCCTTGGCTACAGCCGAGGCACAGGTAACCAGAAAGATCTGGTCACTGACTTGTACTTTTTAAACGTTCTGTATTTAACGCCGAATTCGCATCGTGAATATCCCTGCGGGTGTTTTTTACGTGAATGTTAGTCAGCACGGTAACTTAAAAGATAGGGTAATCTCAGAAAATGGCTGCATTCGTTTCGGTGACTCTTAAAACCCAATAAAAGGTCCAACACATTGCGCACTTGTTGGCAGGCTGCACAGTAAGGGGTGCAAAATAAATAGATGCGGCGCCACTGCATTTTGGGGTTGATTCAATTATATACAATCATTGAGAAAGGGACTTATGTGTGTAGCTTATGCATCACTTATGTAGTAAGCTGAAAAGTTTACGGACCAGGGAAACGGCAATTTCAGGTTATTTCTCTTCGTATAGCAGCCCGACGCACTGTCGAAAGCATGCGAGACGTCGTATAAGTACTGAACTAATGAAAACTACCGCACATGGTACTCGGGGCTGCCGTGCGGCAGAGAAATAACTCAAAATTGCTGCTTTCGTTGTCCGTAATCTTCTGCTCTTGGGTGTACTACGTGCCTCCTTCGATTAAATAACTGTACCCGAAATACGATTGCGTTTTGTAATCAGTTATGAATTCCGTCCTCGCAGAAATCTCTTCTTTCTTCGTTTCAATATGCATAAGACAAAAAGGAGATAATAAATTGCATAACACGGGGACTAACGGAGGAAAAATATTAATAAACAGCAACAGAAAAAAAGGAGCAGTGAATCAAGAATAAATGGTGTTGTAAACTAGGATGCCGGAACCACCCAATGTCCACTTTATGTAAACGCAGGAATGCTTCAATGGCTCTCCCATTGCCTGTTTACCGATACTCGACCCGTGCTTGTACTTGGAGTGTAAATATCACGAGTTTGTTATTTTCAATTCAGTCATTTTGCTTTTCAAAGCACTTGTTCCAACACCGTCGATCCCAACATGCATTCACTATAGAAAAACAAAGCTTTTGATTTTCCCGGCCAAAAATATGCACGTGCTGCATGTTCGATATGTCGAGCTGATCAAATCGGTGACTAGGACTCACAAGGGCCAATGCTGGCACGTAATGTGTACAAAGGCCACGCGGCGTGGTGGCTCAGTGGCTAAGGACGCGGGTTCGATTCCCGGACGCGGCGGCCGCTTTTGTAATGGAGGCGAAAAGCAAAAACGTCCGTGTATTCGAGTTTTCGGCGCACGTTAGTGATCCCCAGGTGGTCAAAATTAATCCGGAGCCCTCCACTACGGCGCGCCTCATTGCCTGTGATGCGTCGGCGCGTTAAACCCTACAATCAATCAATCAACCAACGAAGGTCCAACAATAAGCAGCGCATGTTACACCGACATCCTTCTACTTAAAGTTAAAAACCAGGCACTGAACGTTTAATAAGCAGTGCGTGCATAGATGCTGTGAAAATAAAAAAAAAATCTTTCGAGTGGAGGTGCAAGGCTGTGAAACACTGCAACATGTGCCTTCAAAAACAAGGGGGATACTTTTTTAAATGTTTTTTTGTCTAATTTCCTGCGAGTGCTTTGAAACAAATTACGAATACCTTTTCAGTTGCACTGACAGAAAGGGTAAGCCAGCCCACTTTCCCACAGTGGATGACTTGAGAAGGAAGAGTACAAGGACACCTAAACACTCCTGATGGTGTAGTGAATGCGGAAGCATGAGTGTCCAATTGCAGAACTTGCACGTGTTTTCTTGCTTTCTTCTTCTTCTTCTTCTTCTTCTTCTTCTTCTTCTTCTTCTTCTTCTTCTTCTTATCAGCATCATCATCATCATCATCATTTGCATTTTGTGTCTTTTTCTTCTTTCGGTTAATATGACTCACCACACTCCCGCATTGACATCGCAACCAAGGATGAAATTCAGCGGGGTCATAGTTTGCTACTGGCCTAATGCTAACTGTGTAATCAACATGCTCGTGGGATGTTACGCCGCGTTGCAGGCTGCACTCTGTGCGTTTAATCCAGCAGCTATGCACAGTCTCCCGAAGTTATAAACGGAATGGAGCGATGCTGGCCAGAATTTCCCCTCTGCACTGCCAGCGTGCACTTGGGTACAGGGAATAGCACGTTCTGGTTCAGTGTCATTGCTGACGTCTACGGCAGTTATGACAGGGAAGCCCTCACGCAGTGGACGGCGCGGAACCATAACCAACGCACCAGTTCAATCATTCCCAATTTGTAATGATTTCCAAAATAAAAAAAGGAGTAAAACGTACTGGGGCATGCCGGGCTGTCGAGTTGAGAGGAAGGCTCCAGCCTAGCCAAGTTCGGACCTGCCCATTTTTAGTGCCCCAAGCCCCAAAGCTGCAACCAGAACTCTGATGACGTTTATTACCGAACTTGAATAACGGTATCTTCTCTTGTCCGGCAATATTATGTGTATTCGTACATCACGCTTTTTTTATACTTTGTCAACAGTCGACCACTGTTAAATGACACAATGGCGCAGACTTAGTTCAAATACACCTGGAGGAGCATCAGTACGGGAACGCCAGTGGTTCTGCGCGACGGCCTCACATATTACCCTTCAAGGAGATCTTTCCGCGACAAATTCAGTAAATTGGCATCCCGAATAAACCCAAGTTCACGTGGATGTCCAGGCAAAAAGCTGGCGCCAGCAGCGTCTGAAGAATTCGGTATTTTCTTTTGCCCCCGAACGTCGCCTAGCAGCAGAGGTGGGGACATGCTTTCCCGAGGCGTGCGTGATGAAGTGTTGTGCGAGCAGAAAACAGATGGAAGGAGGGCGACAAGGGTGCGGGTGAAGGCATTCCACTGGACGCATTCCAAACCGCCGCCGGGGGCTTGCCAGAATGACTGCACAAAGATAAAAGACGTCGCTGTAGTAAAATGCCACCTCCACGGTTGTGTAACCGCGCGTCAACCGCACGGCTTAGGACTTGAGTCGCGTATGTAATACATAAAAGGTGGCAAAATAAGCTCGCGTTGGTTCAAACTATTAATTCATCTGAACACTGGATGGCGTGCAGATTCAGATGATCCAAAGGAGCTGTAGTGCAGGTTGAATAAATTCTAAAAAAAATAAATGAAGAATAAGTCAGTGTGAAAAAATGAAAAAAATAAGTCAGTGACAAATCACGTTGTCAGGTACCTGCTGATAGATAAACCTCGTGTGATAGACATCGCGTGCGCGCATGTGTGAGTGTGTGTGTATGTGTGTGTGTTTGGGGGGGGGGGTTTCAAGCTCAACATTTTTGATGATTTCAGGAGAGGAACCCACGAGCATGCATAGCCATGTTTGACTTATAACTGGGCCGAACGACTCATTTCTCTTCTACTTAAGGTATTTTAAGATAGCTGTTGCCAAGACAGCTATGGATGCAGAAAACTCCTCACATTGGCAAACTAGAAAGTATTGGCGTCAATTTAGTTTTCCTTTCCCTCGGTATGCAAGTAACAAATAAATACGAAGCAAAGTGAAAAGTCAGGAATGAGGGAGTACGGGTAAGGCCTTTCGAAAAGAAACAAATTGCAGGTTCTTGCTCCGAAGATTGAAGTCACAAAGGGTCAAATCTCTGGAGAGCTTATTAAAGAAAGGAACAAGAATTTGTAAACCTTACTTTTAGAAATAGGTAGCGATTGACACTGAGGCAAGAACCCACGTTCAGCGTAAAATGTGTCAATGAGGCGGTCTGGACTTATTATTGGGTGAAATTGTTCTGCTGGAACATTCATGCAACAACAATTGTCATGTTTAAGACGGCATCTCGTTTATTCCAGATCCTCACTCTCTTTAAAGCGACTTGGAGCCGATCGCCTTGAGAATCTTCGAAATGGTTGAACACTGCATTTCGTTAGAAATGTAGCGCACTCAAACACAATCCCGTAGTTCTGCTTCACCACAACGCACTCAACTGACCAATCCATGCCACAAACAAAGCGAATTCGGCGAATGACACCGACGATCATACAATTTGAATCAAAAATACAATGTGCGCTGTGGCAGTGCGGTTTGCAGAACGTCAGGCGTTTTGCATTGGGTGATGCCACAGCGCGCAACCAACTTCTGAATAAAAGCGCATGCTAGGCATCGACGTTCGCCCAAATTTATTTGTCAGCGGCACCGATTGACCAATAGAATGCACTACGGTGAAGCTGAACCACAGGATTGTTTTAGAGAGTGGTGTACGGCTAAAGAATACACTTAGCTTTTGTCGTATATTGGTTTACTAGCAGTATTTCAAAATGACGTCTTCTTGGATACATACATACATACACACATACATACATACATGCATACATACATATGCACATACATACATACATACATACATACATACATACATACATACATACATACATACATACATACATACATACATACATACATACATACATACATACATACATACAAAGATGCGAGCATGCACCGGGCATTCCCTTGGAGGTCGTCGAGGGTGGACAGACCGGAGCGCCCTCGGGTGGCTGCGTATGAGACGGAGCTCTACAAGTGGTGCAGGATCGACGCCCGGAAGCGCGATTGCCGGTGAGCAGGTGCGGCGCCCGGCCGTGGCCCCAGGAGGTGGGGGCGGTGGGAAAGGGTGCTGCGGCCAGCATCCGGTGGTGGCGGCGGTGGGCAAATGGCCGCCGTGCCAAAGTGGCCGGCCGTGAGCGCGGGCCCGCGCGGCCGACCAGCCAGCCGAAATCTGTTGGCTTCCCAAAATACGCGCAGAATGAAACGCAAGACCCGGCCTGTGAGGCACCACCTAAAATAGACCGCTCCGGCCCTAGACGTAAGGCTGATGTCAGGACGTCGCAAAATAGCCGCTAGTCGGGAGAGCCGGGGTTCGGCTGCCCTCCTCCGCTCTGACCCTCCTCGGGACCGCCCGGGCTGCTCCAAATCTGGCTCGAAGCGGAAAGGAAGAAGCAGGAGCCGCGGCAGTTCCAGTCCCTGCTAGGCCTAAGTCGTGCCGCCGTCCTCGCGTCCAGAGCTCAAGACACCGGCGCTGCTGCACGCGAACCGGCCGCCCGGTCTGCCAGTGCGCGCTCTTGGCTTGTCGAATGTGCTGGATTCACTCGGATCACTCGAACGAACCGAAAGGTAAGCCGCTTCGCGCGTCCGCGCTGATGACCGCTACGCTAGACCGATCGCCGGTCACCCGAGGTACGCTGTCAGCCACTGACAGCAGCGTCTTCGGCTGCTCGAGCGGTCTCCGCACTTTTTCCTTTACCCATACGTCCTGCACTGCCCCCAAACGCACTGCGGGCCTCTGCGTTGTCCCTCCTTAACGCGCAACACTGTCGGTGCCACTTTCACGCTGATCGGCTCGTGTGTTTATATTTGCAGTCGGTGCAGTGCCAAGAGTCAATGCGCAATGAATGTGCCTTGAGGTCCCCGTGAGGCCTTTCGAAAAACTCTTCGCTTTTACGAGCACAGTAGAGTGTAATGGCTTTTCTTTGGGTTGTTTCAAGTTTATTTCAGCATCACCAACAAACCTAGCGGTCTGTGCATTGGTGTAGACGTCACCGTTTTGGAACAGTATAGCCAAACAAGTGTGGCCGATTTCGATTAGGACAGATTCACGATAATGAATGACGTGGTGAAAAGCTGGTTACCTATGTCTGTTGTCAACAAATGGGGTAGCCTCGTCGACAAAAACACAGCCACACTTTCAATAACTCGCTAAGTAAACAAGAACACATTAGCCCTGTATCTAAGATGGCGGGTGCTTTTTTTTTCTGGATCCTTAACAATTATTCAAGTGTCCCTCCTCAAGGAAACTTTTGCGTGAGGACATTTAAAAGGACACGATACTTATCGATGGTAAATGTCATTACTCGATCTGTTATGCTTGCTAAGCCCCCTCCCCCCCCTCGCCCTCTCGCTCTCTCTGTCGTCACTCCCCCAGTTTTTGCTTGTCTTGGCAGCGATCATGTGTCAGCATTTGCTCGTTGTGCAACAAACAATGTTTTTGTTTCATATCTTCGTCTCATAGTTTCAAGTAAATTCATCATCTTTCCCTCATTCCTTATTTACAAACTAAATCTAGCTTTTTGTTTTAATTTTATAATTTATCTAATATTATTCACTGACTTTGTTTCTGGGACATATTTTTTTGAAGGACACAGAGTAAGTAACAATATACCGATAGCCGTGACGTATTAACCATTAAACCTTGGTTAGGAATCCTTGCCTGTAAGCTCCGCTTATATTAGGTGGCTTTGTATATTGAACAAAGGGTGCCTTCAACTGTTACTACCGGAAGGAACATTAATGGAGACTGAATATGAACAGGCATTATAGTGACGCTAAACTCCTATATTCACCATTTGGAGTCTTGAAGCACGTATATTTTTTATCCACGTATCTTTTTTTTATCGCGTGACATCTTTTTTACGTCATTTCCTATTTTTTTGTTGTTGCCTCATTACGAAACGATGCAGGGTAAAGAGATCTAGCCGCCGAAATATCTAACGGTAATGGTAGCGTTGGCTGCTGTTAGTATTTCACCGCAGCGTGAGTACATTGCCCTTAAATGTGCGGAATATTTTGGATCACAAGTAATTTGTGCTTACGCAAAAGAAGTAAACATACCGGGGCATTTTCATCCCACCTGCACTGCCGGATTGTACTACTAATATAAAACCAATAATTATAATAATGACGTCAATTTCATACATATGTGTCTCTCTATTCCAACAAGAAAAATGGTATTGTTACGTGGCGACAAGGTAAAGATGAGACGAATATTGGACGATGGAGCAGCGATGTATTTACATGGATGAACTGTAACTGTATACAAGCAGCCATGACAGGTCGAGCTAAGCCCGCGCCACACACTACTTCATCGTCGTCGGTGTGGATGCCCTGGAGCCATGTGCCAGTGTCCTTTTCCTGCTTCTCGTAACATTTCCCCCTCGTCAAAGGCGACCGTCCCGGTGGAGGTCACAGCACTTGGACGGGTGCAACGATGATGAGATGAGATGAGATGAGATCTGACACTTCATCCGTGTAAATACATCGCTGCTCCATCGTCCAATATTCGTCTCACCCTTACCTTGTCGCCACGTAACACTATCTTTGAAGTGGGAGTCCCACTGATAGCACCAGGCGAATAAGGACAAATTATTAACTAGCATTTGCGTTATTGGTAATACTCACTCGCATCCTCCGATGCTTTTTTATTGCTTTCATAAGCAACCCGTCGTGCGATATTCGGGCGTGTAGGTCGCCGTAAATTATTACCTTGGCACTGTGCCAGGCTCTCGCCATTTTCTTCGGTTCAGCAAACGCACAAATACGTAGAGCTGCTCGTGCCCTTTCATTGCCTACAGCCGTTTCATCAATTATTTCCAACCTTTCCACCTTGTCTGCGTGCTTAAAACATTATTCTACACTCTAAAGAAAGGACATCACCACAACGCGCCCGAACGACCAAGAGGAAAAAAGAGAGCGTAGCTAGTGCGGACAAAATGAAGACTGGACACGCAGGAGCGCTTGTGTGCGCCCAGCATTCATTTTGTCCGCGTCCCACCTGCGCAGTCTTGATCCCCTTGATCATGCCTAAACAACACGCCCAGGTAGCCTCGAATGACCAATCGATGTGTTTGTGGGAGCAGGTTAGATGAATAACGATGCCACGCAAATGATTTCACTAAAAAACGTGATCTGCGCTGCGACATGATGCAATTCAAAATACGACGGTTGTGCTGTGTGATGTCACGACACAAACATCGTTGTTCGCGTCGAATCGAACGCCAGATCTCTTCATCTCCATACTTTGCTTGTTTGATCGCACCGGTAGCCTAGGTGCGTTGTGGCAAAGACGACATATGGGCGTTTGTAAACGTACGCTGAAACGTGTCATGTATATTGCCTTTATACGGTTGAATTCGAGAATTCGAAGTTTATGTTCTCAGTTTTTCCAGATAGTTTGCATACATTTTTTCGCGAGAAAACTGCGTTCAAAAGTGTCGTACCTCTCGCACCATCCTCTGCTCCAGTTCGGTAGAGTCGGCTGTGCCAAGTACACAGGGTGGCACCCAGAGCCCCTTTACGCTGTTCGTGAGCGAACAGAAATTTTTATTAACCAAGTAATAGGGGAACATCAAAATTTGAAGACTGAGATGGCATTGAAGCCCGCCGCGAGTCAGTGTCGCGTAACTTCGGTGGTTGTAAGTGCCTTCTCTCTTTTTCTGAGTTTTCACATTAACTAAGTCTCCAGACTTCCATCCACCCAATAGTCAAATAAAGGTTACAGGTTTACTTGTGCTGAGCTACGCAACACAGCCGCTAACAAGTGTTAGGCAAATGGACAGCTGTAGGCACCTGAAATATTCTTTTGTCAGGAATCCTATAAAATACGTTATTTCAGTAAAAAAGTAAACAGCGTGTTTGTTCTACGTTCATTTTTGCAAAATTCTCTTGATAACTGTATTTTTGATTGCTAATTAATCCACGCCTTCTGAGAATTCCAAATTGCCTGATGAGATTGATACACTAGATACCCAAAATTAAAGCAATATCGCTGTTTATTTATTGATTTAACTAATTATCAAATGCCTATTTTAAATAAACTGAGCTCCTGCAGTACTTTATGAGCTATAGCACGACTCAGGTGGTTTGCCAACAAACCTATAAACTCGCAAAAGTCATGCGATGAGTATAAATAGTTCAGTAAAATAAATATAGACACATGATGTCGACTTATTCACAAACCATTAGAAGGTATGCAATAACGGCTATCCAATGTCAAACATTTCTATATGTGGCGAAGTTTACACATCCACAATGAACGCCGGCGAACTCAAGTGCAGGATATAAAACTAATACTTGAAATGACTCTTCGAGCGAATCCGAATATTTATTAAGCACGTCATTACACCTGTCCACGTACATGCTATCGGCCACTAAGTTCGCAGGACTTCAGCCGAGCCACTTGAAATCAACGGAGCGCAATCTGGCGATCGCAAATGATAAATGACATGCACAGATCTGTTCGTTCATCAAAGTAAAAACGGGATTGGCTGACGCTTCGGCTAACATCATATTACGTAATCGCGATTGGCCTGTTTGTCGCCCAAGAACAGCCATACGCAAACAGTTATTACAGTGAAGAAGTTTGTGAATCAAGCATATTTTTTTACATGGAAGGCTAGACATAATTACTGCTCGGGATTTTTTTCTTTGCATATTTTTGTGTCTGTATCTGCATAAATTTCATCCCCCATTATACGTGCATGCATGAGCTGAACATCTTAATAAGTACATTACCTTATTAATTATAAAAATTAAGCCTTTCGATGCAATTGAACTTCGCGGATGCAATAAGGTGCAGTTTATTTAGTATATATAATCTAGTTAAGCTACTGCTAGGTTACCTGTTAAGGTACTATCGGTATGCCGTATGATGTAGTATAGTTAGGCGTATGCGTAATAGTGGGAATGATGGGAGTATGCTTTTTGCTGAGATGTCGCGCAATAAGAGGTGTGACTCTTTCTCTGATGGCCTCACAGAGAACGAGACCCTGGTGCCGTTTGTAACTAACATTTATCCCATGTGCAGATACATTCTAGCGTCGGGTTTTCCTTTTCCGTGCATAACAATACATTCTGCTAGAAATCGAGTCGAACTGCCAAATTTTGTCCGTCCGCGCGTTTGTGGGCCCTATACTGTTTCCATTCGCAGCTGCGTCGTCCACCTGCCAAACTGGAAAAAAAAGTTTTTGCGGCAATGTTTCTTTTTTTATGCGTTAAAATCCATTACAACTATACAGAGGTCGTCGATGTTCTTTTAACAGCGGAGCTGGTTAAGCTTGAGTTCCATCCGTGCTTGGCGTCGCTCAGAACTCGGTGCAGCAAAGTGGAGAGGAGTAAAATGTTGGGCTAAGAAGTGTGAGGGAAAGTGGCAAGGAGGCAGGAGCCGACGAGCAGGTGTGGGGAGTGTGCGCCTCGAGAAAAAAACTCTTCTCGTGGTCGGAATCGAACGTGGTTCCCTCGCGTTATGAAACCGACGTATATCGACTTCGCTATCATCTCATTCAGGGCGCTCAGCATTTCCTTTGGGTTCGTAGCACGGCGTTGGCTTAGCACTTTGGTTGTGCTGAAGTGGGCTTTGGCTTCGGACTTTGGCAGTTTAGGCTAGTGAAGACCACTAGCTCCGCTTTTTCCCCAGTCTTCGCACCTCAGTTGCGAAGGTGGCCGAATTCTGTCTTGCTTAGAATAAGGATGATTTGGGAATGATAATAACTTTCTCCCGCACAGGGTTCAAGGCAGGTACCGAGGTACAGAGTCCATTGCATGACGACGCGATTGCTGGCCGGCATTTCAAAACTGCCGTGAAGGCTCCCGGCCACTGAATGCGGAGTAATTTAGAAACTGGGGCATTTTTTTTTTTCTTGAACTGCGCCCGGTTTCTGTTTGGAACAAAGCTGGACTGCGTCCTGCGCACCTAGACGTGAGCTCCGCCTTTCAGGCTTGTTTACTTACTACGTACCCCTGTGTTCGGGACACCGAACACTGCCCGCTTTATTTATCCGTTTCTTGTTGGGGTGTGAGAAGGTAGCGTGAAGCGTAAACGAGGCTTCCGGCGCGCGCGTAGCAACGCGCGCCCGCGCGCCCCCACGCACACACACCCGCCGGGGGTTAAAAAGAGATCTGGAACAGCCCCGTATTTTTGGCAGCGCCTAGTGGCAGGCTGGGCTGAATGCAACGCGTGTCACGATATGAAAGACCCACTAATAGCGCGTTCAGGTTAGGCGTCTTCGGGGAGCGGTTGCATGCAGAGCTGTGGCCTTCGTCAGCGACGCGCTCGTCCCGAATCTGGAGCATGACCAGCTCGCACTAGAGGCGGCGCATCAGGACGTTGCGGAGGGTCTGCGCCTGTCCGAGCAACGAGTGAGAAACTAATGGCACTGCGGTGGAATGGCGTTGCAATCTTGAACATAATCTTTTTTCTGGGTGTATACCGTCGCGCTCAGTATGATCTATTGCGCTCACTAGCGTCGCCAGCCGTGTACAAGCCAGCTTAAAAATGGGACCTCAAAAAGACGTACACGTAACATATATAACAGCTCGAAGCATCGAATTTGGTGCTGATTTTTAGACTATAAAGTGACCATTTCGTTGATGCTCTGCAGAATAAATAATGTCGTACGTCACTGTGAGCGCGACTGCACATCGGTTTCAGATATGTTGAAAGTTATTGAAACGCAGTGTTGTAGTAGTTCAATGCATAACAGTGTCACGTGGACATCAGAGCTTCCCCACGGTTGCTTAGGCGAAAGATATCCCCCAGCAAGTCTGTAAAAAGGCGCACAATTCATTTTCTATATATTGTTTAAGTGTGCGTGAACACTTTTGTCGATTTCAGCGGATATTTTGAAACCTAAGCTTACTTATCACTGCGAACTAATTTGCAGACGCGGAAAACCACCTTTCTGCAGCCACAATTCTACAAGCAGTGTAGTGGAATAAAGTACAGCCGACCTTGCGCCTTGCCATCAAGTTGATGTTGACAGGATAGGGTGACGTAGTCTGCAACGCGATCCCCGTATCCTTCTCGCCTCGAGCTATGGCGCCCGTGACTGGAAAGGTAAAATTTCTGAGTAAAAGGCCTGCTCAAATGACAACCTTTACTCCAGCTGGCAGCGTCGGCGCTTTCCGTTGGTTGCTGTCTTTGATTACCTTGTGCGACAACCAACGCCCAATACTGCCGTGGCGCTGATTCTCTGAAACGGCGTTTTCATAAAGTCGGTGTTGGTGAATTCGGTCCGCGGTTCTTGCCTCTTTGCTTCCGCATGACGAGTTTCACAGAGCAAGGACAGCTGGTTATTCTTATTATTTTTTGACGAAGAAAACAAAATGGACCAGGTCATTCTGTGAGCGCAATGCGATTATCCAACGTTGGCAGCGCTGTCTGATATGGCTACAACAATCTATCCATTAATCAGCGGAGCGTGCTCTTCCAGCTTCGAAAATGTGTTTCGCACTCGCAGAAGCAAGGCGGAAGCGGCTGTCACGATAGGCACGCATTTTCATAAACGAATAATTATCATAAATCGTTATGATCACCACGGCGCAAACTGTGGCACAGACATCAAGAACAGCCGACATCTCTTCTGTAATAGCGAACGGCGCAAAACAAAAGCGTCCGCCTTAGCAATATTTCAGAGCACGTTAAATATCCCAGGCGGCCTAACCGTTTGGTAACCCGTTGCGTACTTCGTATTCTCATAGCCCAGGAGCTGAATTCCGAGTTGTGTTCGTTTCAAAAGCGCCCATTTAGCGCCCGTTTAAAGTCGCGACGTAGTTCCGGTTACGGGGCATCTGACGTATGCGCCGAAACCCACGATCTGCCTTGCTTTTTTTAGAGTCACATCTATGTCGTCTGCCTTCAGCCAATCAGGGCCCACTCGAAGAGGGCGCTTTCGAAACAAACACAAGTCATAATTCCACTCTAGACACTGTAGCTTCGGCCTGTAAAGTCTCATTTCTATTTTTTCGTTGTTCATTTTAATTTGCTAAGACCTTACGGGCCCCCGTAAAGGAAAGAAAAAAAATGAAAACAATGATATAAGAGCAACCAAATATATTATGTACCAAGTAAGACATAGAATGTATTTCGAACTGCAGGCGCGAAAACACAACATATACAGAATATATTCAAGACGTACCTTAGCGCAGTACATACGAGACTGTCTCTTTAAAAAACGCATCAATAAACAAAATACAGTAAATCGGTTATTGTTATGTCAGTCTTTAAAAAGTAATAGATGCGCTATCCCTAGCCAGAAAAAGTTGAAGTCCAGTGAGGCTATTGCAAATCCACTGCAACTGCTGATGCGAATATGCAGTGCTTTATTGCTTCCGAGTAATGGTAGTGACTATCACTTTGTTCTCTAGAGCAAAACTAAAAATGATTTGTACCGTTTGGTTGGTTGACTGTGGTCGTTGCAGCATGAAGTACAAACTTGTCCTTATGTTTCACAATGTCGACATAAAAGTCGCTGCATAAAAGTCGCTGCCAATAACCACCGGTGTGTCCCGTTCTTGTCTCAGCCGTGCAAATTGCTTATGTGTGACGGTGCCGATATCTGCTTTCGATTTTTCGGAGGTGATGTACATTGTAAAGATTAAACGGCCATCGCTGTTGTTTGCACCCAACATATGCAATACACGGTGCAATAAGTACAACATTCGTCAGATTGGGTCAGATTGCGACTCGACGAAACAGAAAATATTCAATGAAAGTGCAGGTCAGTACGCCTTTGCGCCTACGTGTTAGCTTTGTGAGCAACACTGCGGGAGTTTTAGGACTCGCACGAAACGAAAAACGCAGTCGTAAGCATTGGCCAATACATCTCCGCGGGTATCGGCGGCCTCATGCGTGGGTAACACTGCGTGACTGATGGGGGAGGAGGATAAACTTTATTGACAGCATCGTAATGTGGTGTGGGGCCCTCAGTCTAGGACTCCATGGGAGACCCCTGCCGCCACGGCCCTTTCCACGAGCCTAAGCTGGGAATCGAGACCGGAGCTGGACAGCTCCTTCTCCCACTGCTCACGGGAAGGGTGCGCTATTCCACTCACACGAAACGAAATATCCTGAAATGAGAATAGTCGATACACCTCTGGGGAATGTGTGAATACCCCTGTTATTAGCGTTAGGCTGCCCTAACGTTGAACCTAACGACCCCAAACTCGTTGTTAGTCAACAGGTTTATGTTGACATCGTTCGACCTCAAAGGGTAACTTTAGGCCTAACGTCAAAGCGTTGCCCAATACACCAGTGTGGGTATCTGGAGCTTTGTGGGTACGTGACACTGTACGAGTTTATACTATAGTTAAGCCAGGGAAGCACAAAGCAAAATACTTTTTAAGCAGAGGCTTTGCAACCGGGATGATGATTGGTTGATTGAAAAAACTGTGCTTGATTCCTCTGTCATAGGAATCAGTAAAACACGAAGTAAAGTGTGGAAGTGTGCAGCGAAACCTGCAGCGAAAGGAGCATGATTTGCGTGTCGGCGGCTGTCTTGTGGTTGTGCTTGGCGAGCGACCACTTCATTCCTGCTCCGTGGCGTGTACGGCAGACGGTTGCGTTGCGACGAGCTCAGCTTGTGCAACCTAAGCTTGTGCTCAGCCTGGACCGTGAACGCGCGAACGCGTTCCGCTTCCCGCTGGCGTTTCCCGTCGCACCAAATCAGTCATGTTCACGGAAGAAGCCCGTCGGCGTTGTTGCCTTTTTGCGGCGCGTAATGCAACACGGGGCCATCGTACTGAGATACGACGCAGCCACGGCCGGACTGGACTCTCCTCCCGCGCGGGAGAAGAGTCGAGTCCGGCCGGGACGCAGCTTACGCTGCCCTATCGAGGCGCCAACTGTCGGCGCTCGTTAGCGTCATGATGTACTACGTCGCTTCATCTCTCTTATACGGCAGCACCATCCGCGTCAATTAAACTTTTTCTGCCGTTTCTTCTGTGTTCGTTGTACTGGCGTCATTTCCCTGACGGATATGACGTCAGGGATATCTTTGTGTATCCCGGCATAAAACACTTTCGTGTTAATAGCAAGTGATAGCAAGTCGGAAAGGGTTCTGACCAGTGGGTGTTCCGGAGCTGAGCTTTCGTGGGTGTCAGCAAGGTATTCGTCTGCGCCGGACGGACGGGAACGGGCAAAGAGAGCGCACAAGTATATGTATCTTAGAAGCGTGAACACTCAATGGCGGACGAGGAAGAGAAAGCTTACGACAAAATAAGAAGTTACTTGGGCAAATGGACAGTGTAAAAGAAAGTGATGGAAGCGTAGATGGTTAAGGGGGCGGCAATGGGGGAAACTAAGGAGTGAATGGGGGTCTACAAACCAGGCAAACGAGGAGTCAAGAAAGAAAATTTCTGCGACAATATTAAAGCGAGTGCGTTGCCGTTTGATACCCGAGCTGGCTGCTTGCGGACAAGGACTTGTGTGAGCAAACACTTGCCACAGCATGACGTGTATGTATGCTGTGGAAAAGACACGCAAACAAGCGAACACTAATAGAAGGCCAAGGTATCCATCCAGCCCAAAATGGGAGGAAAGTTACCTTTTTCAAGTACTGGAGTTTACGGTGGAAAGAAGCATTCACTTGTCCGCGATGCATACTAGCAAAAAGTGATTGAAGTATTTAAAATAAAAATTAGGGAAGAGGCAGGCAGAGAGCCTTCAAAACCACACAGTTTCTTCTTCAGGGTATAATAAATACAATGAGTCGTAGTTAAACAAATAAACACCCGCAGTTAAATCACATACTCAGGCTAGATGGAATTTTCCATAACCCTCATATGAATAGAAAGCCTTTAGTCGTCGTCGTCTTCGTCATCATCGTCCTCATGATCAAAAGCTGAGGGGGCAGTGGAAGGCGATGTTCTGTCCTTAAGAGCATTCTGGACGAGTACTGCTGAGTCTGCAGTACTCGTCCTAACTGCAGTAGCGTTCCTAACTAAATGACCACGGGCGCTGCGGGTTAATTACGTACGTTTTGCCTCACAGTAGCAGCAATTTTCTTAGCGCTAAACAACGGGGAGATGTATGTAAAGCGCCAGCGGTTCACGAGTTGCGAACGCTTATGACTATATAAAACGCTTCGCTTTCGAAGCCTCCGGGTTACGCCGCGACGAGGGAACGCCGTGTGGGTCCAACGGGCGAGCTGTGACGACAAGGCGAGCCCCTAAAGTGCTCTGCACTTAATATGTAGACGGAGAAAAACAAAGGAAGCCTTTTGAATCACCGATGCACGAAACAGTTAAATACGCTACTTTCTACGCTATGCGTCATTCACGACGCATTTATATATGATAATAAAAACCACTTGATTTCTTTGCCGCCAGGGTAGCATATGCAAGAGGTAAAAGTAGAAAAGTATAAAGGTGAATGCACTGTGCTATCGGATCAGGGAATTTAATTTAACATCGGCTACTGCTTTGCTGTCTTAGTTCCCCAGTCGTTAACCTGTTTTCTAGTTATGGGAAGGTCCTTTTCCCTATGTTAATACAGAGGGGTAAAGAACTCAACAAACTGGTCGAAAACGCCTCGAAAACAGCTGTCTTGGAAAATGAAAATTGACTGGCGTCGAATTTATTAAAACGAAAGCAGGCTAAACCAAAGGGGAACGCTTTCCATCAAAGATATTGTTACGTGGCCGCGGGACAGAGATGAGACGAACGATGAGCTGGGGTGAAGCGATCTATTACCATTATTTACATAGCGGCCCTTACGGAGCTCGCGCAGGCTGCGGCCCCTCACATCTTCCTCCACGTCGTCAGCGTCATTGATGGTTGGTCATGGCGACTGACCGCAGCGCCCTGTGACAATATTTTTGTTAGCCACTTGAAAGCATCTGATTAGCACCAGCACAGCAGCCAACTGTTGCTGTGAAAAAGGCACTTTTTTTTTCGCAACAATGGCGAACTCATCCCGAACGCTGTTTGTGCCGTTTCAGCATTGTTGTGATGAACCCATGTGCCGGAGTGAAGGGTGGTGGTGGTGGAGGTAACACGCATTTATTTTATGTACAAGGGATACAAAGATGGCATGTTACGCTTTAGCGAATTTTGGTGTCTAGGGGAGAGGGATTAGGTAATGGGAGTTGGGGAAAAGGTATGATACATCCAATGGTACATCCAATTGGGTGTGGTATTAAAGGAAATGGTGAAGGCCAGAGTTCTCGACGAAGTTTCGTAGAGCGGCGAGCAGGGAGATGTCACCGATCTCGCTACAACTCACCTCTACCCGATCGGGAGGCGGAACCGTCAACGTCGTCGTTGCCCCGTCACGAGAAAATGGACGCCGAGACCTCGAAGCCGGAGGGGGCGTCGCTAGAGCCAAGTCAGATGCAACAGCTACAGGATGGCCTGGCGGCGGTCCTCGCGGCCGTTAACCAATTAACCCAACAGCAGAACGACATGCAAACGAAGCTGGAGCTCCTAGGGTCCAAAGTGGGAAGCCTGAAGCACGAAATGGTCGAGATTGAGAGCAGGATGGAGGACTTATCCACCAAGCTGGACCAACAAGCCGCCAAGGCCTCGTCCTTGGAAGCAAAAATGCGGTACACGGACCTCTCCGGGAAGAGAAGGGAGCGCGCGAGTACCAGTAAAATCAAGGGGGCAGTCGCAAGTAGGCGCGACCAGGTGACCTCGGACGACGATAAAGAGGAACAACAATAATAGACGCAACCGTGGGGGGGAGACCACGATATTTTACCAATGGAACTGCAGAGGAATCAAGAACAAATCGGCAGAACTTCAATTACACATCGAGAGCCTCGACCAGAAGCCGGACGTGATCGCGCTCCAGGAGACCCGCGGCAGACCCAGAATCCCGGGATACGTGACTTACGCGGACCCGTCGGAAGAAGAGACGGCGGTCCTGGTACGCAGCAACGTGGCGGCCACCCAGCACCTCACGGCCCAGAAGGGCTGCGAACACACCCTGGTCGAGATACACACGAGAACCATAGGCACCGGAGGGAACCTGTTCGTGATGAGCGCCTACTGCAGGCCGTCACGCAGGGACCTCCATTTCGACGAGACGGTCGGGCATGCGAAGCAGCTGGCGGGGAACAGGCCGCTCCTGGTCCTCGGAGACTTCAACGCCCCGCACACCACATGGGGTTACAAGTTTCAATCCAAGCGGGGCAAGGCCCTCGCGAAGGCGATGGAAGACCTGGAACTCAACGAGCCTGGGGTAGCGACCAGAAGGGGAACCGGCACGAACCGCGACACCGTCCTGGACCTCTCGTGGCTCGCGGGGACTCTCGACGCGACCTGGCGCAACGAGGACGTCAGCCTGGGATCCGACCACGACATCCTGAGCGTGACGATCAGAGGACCCAAATTCAGAGCGGAAATCGGCACGGCGAGGATGACCGACTGGGACCGCATGCGCAAGTGCGGGGCAGAAGCTGTCGAATCTTCCGCCGAAGCCGAGGAGAGTAGTGGAAGACCGTACGCAGAGTGGGCAAGAGAACAGAAGGCCGCGCTCGATAAGTTCACGGAGACCGTCGCAACGACAGCAAAGACACCGTTCGTCGACGCCAAGCTCGCGCACATGTGGGCGGCTCGACACTCGCTGACTCGGAGGTGGAAACGGCAGAGAAGGAACACAAAGCTGCCCAAGCGCATAGCCTCGCTGAACAAGCAAATCTCCGAGTACGACGCCAAGCTCTGCCGGGAGAACTGGATGAGCACGTGCGACGGCCTGCAGGGCATGCTGTCCGCGCGCAAGACCTGGTGCCTCCTGCGTCACTTGGTCGACCCGCTAAATGGTAGGGCGGCCACGAACCGAAACCTCACCAAGGTCCTCAACGCCTACGGCGGGGACGGCAAGAGGCTCATCGAAGACCCGAAGGCGAAGTATCTTAAGACGGAGCGCGGGCAGTTCCCGCTGCCGGAGGAATACGGGGGACCCGAAAATCCGGAGCTGGACGAGCCCTTTACCACCACAGAACTACTGACGGCCATCGACGAGAGTAACAAAAAGAGCGCGCCCCGCACGGACGCCATTACATACCGACTCCTGAACAACATGAGCGACGCGGCGACGGCCGAGTTCCTGGACCACATCAACCTGGCCTGGGAACGCTCGGAACTACCCGCGGAATGGAAGGAAGCAGAAGTGAGATTCATTCCTAAGCCGGGAAAACAGCTGACAATCGAGAACATGCGCCCGATCTCGCTCACGTCTTGCGTGGGCAAGGTCGTGGAACGCATGGTTCTCCGAAGGCTCCAAGGGTTCCTGGACGAGACGAACCAGATGCCGGCCACTATGTACGGGTTCCGCCAGCACCTGTGCACCCAAGACGTCCTCCTCCAGCTAAACGAACTGGTGTTCAAGAAGGCCACGAGACACTCGCCCCGCGGGATACTTGCGTTGGACCTCAAGGGGGCCTTGGACAAGGTGTCTCACGGAAGCGTGCTCGAGAACCTCCGCAAGACGGGCTGCGGCCGAGGACGTACGGCTACGTCGAGAACTTTCTGACCAAGCGTACGGCGACCATAAGGATAGGAGACGAACGGTCCGACCCGATCGAGCTCGGAGACAGGGGCACTCCGCAAGGGTCGGTATTGTCGCCGCTGCTCTTCAACCTGGCTCTCCTGCCCCTGCCCAGGTTACTCCAAGAGATCGAAGGCGTGGACCACGCGTTCTACGCCGACGACATTACGGTGTGGACGTCCCGAGCGGATTCCGAAGCCTCGGTGGAAGAAACCTTGCAGAGGGCGGCGACCACCGTCCATGAGTACGCCATGACCTGCGGGCTGAGATGTGCCCCGCAGAAGTCGGAGCTGTCGATGGTGCAGCCAGGTAGGCCCAAGAAGGAACCGCCCCTGAACGTAATCGTCACGATTGACGGCACGAAGATCGAGCCCACACAGCAGGTCCGCATCCTGGGCCTGTTGCTGCGCGACGACGGCAAGGCCACCGCGGCCACACACAAGATCAAGACCGTCTCCGAGCAGATCTCGAGCATGATCAGAAGAGTCACCAACAGGAACCGAGGAATCAAGGAAGACGACGCCCTGAAATTGGTGCAGGCGTTCATCGTGTCTCGCATCACTTACTCTGCCCCGTACCTCCAGCTGACGAGGGCGGACCGTGAGGCCCTGGACACGGTGGTCAGAAAGGCGACCGAACTCGCCCTGGGAGTGCCCGTCCATTCGTCCACGCAGAAACTTCTGGGCATGGGTAGGCACCACACGGTGGACGAAATGGTGGAGGCCCACCTCTCTAACCAAAGGATCAGACTGTCAGACCGAACACGGATGGGCCATCTTGCGCAAGGTGGGATGGAGCATCGAACCACAACCAGACACCGAGACATTACCTACCGAGTGGAGGGACGTCGTAAAGACCAAGCCCCTTCCCAGGAACATGCAGCCCGGGAAAAACGAAGGGAGGCGATCCGCAAGGGCCAGGGCGCTGTCCCGCCAGCTCGAAGAGGACCCCGACGTCCTCTACGCGGACGCGGCGCTTCCCAAGTACGGAACCAAGGTTACGGCGGCGGTCACCACCATAGACACCCTGGTGACCTGCGCATCGGTCCGCACGACCCAATCGATCGAAGCAGAGGAAGTTGCCGTGGCCCTCGCGCTAACACACCCGAGGGCCGGCACTATAGTAACGGACTCTAAGAAGGCGTACGCCAGCTTCCGAAAAGGGAGAGTGTCCCCCGCGGCACATGCGATATTGTCCAAGTGAAGGCCCCCGAGGCGAGCCTTAGAGCTCGTGTGGGTGCCGGCTCACTCGAAGGTGGAAGGAAACAAACTCGCCGACCACCACGCCCGAGAGTTATCCGTCCGGGCCGAGGACGAGCCGGCGCAGCTGCGCCCCGTCACGAGCTATAGAGAAATTACTGAAATGTACAGAGAGCGTAGATGCAGATTTCCCAGGCCTCACCCACAATTGAGCCGAAAACAGCAGACCGTAATCCGAAGAATACAGGCGGGGTCGCTAGCACATCCCACACTTCTAAGCAAGATGTACCCGGACAGGTACGAGAGTACTTGCCCGTTCTGCAAGGAAAGACAAGGCACTCTGGCACACGTCCTAGCCGAGTGCGAGTCTCTTAAGATCCGCCCGCCCCCCAACCCTATTCCCGCACCCGACCCCCGAGAGCGATGGGAGACCTTGTTGTCTAGCCCCGACCTGACGATCCAGCTCGCGCTGGCAGCCAGGGCCCAGGAGCTGCTAGACGCATATGAGACCCGAGAAGAGGGTTCCACCCCATCCGGTGCCTGCGTGCACTAGCCAATACCTCATTGGGCTCAATAAAAGTTGATTCTCTCTCTCTCTCCGGCCAGCCTGTGCGCACTTCCACCTCTCTTCATGTGCTGGGATTGGAGATTTCATCGTCAGGGTCAGCTGGCTTGTGGCTTCGATCTGCCCGCCAACAAACAGGTCAAATGCTACACCTTATCCGACACATTTCACAAAAGTCTGGAGGCTCCTGCTTCAAGATGGCCCGACTCTGGGGGCCGTCAATACTTCAGCCTCGACTTGTCTATCAGAAGTGCAGCTTGCTGGGCCAGTTGGTACATATCGAAGGAACGGAAACCAGCGAAAAACGCGAAACCAGCGTTGTGTTGTCTCGTCTCTCCTCGTGTTTTGCGTCTTTTTTCGCTGGTTTCCGTTCCTTTGTCTATCAGGCTCAATTTCAGCATATGACCCAAGCGGAGTGGCCCGACTTGAATCAATTAATAGAGCAGCAATGCGGACGATCACCTGCCTCCCTCAAATAACGCCTATACCATCTCTTCAGGCTGAAGCTCAACACCCTGGATGAGCTTGTACATCAGCGCCGCTCCGCCCGCCAGCACAAACTTAATTTTGTTCTGCAGGCAGTGGCGTTGTTGATCTACATGGGCCACTCTCTACCCGCCTTACCAGCCCACCCTGTAGATATAGGCCGCCCTGGCTGTACCATCAAGTGAGCGACAACCGCCGCTCATTCAACTTCGCAGTCGGTCGACGGGAAATACAGACGGTCAATCCGCGGGCGTACCATTACTAGCGACCGTGAACCAGCCCCAGGTTGTAAAGGCATTTGTGGACGCTGGGGCCCAAGACGGCGTTTTACTACGGCGATCGAATGCCCCTCTCATTCAGAAGTGAACCAAAACTGCGCTTGTGGACGCTGGGGCCCAAGACGGCGTTTTACTACGGCGATCGAATGCCCCTCTCATTCAGAAGTTCACCAAAACTGCGCTAATGAAACACTCCGCACCTGGCCTTCCATGCTGGCGGAGCTTACAGCCATCCGGGACGGACTGCAAGCTCTACTACCGGCACTTCTTCAAGCCCCTGGAAGTTTTACGGCACACATTTACACGGACTCAACGGTGGCCGTACGGGATTTGCGACGTGTAGCCTCCAACTCGTCTGTCTCAAGAGACATTGATAACGTACTGGACACGCACCCCTGCCCTCTCCGACTTTCGTGGATCCGGCGTAATACTATCACCGCTCATATTGCGGCGGATAGTGCCTGTCACCCTACGTCGGTTCCACGGCCCCTGCCCTTCCTGAAAACTGATCCATATGAACAATTTCTCCAACTAAAAGAAGATCTGCGTCGCGCCACACGCGCTCTCATCCCACCGTGTGGAACAGACATTCCCAGTGGGCTCGCTCTCTGGGAGGAGGTCCTGCTGCGTAGACTTCGATTTGGGGTGGCCCTCTCTTTTGCGGTACCCCGGCGTGGCCACCGCGATACCATGCCCCGTTTAGCAACAACTGCCGTTCTTTACGGCTCCTGCCGAAGACGCCGACACCAACCACCTGCTATGGACATGCCCTTCCCTGACTGCAGCGAGATCCCGACGTTTTTGCGGCACAGGCCTGCATCCTGGGAGACACCCCGATTTTCAGCGATGGCTGTGGGGGCCCCACCACCGCTGTCTTCTGGATTTCCTCCGGGAAACGGGTGCCAACGTGTACCTGTAGGACCTTACGCCACAGCGCATACTATCGCAATTTAAAAAAAAAGCGTCGTTCTTCGCTCTGATTGGAATGGCTTAGATAAAGCCAATCATTAAGGCTCAGTGGGATTGCCAATCCAACGGTTTTGAAGGCTTGTCGTCGACATTCGGCAAAGCGAGGACAGTCTCACAGGATGTGTGCAATGTCATTATTGGCTGAGCACCGCGAACACTCGGGATCATCTAGGCTGCCGTATCTAGTGGCGCGAAAGTGTGGGGTTGTTGCCGATCCAGTTCTAATCCTGTGAACGATCGTGTGCCATTTCCGCGGCCAATGCTGAGTTATGACTGGACGCTTCATTCCTAGGGCCGTACGTAGTTCCAACTTCCTTTCCATCTTGCAGCTGGTGTAGAATTCCGAGGTCGAAGTAGGTGAAGGTTCCTCCGCTCTGTTTTCACAGTTCTCATCCGTCTGCTCATCCTGAGATGCAGATGATGGCACTATTACCGAAGGAAGCTCAGGAGAATGTCCATGCTGAGAAGAGAAGGGGTTAGCCCGGGTGACGCAACTTTTCCCAGTTGATGTGTCCCTTGCAGCTTGTTGCGTAAGTGCGTGGACCTTGCCATTGCCTGAGATTCCCGCGTGAGCCGGTATCCAGAAAAAGTTCACAAGACGTCCACGGGTCCGCAGCGTGCTGACTCGTCGCCGGATATTTAAGATGACCTCGGAGGTTTCATCTGGTCGTTTTAGACGGCGTAGGACGTTGGTGGCGTCTGTAAGAATCACCGATTCTTTGAAACGTTCTTGCGTTCCTAGCCACTGAACAGCTCGCTGAATGGCTATCAGTGAAGCAGACGAAGAATTTTTTTAAAGTTGGAGGCCGAATAATTAAGCAAAATGTTTCACAAGCCCTCTGAAATATACTGCATCAACAAAATTCGCCTCGCCATGCCTTTTTTTCTGCATAATGTTCCTGAAGAATGGTTATTGGCCTCCACGCGCTTTCGTATTCATCTAAAAGACAGAAAATAAACACATTTATTGCCTCTACTAAGGTCGAAAAATGACGAAATCGCCCATACGAAGCAATCCCGCTGAAGTTCGAAAGTCGACGTAAAAAATGAACGCTGAACACGAACGATTCACCTAGCCTGTAGTGTGTGCCGTTATAGAGGCTCGGCTAGACCGATTGGAGCCCTTAAACTTGACCTCCACGCTCCATAGAACAGTACAATTTTAGCACACGTCCCCTACTCCCCGAAGTATACGGCGGCAGCTGCCACTTGGCATCGACCAGTTTTGTTTAAAGACTTCAAGCTTGAGGCTTCCAACCACAAACCCCTGAGGCCTGGTATTTATTTCGGTCTCCTGAGATTAAGTTTGCTTAATTCTTTTCGGAATATAAAAATAGCCCTTTCTTGCTGGTGTTTTTGAAGTCATAATTCATACCTGCCACGTATGCGAGAGAAGGGGAGGGGGGGCTTCCGTCTTCAAAGAACTGAACCACCGCTGCGCGAGTCCTGCTCTAACATTGCACCGCTCTACCCCCACCACCGCCAAAATAAAACAGAACATTCATGTTGCCATGGTTTAATGGTTTACATAGCTTGTAATCACTCCCCTCCCTTCTTTCGGACGCCCCAGACCCGGGGCTATACGGCCGGCGCACTCGAGTCTTCATCCTGTTCCTTGTCACAGCTGTTCACCACTTGGGTGCTGCGGACATATGACGTCATGGTGCGTCGTTCAGTTGTCCTGTATTCCCTGTCCGCAGCAACCGTCGTCAAGCAAGCGCGCTGACAAAAGCTGACGACAGAGCACAGGAAAGCTTTCCCGACGTCCCTTAGACCGCCCCGCAGTTCACATTGTGGAGGCCCCCTCTCCGATGGTGAATGTGGTTGTGGGATGTGGATTCTCCTAGTGCTCTAGGCCTGCATCAAGCCCTCAACCGTGTTAGAGGCTCCTGACGGGGGCCCTCTGTTGGCTAGGATCCAAGCGCTGCCCCACTCGTCCGTGTGTGGTTCGTGCCTACGACGCCGTCGTCGTCCTGTCACTTGCACAGCACGCCTTGCTCCCTCCGCCAAACTTCCCAAGGCGAATTACTATAGCCTCCTCTCCCGCGCGCGGTGTACAAACACAGAAAGCTTGCTATGTGCGATGGCACAAGTCAAAAATCTGCATCGAGGAAACACCTCCGGTAGCGCTTACTAGTTTTCACAGACGTCGTCACGCCCCCTAACTAGGCAGCAGAAGTCGCACCATGCGTCTCTTCTTCCCTCGCTGCAATCAGACAGCGCCGCCTACCCTTTGCCAGCCTCCCCATGGCAGCTGAAATCGCTGGCCTCCACCTGGCTACAAGCCTCACGAATGTCCCGCTGCGCACAGCTTGGCTACGAAGATAGACCGCCTCGGCATGAGAGACTTCAGCATTCGCTTGCAGTGGCTTCTACCCGACTCGAGCATCACAAGACGTGGTCAATGTAAGGAATTGGGCTTATTGGTTCTGCATTTGTGTTCGGCTCCGCTTTAAGTTACAAGGGTACACAAAGTTATACAAAACAAGGTGGACAGCAAGCGCTCATTGCTCTCGTGCGGTGCACTTTGTTCATGTGTCAACTCTAGCTTTGTGTACCGTTAACCTAAGCGAGGTCTAACAATATTGCGAGAAATGAGGAGGTAGACGATATTTCCAAGTTGGCAAATTTGATACCCACTGCCACCAGCGGGGACATCAGCATCTAGATGTAGGGAAGTACCTTACTCGGATGGGCCCCAAAGCGATACACGTGGACACCCGCGTTGCAGCAGGCAAGAGACCTCATCCACTAACATCAGCTGGATTTACCATTTGGGTACTCGTTCTTTGAATAGGTATCGATTTGGATCACGTACCGAACTACTACGTAGGCTTGGCATTTCAACATTCTCATTGTACTTCAACTGTCCCGAAGATAAGACGTTAACCCTGCACTGCGATAGTGCCCGGCGTACAACCATGCCTGCGTCATCCTCAAAGCGAGTTACAGACAACTCAGCATGCCAACTAGTACTGCTTCGGACTTATTGTTCATGGCCTGCAGCCTTAAACGACGCAAGTGCCTTTCGACCTCTTATGAGACTTTTTGCCAAAACAATGGTCTCGGACCACGTCTAACGCCCTCTCACTATCTGTACTGGTGGCTGACTGTCTATTTTTTCCTCTTATTTTTCATTATTCTCTGTCCCGTTCCCTCTACTGGATGCATTCTTGGTTGAGGTGTATGAATAGATTAAAGAACACGCACTCAATAGACGCTAATCGATTTCAGATCAGAACTATAAAGTATGTTTTAGATTTAATATGCCCAGTTATTACGCACATATATACTTTGATATTACTGACTGGCAATTTCCCTAAGG
Organism: Haemaphysalis longicornis; assembly: GCF_048455015.1. Lineage (NCBI taxonomy): Eukaryota > Metazoa > Arthropoda > Arachnida > Ixodida > Ixodidae > Haemaphysalis > Haemaphysalis longicornis. Next base: position 385,032,225 of record NW_027526203.1, on the reverse strand, counting down.
CGATGCAAGCAGCACGTGTAGCATCAGTTTTCAAGAGTGTAGAAAGATACGGTATTAATAACTATCGCCCTATTTCAATATTGGCAATGTTTTCAGATGGTATAGAGAAAATATTACATATAAAGGTTACGCCTTATTTTAATAAGCACGAGTTTCTCGAAGAGTTTCAACAGAAAACACCGTTCCACTGAAACCGCACTTCTAAAGCAAAAAGAAACCAACATTGATGCTTTTCGTCGCAAACAAGTAGCAATAGGCATTTATATAGACTTCTCAAAAGCATTCGGCCTTATAAATCACTCAATCCTTCTGTCCAAATTATATATTTATTGGGTGAGGGGAGTAGCCTACAATTTGTTTAAAACCTATCTTGCGCAGACAATATGTAGATGTAAACGGGTTTAAATCTTCTATACAAGCTATTAAAGCTGGTGCACCGCAAGGGAGCATTTTAGGGCCACTTTTGTTCTGCATTTATATTAAGGATATTGTAAATTGCATAATAATGCAACTTTTGTGTCATACGCCGACCACACTACAGTTTTTGCTACAGGCACACCGGAAAAAGAATTAGAGGTACAAAGCAATAAAATATTGCTCGACTTATTGGGCAGGTGTGAACCACCTGCGTAGCAACAAAAAAAAACTAAGGTTGTCTTGTATTCGCCTGAAAGAAAACAAGTAGCTCCAATAAGTATAAACTTAGACAATACGCTGATAGAGATGGTCGATTCTGTAAAAATTATTGGAGTGATTTTTTCAAAATATTTAACGTCGAACGGGCACATTCAGTATGTGCGATCGAAAGCGTCATCTGGTGTTGGAGTTATTGCTCGAATGAGGCATATTTGTCCTGTGTAAGAGAAGATTCTATTGTATAACTCCTTATCTCGCTGTTTTCTTCTGTAACCTTGTATGGTGCAAGACGGGAACGTCAAATCTGTCTAAGCTGCATCTATTGCAGAAAAGATGTTCGCTGCATAGCTAACGTTCACTTCCTTAATCCCACTCAAAACCCTTTTTTTGAAGTATGGCATTCTTTCAGTACACTCTTTGTATAATTATACACTGTTGGTAACCTACAAACGATTTGTACAGTGTAATAAAAATGTCTTAGTCTCGCTAGCTAAACCGCGACAAAATAACCAAGTTCGACAAACACGTCACATGAAGAGATGTATAATTCCAACGCCACACGCTTACTATGTTTAACAATCTTTACGGTACACATCGCCTGTTTTGATAAACAAGCTAGTTAAAGAAAACTTTGACCCCATATGTAATACAAACCTTAACATTAGATGGTTTTGTGAGCGCAAGTTGTCAATTTTGTACTTTTTCTATGTTGTTGTTGTTGATGATGATGCGGTTGTTGGTGGTATTGTTGCTATTCTTAAGTGAAGGAACCTCACTTTTTGTGTTATTGCATGAAGTGGTAGTATGCAATATATTTTTGAAATTGTACGTGTCAACCTAAGCTGTCTCCGCTAAGCTGTCAACGAAAAGGGGGTCGGGGCCCCGTCAAGCTGTTCAAACAGCTTTTTGTCTCGCCTCCTCCTGCAAAAAAGGAAATAAAGATGGAATGAATGAATGAAAAGCTAGGTGTCTACTCAAAGAGAGACAGTTATCGACATGGACAAACGCTTTTCCTTCGTACGAATATAGAGCGCAAAATTCAGACATGGGACGAGTGGGACAAAGACAAGCGCTTGTCTTTGTCCCGGCGCTTGTCTTTGTTCCGTTCGCCCCCTGTCTGAATTTTGCGCTTGATATTCGTACAATGGATTACCAACTGGATCGAACCCTCACGTTGTTAAGCTTTTCCTTTATTACAGTGAAAACACCAAGAAAACGACTGCTTGACTGAAATATGTGATATGTTCAACAACACTGCGCATTACGGATTGTGAAAGTTTCGCTGCGTAATGTTACAGCGCGGACTTTTTTTTGTTTGTCGAATCGTATGTTGGGAGTTATCATCCGCCGAATTCGATTTGTGAGTCGCGTGGACTGGTTATCTAGTAGGCTTTGGGTAAGCTGAACCACGTAATTGCCATAGAGGGAATAAAACGTGTATATCTTTTCCGCGAGGATTTCTAGATACCAAGAAAGATGTGAAGGAATGTGGGGGTCTTAGTTTCAGTCTTAGTTTTCATTTTCCCGCGGATGGATGATAAATATAAGCATACAACCAAGGGTGGTTTTCTAATCGAGAGTATTCGTACTACCCCACGTTTTCAGGCAGGCGCTGAAAATGTCGTTCTCAAGGTCATCATACAGATCTTCGAAGTACAGCGAGGGTAAGTGCATACGTATTCCATACATATGTGTTTACAGCTCCATAAGGCACTTTCCACAGCAGCGAAATTACGCCAAGCAGAATTCAGTCACCTAAACTTTTGCAGGAAACAATATGTACTTTTAGACCCCCTCTTTTTCGTACGCATTCCAAATCATGTTTCAGAGCGTTTATAACTACGATAACTTTCGTTACAATACTATACTATGCTTGTAGCGTGCCGCATGAAAAAAAATTCAACTGTGGGTTTTTTCCTCTTACATCATAATAAAACTTTCAGGATATCATCACCTTAAAAACAATATACGGACTTTTAAGTGCACCGAAGTACGGTGATACCAAATCGAACTGCTTCATTACTGCATTTACTTATACAAGGGCAAAAATTACAAAAAGACAAAGACAGCCTGTTTGGCAAAGGGTCAAACAAAAAAAAAGGTGCCGAATTTTCTACGGGTGATCAATCTAATGGAACGTATCTGTGCGTCCTTTTCAGCGTGAAGCCACTGTGACACTTTCTGCACTTGAGTTCTCCGGTAATGAAACATGTTCATAAAGGCACAAAGCTTATAGTGAAAAGCATAAAACCAATCAAACTTCGGAGAGACCCCTCAAAAGAAAATAAGCAAAACTAAAGGTTTCAGCCTCGTTCATATCATAATTTTACGTCATATCTCTTCCCTCAGATCGTTAATGTCTGTCTCGGTGGTGTTATACCAAACTGTGAGTACGTGCGTCAGCATAAAAAGTCCACATTTTTGCCGGCTTTTACTTTTGTCGACGTCAATTAAGGACTTGCCTTTTTTTTTGCTCCTTTCATTTTTTACTTGTTAATACATTTCGCGCTTTTTTTATCTAACACGCCAGACGCTTCGTTTTGCTGAGGCCGGTGATAGGCTTCCAAGCACTCCGCAGTAACTCGGAGAATAAGTTCGTTCATCTAAACCTGGTGGTGGTGGTTGTGTGACACGAATAGTCTACTTCATCTGTATGAATTACAGTTCTTGTAAAATGCTTGCTGGGTAAAACTTACGATGTAGGCACTGTTATCTAAACGCTTGGTTATACCCTTTTGGTAATGGCCGAGGTTTCCGTTTCTTGTTGCACAGAACCGCACATCAAACTAAGCCAATGTCTGCGCAGGGCTGTCGGACGAGAGATCCAGCCGGACCTCCGCCCGCAGCTCGTCGCTGATGGACTCGGACATCTCCAGCAGCAGCAGCCTGTCGTCGACGCGGCGCATGATGCGCACTACTTCGTACGGTGACGATGGGGGCAGCAGCTTCTCGTCATCCACGGTGCGGCGGAGCTCGCGGCTGTCGGCCCTGGACGACGACGACATCGGGTCGAGCACGAGGATCCAGAGCAGCAGCATGCGCACTTCGAGGTTGAGCTCCCGAAACGACGACGAATTTGGATCCAGCGCGATCTCCCGAAGGCCCTATGCCATATCGAGCGGCGACTCGTTTGAGAGCGGCCGCAAATCCTCGCTCACCTCAAGCCTCCTGGGCGAGTCCGTAGACGGGTCGGCGTCTCGCGTGCTGCGGCGCCTGAGCAAGGACGACGACAAGGAGAGCTTCGCCAGCAAGCGATCCAAGCTGGCCTCCAAGTCGTCCTTCGACGTGGACGAGTCGAGCGCGTCCGTCCGCTACAGCAGCACCAAGATCAGCAGCACCATCGAGTCCAGCGACCTCGGAGGCGCCAGCTACTCGGCCAGCAAGACCAGCTACAGCTACAAGGACTCGGCGGGCTCGGCCACGGAACCTGAGGCTTCGGTAAGTCCTGCTCAGACGTCGCTAGTTTCATTGCCTCCAGGTAAGCGGCCAGGTTTCCTTGATTGATTGATTGTGGGGTTTAACGCGCCGACGCAACGCAGGCGATGAGGCGCGCCGTAGTGGAGGGCTCCGGATTAATTTTGACCACCTGGGGATCTTTAACGTGCGCCGAAATCTCGTACACACGGGCGTTTTTGCTTTTCGCCTCCATCAGAAAAGCGGCCGCCGCGGCCGGGAATCGAACCCGCGACCTCGTGCTCGGCCAGGTTTCCTCCCCCAACGATTGAGTCGTGTTTTCTCATACGGAACGCTGAAGAAAAGAACAACTGTAGATATAATTGAACGCCAAATGACTACTGTGTGTCTTCCGAAAACGAACAACGAAGGCCCTCAGCTGCACTGCTTATAGTTACGGTTAATGATTCAATCTGAAGAACAGCTAGGTTCACTCAAGGCGAGCCGGTTATTCTTAGTAAAACAGTTAAGACACAAAACAAACGCTACAACGAAGCGCGCGCATGTGAGAAGGTTACAGAGCGTTGCCAGAATACATTCGCTGGAAGGGGTCCTTTATGATGCCGAGGCGCTTCTTTGTACTCCGGAAAAGATCCTGGTTTTACGTCTCTCCCTTTCGACCACCAAGTACATACCTACACTGGACAGCTATAACGTGCAGTACGCATGTATAAGGCGTACAGCGGGCGCAGGACAACTCGCACCGCGCTGCCCTGCGCTCGCCATGCCATGGGCACCTTGCGCTGTAGAGTTTTCTGCTTTTAATGTTCTAATTGCGTTCTTAAGCAGCAGATTCAGAAAACGCCATCGTTTCCTGAAATCGGGTTGCCTTAAAAAAAATTTACGTACGATCACGCAGCGTGGTACCACGTGCAGGGTGAGAGCTGTGACGATTTTGCAAATGTCTTTTCTGCGAGCTGCTGTACTAGAGCTGCACGACACGCACTTGAGAATGTCGGTGACGGAGCATCACCATCTCGGGGAAATATTTGTAGGCAGCGCTGTAAAAAGGAGACACAAAATGAGACACAACGAAAGACGAGCGCTGGCTTATCTTTGCTGCACTGCTCGCGTATGTTACACCGCTCTAGCAAGACTATGATGTGAAAGCCTGCTTACTTTCTGCACTCTGAACCACATTTGGGGCAAAAAAGTAACGTCAGGCTTCTAGCGGCAAGCAACTGAAATTGCCTGTTTGTCATGATTTGGGCGTGCTAGGCACAGTTGGTGCGGTGTGGCAATCATGTATGTGCTGCTGATTACGATTCTAAGGAGCTGATGCTAACAGCCGATGCGTTCCGAAGCGTAGGTGATGCTCAGTTTTAACAAATGGATTGCTGACGAATACACTTCATTATCAAAATTTGCTTAAAAGATTATCCAAAGCTGGTTTCGGTTCGAATCAATTTTATACTCAAACCACAGTTAACACATGATGATTTTCAATCCTGCGCACTGTGTTGCTGGGGGAGAATGGATTCCGCCAGTATCCTACCTGCAGCGAAGACAAACGTAATAAGGCGCCCATTTAAACACGTAGTCAGGGCAGAGGCTAAAGCGTTGGGATAACTTCGGAGAGAATGTGAGAACGGAGTGGTAAACTAACGTAACTGAGCCGACAGATTTCCGACGGTTCTGCTAAGATGACTGCTGATCTCAGATTGCTTTCTAGCCAACAGGCGACCTTCAGGCAGCCTGGCAGCAACAGGCTATTAAAGCTAAGGCTTCGCTATTTCCCGTGGTCAGTGTGCAAAGTCGCAGTTTTCCCGCCATCCAAAACCTACAAGAGTGGTGGGATTTCCCTTCCACCCATTGCACTTTCAAATGGTATATATAACAGTCTGCAGTCATGCCATCGTGGCGGTGTGGTATGATTTCAATTTCGGAATGCGTGAGTAACGGCTTCAAATCTCGTCACTGATAACGCGGTAATTTGATTAATAGCGGAGCTTTTTAAGCTGGAGATCCATCCGTGCTTGGCGTCGCTCAGAACTCGGTGCGGCAAAGTAGAGAGGAGGAAAATGTTGGGCCAAGAAGTGTGAGGGAAAGTGGCGAGGAGGCAACGAGCCGACGAGCAGGTGTGGTGAGTGTGCGCCTCAAGAAAAAAAAACTCTTCTTGTGGTCGGAATCGAACGTGGTTCCCTCGCGTTATGAAACCGACGTCTATCCGATTTATTGCGTTGTCATCGCATTCGGGGCGCTCAGTATTTCCTTTTGGCTCGTAGTGTCGGCATTGGCGTTCGACTTTGGCTGAGTTGAAGTGGACAGACGTTCGGGTCGGGAGGCACGCGTCGGTGATTGACTGAGCCTAGTGATGACGTTAGCTCTCACGTGCATGTGTTCTCCTAGTGTAGAGAGACGCCGTGCGCTCGGCGGAATCAGTGTCCTATCTACCGATAAGATGGGCAGACCTACGAAAAGCCAAGTTAAAGCCAGTGGAGACCACCAGCTCCGCCGTTTCCTCAGTATTCGCATCTCAATTGCGAACGTGGCCGAATTTTTTGAACATGGGCGCTGCAAATGCCGTCCTACGCAGAGACGCACACGACATACTTTGAAGACATTTTTCATCTCGTTGCGCTCCCAGGAAGGCGTGTTCTCCACGCAACTGATATTTTCAGGTTCGGGGAGACGAGAGCGGGTGATGAGGCCACTGGCTCTGCTTATCACCAAAACGGAGATTACTGATGGTTGTTTTGCTGTACGGCGCGATGCGTTTAGCTTACGCCGCTTCGACGCCCCTCCCATCACGACTATCACCAGTTTTGTAGTGCCGCTGCAGAAAAACCTAAAGCAAGGGACCAGCCAGAAGATAATGTGGAGGGCGCCCACTTGCTTTTTAAGTTTGTTACGATGTTTTATTTTTTCTCTCCTTGTCACGTGATACCGCCTTTATGTCCCTTGGGACTACCCGCCCCCATCAACCAGGAATATTTCTTGTGAAAGCTGCTGGTTCAGCGGGAAAATTTTCGTTCCTAATGGCGTTTCCACTCTGCATCGTTACGCCGCTGACTACTCAAACAGCCAGGAACCTGGAATATTGTTCGCGGCTGATACAAAATAAAGCGCGTATGCAATTCATCGTTCTCCTTTTGTGATCGAATATCATTCGAATTTTATGCTGTTGGCGATTTTAGAATACGTGACATAGTCCTGTGTACGTGCATCGGATCAGTTAGCATAGTTGGAAAAGCTTCCAGCCTCGCCGTTCCTGTATGAGAAACGGAGAAGTGGCATATACTCTTGTTTCACTGTTCACACTGGTTCCAGCGGAAGAAGCAAAAGCCCTTTCTTGAGCAATCGTGGTGACGGTGAGTTACGACACCGCGGAATGTGAGCCCGCAAACATAAGCTGGGCCCAACCGCGCAGATGTGCTTGGATGTGCAGGGTAAGAGACCCTTCACGGTGGCCCCAAAGCCTTACTCAGCCCTACGAATTCCCTGGGTGACTATCTGGCAGGGGGCTCCGGGACGTGGATGAGCATCAAGGTAACCTCAGTCGACGGGATACCTGCCCTGATTTATACTGTGTTTATGGCATTAAAAAACCCCTCCAAATTATCAAGCCCGGAAAGGGCCCGGTCGGATGTTACTTTCGAGCCCCTGCCAAACATAAACTTCACAAGCTCCGGAAACGTCTCCCGGTTCTTATTCATTCATTCTGTAAACAAAAAAGCACGTGTAACAAGAAAATCTGTTTTCATCATCGCAAAGTCTTTCGAGGGCGTTGTTGCAGGGTAAGAGACCCTTCACGGTGGCCCCAAAGCCTTATTCAGACCTACGGATTTCCTGGGTGACTACCTGGCAGGGTGCTCCGGGAAGTGGATGAGCATCAAGGTAACCTCAGTCGACGGGATACCTGCCCTGATTTATACTGTGTTTATGGCAGTAAAAAAACCCTCCAAATTATCAATCCCCGAAAAGGGCCCGGTGGGATGTTACTTTCGAGCCCCTGCCAAACATAAACTTCACAAGCTCCGGAAGCGTCTCCCGGTTCTTATTCATTCATTCTGTAAACAAAAAAGCACCTGTAACAAGAAAATCTGTTTTCATCATCGCAAAGTCTTTCGAGGGCGTTGTTGGCCAAACCTACATAGCCAATCAGGAGAAACGCTCATCGAAGTCACCAGCAAGAAACACGCAAAATAACCTTCCCAAGCAAACGAAAATCAACGGTGTCGACATCACTGCAACACCACATCGAACACTAAACTCATCACAACGCATCATCGCCGAAACGTATCTCAACAAAACCGAAACAGATCCGCTGGGGGAAATGCGTGACCAAGGAGTTACGCAATTCTTTCTCATCACCACCAGGCGAAATGTGAAGGGAATCTACACGATACACACAATAATAACATTTGACCAAAGCACTCTACCATAATCCGTAACCATACACTTCCGCTGCTGGTCAACGCGCCCATACATTCCTAACCAACTCCCTTGTTTTATGTGCCAACGGTATGGGCACCGTAGTAACACCTTCCAGAGGAAACAAACCTCTGCCAAATGCTGCCAACTTGGCCGTACCAGCTAAAACTGCAATACTACGGTAATTCACGTGACCTAATTGTAACAGGCTTTACCCAGGTTTGAGCAAGGGGAACAAATAATTGCCGAGAAGAATAAAGAATAATAACTGAGAACAGTGCCTTTCGGGAAACAAGAAAAAGGTTCAACTGGTTTCCCTCCCCTTCCGGGAAGTACGCCGAAGCAGCTGGGGGGGGGGGGGGGGGGGGGGAGTTCAGAGAAATTGACTTGGTTTCGCCGACGGCCGGGTTGGCTTCGGCTGCCCAATTCGTTGTCACACCACATGCGGAGCCCGCTCCGATAGCAGCATGGAAGCCGCTCTGCAGCCCTCATGACCTCAGGCAAAAACCACCTGTTCGCGTTACTAGGCCCAAACCGAAGTCCTCACAAAAATCTAAACGCACACAAAGCGCAGATTAACACTGCAATTGCTATATTTTATGCATACTGTCTAAACATTTTCAATGGAATAGTAGGGCCCTGCTGAAAAATCTGGGTGATGTATATAAAATTATAATTAATAGTCTGTCGTTAAGAGACGCTCTGGAACTCAGAACAAAAGACCTTTTTAATTGATATTTGGTATTTAGGAGAGAGGGGAACAGCTACACGCACCCTTTCGGTGGCGTACAGCTGTCCCCAATATGTCTCTCCCAAATCTGCCTCATGCTATTCCCTGATGTTACTCACGACCCTTAAAGCTATAGCTATAAATATCATTATTTTACTCAGTATACATTGTTAATATACATTATGTTCAATATACATCCTCCTCGATAATATTTTATCGATTTCGGAATTAGGGACTTTGGTAGATGAACTTCCTGAAACATTGATAATATCGGGGCACGCACAACAAACTCTTTGGATCGGAACGCTCTGATGCCGAAGTACGCCGGATTTAAAGGTTCCTTGACCTTACCTATTCAATGAAAAGAATCCAGAATACTACACCACCAGTTCACAACACATGTTCACAGATCGGTTTGTCCATCTGATCCCCTGTTCTTTCTACACCTGTTGAGTGGCAGGCTGACACTAACACTTATGGTAGTGGCCATTTTCTAATAATCCTCTAATATCACCGAAAATTCCCCAGTAGTTTTGTCTGCAATTAAAGGTTTAATAAAACTGGTTCAGACCGAGTAAAGTTCAAGCAAACATCACACCTCTTATTCACATTCATAAAATATTTACACATTGATGAAGCGTGTTGAATGATCACTTCGCATATAATCGAAGCTACTGAAAGCTCTATTCTCCATACAGCCCGATACGACAAGTTGCCGAGGCTCTGCTGGAACTAGAACGTGATCGATTTGAAGTGGGCTAAGCAATGGCAAGGCGCGTTTGCCATGATCCTAAAACCAATGGATGGACACCCTTGATAACATAAACAAGTTCTTACAGAGATGCACACAGGATTTGGTACCGGATCAAAAAACTGAAAAGACAAACAAGCCCAATTTATCTCCCGTTAGTATCACTCGAGACTCTCTAGAAGAGCTAGAAAACACTTCAGCGGAACACTTTGAATACGTATCCAGCTCCCCCAACTACGCAAACGCATTCACACATTAGAAAACTTCAGCTGAAGCTGAACGAAAGCCTGTACGTGACAATCAGTGATCCCACGACTTCCCGAGCTCTTAGCTTTTCCTCCAGGAGCTAGCTGATGGCTTCCTCGAACTCATGGAAAGCCTCTGATCTAGGAGTGAAGCAAATTGGTTACGCAATGATACCGCACCCACATGCCGACACACCTGAAGCTATCGTCCACTTACTTAAAGAATACGGCGTACCGGATGGAGGCAATTATCCGGAAGGAGCGGGCATGAAAGGAGGCAATTACCGTCGTTATGCTATAAAAAGAGACAATCCCCACCCCCGTTATTGGCTGATTGCACTATCAATCGCCTGAGGAAGCTGTCTGAGAAAATGCTGAATAGGAGACTCGTATACTTTCTAGAATACGACTACAGTAAGGCACCTTACACGGTTGTCAGGCAGGTTTTTGGTGATGTCGATCAACCACCGAGCAGCCCGAAGCCCTGGAATAGTACGTTAAAGGCGCCTTCTCCCTCAAGCAATACTGTGTATCTCTATTTGTTGACTTCGAAAAGGGGTTTGACGCTACTTAGCGATACGGTATCCGGCGCGAACTCAAATGTTATGGTGTATCCGGAAACATGCTTTATGCTTTTGAAAGTTTTTCGTCTGCGCCAACATTCGGGGTTACCGTTGGCGGAGAACTATCCACCGGTATTGCCCTCCACGCTGAGGCCTTGGGATATGTTACCGGCCACGTGGGACATGTCTTTTAAAGAGACTGGCAAAGGAATACACCAACGAAAATGATTTTACAACACTTTTTTGACTTGTAAGACAGCTATCCGCACTCACATTTTTACACAGGCATCGAAGTCACAGAGGCATCGAAGCGATCTACCTCCGACTTCTATTTGCACACTCCGTGATAATGCGTGTAAGATCGTCGCTCGATTCCTGTGTCGTACACTCTGCTTGCTCGGTTATAGAGCTGAATACCGTTTCTGCAGCGCGATCCTGTTACGGTTCCTCCTCAAATCTAGCCAAATTCGAGATCTTACCATCCTGTGGTCACTACACCTCATCCTTCCGAGCACTTCCACATCCTTCACGATGCCAGGTCATCGCATAGTATGCAGTCTATTTCATTTTTATGCTCCCCATATGGGCTCCTACACGTCCACTTCAGGCCATCCCGTATGCGGAAGAAGGTATTCATGATGTGCAGATTATTCTGTCCTGTGAACTGCACATTATAAAACCAGAAATAGCTAAATATCCTACACACAAACAAAAAAGAACCGCTGAAATATTAATATGCAGACTAAGGATGAGCTACGCACCTGCTACATGTTCTTACCGAATAAATGGTACCCCAATCAGCAACAAATGCGGAGGACGGATATCAGTCCTTCACCTCTTAGTTACAAGCTGTACCCCGTCATTAGAGGCTGTACCTTCACGGTATACGGCTTGTAATGACACGGGGCGGCAAAACTTTTCTAACCTATATACTTGGGCAATTCTACTACCTTTCTGCCAATGCTTAGTGGATGAACCTTTATTTTCCACAAACCGCCTTTTGTTGTACCTTCAAGATATGGGTTTTTTGTGCATCACCTCTAACCGTATGTAACCTCAGACTGCCTCGGAGCAAGGGAGGTTCTGGGGCTTCCCGCGTATGCGGCGGGACCCTTGATGCCCTTGCTGGTGCACGGTACATGCTTAGAGGCTCCTGGCGATCTTCACGAAATTAACATCGTCAGGTCTCGTTACTAATGATGACCATCTGCACGTTTTAAATTAAGTACACTCTAAACCCATATAATGACAATTTTTCTCCCACCACATCCATCTGATTTTTATTTTACTTACAAACAGCTCAGAAAGACAATAAGAAATAGACTTGGCGCTCCTTGGCCTCAACGTCATTGCGCCATTAAAACTCAGATACTAACGAAAGCCGTTTATAACGTGGTTCAGCGCTTTTAGTTGAACAAAAGAAAAAAGAAACAGCTTTGCTTCGAGCAAGAATATGATGAAACTGACACCCATTTGAACATCCTCAGTGTACGTGTCACTTCGAAATGTCACTGTGTAACAATGCTTGACAGCTATTTTCCGGTTCCGGGAAAGCAAGGCGGGCGTTGAAGCATGTTCAGAACCACCAACAAAATATTGGTGTCCGGGATCACGTAGGTGGTCCAGATCTTGCCACAGCAGCTTTTTTTTTTTTTTCCTTAGACAACGAAAGTAGCACAAGTGGGCTTGAGTTCTCGGAGAACAATTTATTTTCACAGCGAGCATATTTTCGGCTACGGTTCCGTGCAGTCTCGTCTTCAGCATGCAAAAACTCTGGTCCTAAATCTGATGCAAAATAGTTTAATTCCATCCAAAAGTTTAAATGTCTTATAACTTGGAGAAAACTTTTAGAGGCGAAGCACCTTACGGGCTCGGGCTGTCGGCGTCTCCTGTCGTTGTCGTCTCCTGTCGTCATGGTAAATGAAGTTGTGAAACAATGGTAAAAAACAAGGGTATCACGGATAAAACCAGTTCAAAATAAACTAATATATTGAAGCTAATTTAAAATACAAGAATAATTCGGATTCAATTGCATTAGTAACAGAAATTTGTTAAATTTTGTCTTGAAAAAGGTTTCTAACGCCAGGTTTTCTCCCGTAAAGCGTACTTCTTAGTGTGCTGCGGCGTGTGACCCGAGGAAAACCTACGGCCAGTCTGTCCCACATTTAATTTCTTAAATCCGCTTCAACGCAAGAGAGGGCGCCACCGCCCCAATCAGCGCGCGCCTTGTGGCAAGAGAGAGGCAACGGCGCCACTCCAGAAACGCTCTTTTCTGCGATGGACACTTGCCCATTAGCAGCGATTTTACTGTGGGAAACAGCGGCGCACACTAAATGCTACGCCCCTCCCCAGGTTTCACGTTAATGGAGATGGCCCGGGATTTTTTGTCTTGATTAGTTATCAATAGGCACTTTTTTTTTAAGATCGTAGACTCTGCGGTAGATAATAAAGGTTTCTAAAAGATTTGCCGCTGACGCCTTATCTATGTTTCCTTTGTCGGCGATTGCTTGCCGTTCTACATTTTGAATTTCACTTCTCTTAGCCGTCGTAATGGGAAGGTCACGAATAGCCCGTTCTCCAGCTTCTCAGGATATCCACCTTTAGAGAGTGGAATGGCTCGTAAAAGTTTTTGCGAAGCAATGAACTGTGCTTGTCCGCGGTTCCGGCGGCCTTGATTTCCTTCATTAGATCTGTTGGCCTTTATTTCCTGATTTCATTGCAGTCGAAGTCTATTATAGCAAATCCGAAAAAAGTTCGGAAAAGAATTGAGATATCTTGATGATTAAATATACTTTATTTCGTAATTATTATAATTATTCTTTATTTGGATTGGATTGGTTGGTCAGGGATGGGGAAGGCGGTAAAGGAGGTGTATACATCCTCTTGCGTATCCCCGTGGTACTTGTGAAACTCCACAGGGACATGACAGTCTCTTTTGAGTGTGCCAAACTTCGTGGAGGCGATGCCCACTCCTGGAGGGTCTTGATGTTCGACAGGGTTATGAGCTTTCCTTTAAACCCCCAGGCTCCCCCCGTAATTTGCGAATATGTCATATTTTGCATTGTGGGGTGTCGCAGCGCAGGTTGCCCTTTTGAGTCAGATGCTGTCAGTCTGGCATAGTTGATCGTTGCATGTGCTGTCCTGTGCGAAGTGATCTGTCACTCCGGTGCATTGTGGTAAGGAAGACTCAGCGATTTTTAGGGTGTTTACTGTAAGCGGGTTTGTTTCGTCGCTATATACCAGATATGAGCATCGGCGTTCTCATTACAAACTATGTCGCAATTTTTCATTTAACGAGGTAATTAAAAATGCGCAAAACCCTGAAGCCTAAAGAAAGCTTGTAGCAGCGAAGCAATTACTGAGCATCGCAAATTCGAAAAAAAGCGGATCAACAAGCTATAGGGATATATATATATATATATATATATATATATATATATATATATATATATATATATATATATATATAGAAAGAAATGCCGGCATATGTATTTCCTAATGAGCCCCTCATTTCCAAATTATATATATATATATACATATATATATATATATATATATATATATATATATATATATATATATATATATATATATATATATATATATATATATATATATATATATATATATATATACAGAAAGAAATGCCGGCAGTCTACAACGCCAAAGAGGGCATAGGGGAATGGTTGGACTATTTTTTTTTACCGTTAGTGACGTTGCATTATTATTATTTTTTTAAATTATTATTACGTTATTACGTGAGAAAGAAAGAAAAACACGCGCCCAGAGTGGGGACCGAACCCACGCCTTTCGATTAGATCTCGAATGCCTTACCAATTCGGCTATCTGGGCGACTGTGTTCTCCTTCACTTTCTGGGGTATTTATATTTACTACAACTGTATACATCTGACGCTTGAGGGTGGTAGCCAGCGCCACTCAGACTCTCAGACTACACGGGGAGAAGGGGACCGTCTTTTCAACCCCCGGGGCGTGACGTATATATATATATATATATATATATATATATATATATATATATATATATATATATATATATATATATATATGGAAATCGCTTAAACGGAATTGCCGCTTAAACGGAACAGTTGCCTGGAATTTGGTTGGTTTTGTATTCAGATAACGTAAAAAAACTCTCGGTAATCGCAACTAAAATTTCCGCATCACCGTGTAAACGGAACCAGAAATGGAACTTCTTGTGAAAGCCACTGGCAGGAGAATCAGCTTTTTACGGTTCCGGCTGTTTCGTTCTTGTTTTTTTTTTTCTACCTCCATGCTTTTTTAGCCATGTTGGCCTCGTAAGCCTCGTCTCGTAAGTGGTTAGCCGTGTTAGCGCAACGAATGCAACATCGCAGTTCTTGTTCCAGTCGTTCGGTGTCGATTCTAGACGCCGAGGCTACAGGGCTAGCCTCCTGTCGCCTCCTTCGTGCCATCGTTGTGCTATTCGTCGTTCATTACCACGTTGCCGTCTTCTAAATTCGGTGGCTCGTAAGCGCTCGCAAAGTTGAGGCCGCTAGCCTCCGTGAAGATGCAGTTGCAAGGACTCAAACAAAAATAATTGACGCATTTTGTAGTGCACAGCGACTCATTGTTGCCAAATCAACTTTGTGAATGCTGTGCCTACGCTTGTTGTAGTTTTCTTGCTTTCTGAAAACTATCAGCTGCAGTCACTTTCTAGCGGTTAGAGTTCCATGAAATGCTCTTAGAAGTGTGTACGCACATAAATTTGCGCTTTAGAACATCTATCTCAGTAAACGGAACTCCTGTTAAACGGAACTAATTTTTCTGGTCCCTTGAAGTTCCGTTGATCGAGAGTGTACTGTATATATATATATATATATATATATATATATATATATATATATATATATATATATATATATATATATATATATATATATATATATATATATATATACACGAATGAATAGTCACAGACACAGTGAAAAGCATAAGGTTTATTCTAACGGCTCGGCCGGAGGGTGGCCTTTGTCAAAGATACAGGTAATGCAGATCAACAGAGAAAAAAATGTATCCACGAAGTAGGACAGAAGCATAAGGTGGGGGAGGTTGTAGTGGAGTCGGGAAACAGACGTTAAAGAGGCAGTACACAAGAAAGGCTTGGCTTGAGGATAACGGGAAAGTGTTGCGTGTTAGTGGGGACACCGCGTGAAGGCGGGAGCGTGCAAGTCTGATTCCACGCTCCCGCTTCAAATAAATATCGTTCACTTATTCCCGTTTTCTAGAATTATATCTGAACAAGCTGTATGGTACCCCCGGCCTGCGTTGACGGCAACGAGTTTATGCTGGTCATGACGCCGCAGGCGGGCCGATACGAACGCGTCACGGCCATCACTGATGGGCGTGACACCGAACATACAAAGAGCAAACTCAAGTATTGCAGAAACCAGCTTAAAGATGAGTGCCGTCACGATCATATACAGACTGCATTCATAAATTCCTTCCAAGCCATTCATATACACAATTAGCTGACGTCTTCCCCATAGGGTCGTAGAGTAATGAAAAGAACCACCTGTCTGAGGTGTAGGGTGGTGAGGATGATGAATTGAAAGATGGGTTTGACTCCGCTAAAGGCATATAGTGCCTGATATTTAGTCCCAGTAGGTTTCACACCTCACCGGATACCGTGAGCAAGCCAACGAACAGGGCAATGAAAAATTGCCCAGGCCTCCTGAACTTCGTCTTCCCCACCAAGTAAGTAGCGTCGAGCTACGTGAACAATGCCACGCCGCGTGGACGCGGAAAATCCAGGTATGTCATTCCCCGCCCTCTGTAAGACTTCGGCTCCGATCTTTTTGGTACCGGACGTTTCGGTACAGGGCGTTTCGGTACGGTCTTTTCGGTGCACGGACCTTTCGGGACACGGGCGTTTCGGGACACGGGCGTTTCGGGACACGGGTGTTTCGGGACACGGGTGTTTCGGTACAAAGACGAATAGCTCTTCAGGCTGCGGGCGTTGTCGACGGGGTGGTTGCAACCACACAATTCGTACCTATTTATTACAGATGTTCTTGTTTGCAATTCTGCGTTATTTTAGGCAAGGAAATGGTTATACGGGCTTGCCAGAAAAAAAGTCTGTTTATGTATTAAATACTAGCTGGAATATTTATACCATTTAGACAACGTAATTGTTCATTATTTTGTTTTTAGCGACTTATTATCACCAGTATTTTATATAACAAATCAGAGACATTATCATTGTGTTTTTCACTCGTTTTTGACGACTTATTATCACCTGTTTTTTTTTTTTTCGAAAATCAGTGAGATCAACTATTTTGTTACCACTTTGTGCAGTTCCTACAACAACGGCTGCGTAAATGAGTGCCACTACACGGGGAAAGGAACCTGCGACGCGTGAGTGCGAGAGGGACTGCAGGGCAAAGATACTTCGTTCACGGGTTCCCCGAAAGCCGAACATTTTTTGGGGCGTGCGTTATTGCCAGTTTAGGTCCGCCGTGGCGACCTCTAGGAGGACCAGTACTGGAAAAAGGTTCATATCTAAGTTTTGTCTATTTTCGGCAAAAAGCAAAAGTTTCTAAGCTGCAAGGTGCAAAATTATCGATGTCTAAAATCTTGATTAGTGCCCCTTCGCTGATCGGAACTGCAGATATCGAAGCATTTCAGGTGGCGAGCACAGTAATGTGGCTGAGCTAACGCAGTAAACCGTTCATCGGGTAAAGTTCATTGAAATGTGGGTAAATCTTTGAGCGCGATGCACCAGTACAGGTCTATGTTGAGTGACGCTCAGCAGTAACGGCCCACTCACATTTTAGATAATTTACATAACCTAAATAATACCGTCACTGTAAATAAACTAACCGCGCTGGCTCAAGTGGGAGTAGCTTCCGAAGCGTCAATAAACCTTTATACCCGTACGAGTATTGCGCGTCAGCCAGGTTAATCAAAGCCACAGCTGCGTTGCACGGCTGCGTTGCTCTGCGGGGCCTGCTAAATGCACACAGGCTTTGATTGAAAAGTTCGCCACTGGTTTGCGTGGCACTCGGAATTAAAAAAAAAATGACGAGCAAAGGAAGCACGGGAGGACGTACACGTGCGTCAAATATGGGGTGTTTGTATACAGTATTTAACTTGCTTGAATCGATATATTTATCAGTCCGAGTATTTGGGTATGAGTAGATGAGTATATAGATCGTCAGGAAAAGTGGCAGCGATTATTATCTGAGCTTGAACCGATACGTCCTGCACCGAAAAGACCGGCGCATCCCCTGGGGACGAAGCGAGAAAAAAACGAACCCGGGCCCGAGACGCCGCGCTAGCTCCAGGGGGGGGGGGGGGAGGGGGGAGGGGGGGGGGTTACGCAGGGCGAACTGACAGATCCGCAGCTGCCTTTACGGCCCCAATACGTTTGAAGTACCCGCGAATGTATGAAGCGAGCAAATCAACACAGCACAACACGTTAATCAACAACACGTCTATAAAATGCTACCTATAATCGCATCGTTAATTCAACCTCTGCATTAACTTTGGCTGGGCGGCTGAATCGAGGGACGGACAGACAGACAGACATACAGAGAGACCGAAATTTCCGCGTTTCGTGAGCCCGATACAGACTATCGTTGTTGAAAAATACTGATGGCGGGGATATTCAGGTGTCATTTATCTCTGATAGGAATACAACCCCACCAAATTATGGCAAGTATAATTTCCGGCAGAACGTTGAAAATCACAAGCGAACAGTCCTGGCAAAAATATATTGATTTAGGTTGCATAAAACATTGCAGATAGCTTTGAATATTATACCAGAGCCTTTTCAACTTCCAAATTACAAACACAGTAAACCCAGCATAGTAGCTGCTAGCGACGATAACGCCGGGACGGAAGCGTGCGACAAGGTTTAACAGGTGCCTTCCGGAATGAGTCGATAATTACTCGGTATGTGCATTGCGTTATCACGAGAAAGCAACACCCACAAATACGAAATGCCAAAATATTGCAAGATTTTCATCATCATTACGTTAGAAAGAAACAGCTTCCCTTAGCCCCTGCGGTGGCGCTTAATTACGCAGCTGTTAGTGTAGTTTCTGGAAACTGGAAAAAATAGTTACTGCCGCAATTTTTTTTATAAAAAAAACGACAGAAAATACATGATGATACTGTCCTTAAAGAGACGAAGTAATGAATGAGCTATACTTTTTTTCTGGCTACTGTTACGCAAATAGATAGGCATTTTTTGGCAAGGCCGCATACATTTTTGCAGAAATACGAGCAACAACAGTTGTAATAAACACGTTCGATTTGCGTGCTTGCAACTCCCATTAACAACGCGCGCTAATTTTGCTGCCTCAAACGGTCGCTCGAATTCGTTTTCGTACCGAAACGACCTGTACCGAAATGTCCTGTACCGAGATGTCCTGTACCGAAATGTCCTGCACCGAAACGCCCGTGTCCCGAAACACCCATGTCCCGAAACGCCCGTGTCCCGAAACGTCCGTGTACCGAAAAGACCGTACCGAAACGCCCTGTACCGAACCGCCCTGTACCGAAAAGACCTAGACCCGTAAGACTTATATAAACGGCGGCTGCTTACTGTCTCTGGGCCTCTCGTACAAGACGACTTGAATCAAGCTCTATAGGGACTGTGCAAAAGGACGGCTGTGCCGTCTTGTGGGTACTTTCTAAACTACGCTGCGGGTAGGCAAGCAGAACACGCTGGTGTAGTTACGCTGAGACGGTGACTTGGTGGTGTACGCAAAAAGTGTTACGCTGTGAACTGTGAGAACACTTACTTTAACTGTCCTCTAGAAACGAAGTTCTTTCGATTGTTAGCATGGTCATCCCTTCATGAACAGTGAACAGGACGGGCACGCGGTGTGCGTTGCTTGAACGAAGTACTTGTTTACATTTCGTTCTGTGTCCGTGTGCGTAAGACGGCTGTAATTTTTTTACATAGTGCCGATGGAAACGCATGGTAGCCGGCGAAGAGGATAAGAATATGCAGTGCTCATTTCGTTGGTGGTACACAATCGACGGATCCAAGATTTTCGCCGTACGTGCCTACGACTTTCCCACAGATCTAATGCGACACGTCCGGGATAGGTAGGGTACGCTTCCGGTTATAAAGAGCCAGTCTGTTTCCTGTATTTATTGTTTATCAGGTAATCCTTTCCGTGTCTTGAAAACTTGTTAGCCATTCGGAGAAGAAGAAATAAAGGAGCATTTTGTTAACGACGTAGAACATTTATGTCGCCTCCTTTTCTTGTGCACTACGGAGTTTTTTTTTTTTTTTTTTGAGCCACCGCCGCTTTCTCTCATTTGCTGCAGCTAACGATTTTATGATCAGCGCCTACGTATTGATGTGGGCGTACGTTTTCGAGCTATGCCAACTGCTACCTCACCTGTTTTCTTTCTTTTTGTGCTCTAATTATAACTTGTACAGCACAGCGGAGACTCTTTGAATTACTCGCTGCGGCTACCGAACTGAATAAAATACGAACTAGTTGTTTTTTTTATAAACAGTATCGAGCGGTTGCTCTAATGAAGTCAACGCTGAAAGTGATTCATGTAAAAGCATAAAAGAGCGTTCGACCACACCACTTGGTACCTGTCCTGGCGTGCGTTGACTCTTTTGTTTTGCCTATTGGCAATCCGCTAAGCAAAAGAGCAAACACAGCTCTAGTGCACACACCTGAAAAAACACACGCACGGCGGTAAATAACCTCTCATGTCATATTAGTAGTTTGCACGCGGCGGACACAGTACCACGAAACGTACAGTACCCACCTCTTTCAAGGTTACTTCCACGAGTAGTAACCACAGCAAACACCTTGCTCCCTGAGGATCTCGTTGACCTCAACTGTCAATTTGTTAAGCCAGTTTCATCAAACACAAGCAGGTTCTTTTAAGTGCGGGGCATTTTAGGGGCCCGGAATGTCGTCCGTCCAAAGTCGTTGGGCGTCACGCAAATCAAATGACGCATACCCGCTGAGGGGTATTGGCCAAGAAGAATTTGTTTTAGTCCTGAAAACCAACTAGGTGAGACAAAATGGGAGGCAGAAGAAATGGTTTAGTCAGTAAGCTCAAGAGAAAGAAATAGAAAGAGGAGTAGGAAAAAAAATGAAAATCAACCCTGATCCGAATAGTTCTAGCAATGCAGGCGAGCTGTGTCTGAAGCGAATGAGTGGACCGCGTGACATACATCCCTATGGCAATGGCCCAGCTACTTTGTGCCGCTGAAAGACAAAAGCACTGGAAAAGACGATGGCAGTCCTAGGCGTCACAGTCGAGTCGCCAGGAGCCTTCTCCTATGATTGCTGTTGTTTTCAGCCTGGTGGCGCATACCCATGTGGGAGACTGGACAAAAATCGGGCAATTTGAGTGGTTATTGCGCCCGAGTTGATTAAAACAGATAAACAAAAGCAAAACACAGAAAAAAACCGTCACACAGAGAAAGAAAAGCAACACACACAAAAAGAAAAACAAAACACAGGAAAAGAAAAGAAAACTACAGAAAAACAAAAGCAAAACTCAAATAAACCGAATATAAACACAAATAAACCGAATATAAACACAACAACACAAGGGAACCACTGAACACTGGCGAATCAATGCTCCGCACTTCAGGCAGCTTTCCCGTTGAATGGAACTGCTGCCATTTTTTTTTTTCTGAAGTAAGCATGTATTGGTTCACACGTGCGGGGGAACCATATAGGAACGAACCAACGTGTGTTAACGCTTCCTTCTTGCCCAGTTTTTAATTCGAGACGAGCTCTTGCTTCAAGCAGTTGCATAAGTAGACAGCGCCCAAGTTAAATAAACGGTTCAAAACCTGAATTGCGGCGGCACAATACTCGTTGTTTGCGAGGTTTAAGTTTGCTCAACGGCTTTGACAGTGGAATTATGTGCGCCGCCGCATTGCTCAGGCGCGTAGAAAACATGTTTGCTCTTGAGAAGTTTCATGCCCATGCGCTCATTTGACCCAATAAATGAATCCGCAGCCGTCAATATGCCGAAATTCAGTTCGCTGGATTATATTGGATTATATATAGTAGGCGGCTGCGGCGCGCCTAGCCTTCCACAAAGCGATGTCGTGGCCGATGGGGGCGCTGCCACAGCGTAGCAGCACTCCCTCTTTAGGTGTCGCACGCTCCCTATACAGAAGGTTAAAAGACATACAAAAACTTACAAGGCTCGCAGCGGGCTGAGCTGGCTTACAAATGCGGCCACTTCGAACGATTCACGTCTTAATTGTACCCTTACGATTGCAAGGGTCAGCTAGAACGGCGGAGCAGGCATAGTAAAGAATGGGGTGGAATCGGGAGGCGCAGGGCATCAACCAGCCCAGATTGATGCAATACCGTCTTACTTTAATCCATGCACTGGATAGCCAAGTAGCACGAATTTCTCGTCAGCAGCATTACCGCACCCGCAGTGGTGAGTGATGGCCAGGTGATGCTTAGTTTTGTCCACTGTACAGTAACAGTTGAGAAAGTTTTCTCTTGTAGCGCATGCACGGGAGGGGAGCCACGCCTTTGAAAAACAACTGCTGTTTTCAGCCAGCTAAGGAGAGACAAAGGCGTTGTATTCGCTCCTTTCTGTTACCAGTCAATGCCACTAAGGATCGGAGGAAAAATACCCATGGGCTGAAGTTATCGAATGACCTCACTACCTCTACCGCAGCCCGAACTAAAACCAGTCTCGCCAACTTCAGCTCAACCTTGATTTCTTGATACCTAACCTCACCGTCGCTTTACCCTCACTTCAGTCACAAGCACGTAAATCATTTTTGTGTCCTAAACTCAAGTGAATTCTAAGCTCTCTTCGAAGACGTAGTGCCTATTACGCGGATTAAGCACACACCTCCTACATTTAGCATTACATAGGTTCTAATATTTACCCAGAGCAATTAGCCGCAACCTCCCAAATGTATTACCTCGAATATTTGAAGAACCATTTTTATACGACTTACTGACGCTTCCAGAGATTGCAACGACGGGCTTCGCGACGTTTTCACACGTAGGTGGCCGAAGTGCTAGCTGCCGTGATATTACTTTACACAATGTTTAAAGAATTGTTCCTCGTGCATCGCGGCAACGTTAAGGTTTTTGGAAAACATGAACGGATCGTTCGGACTGAAAGGTGTTTGCCTAGGAGATTACCGACTTGAACCATTAATTAGAAATGTTTGGGATCAATATTTATAGGCTTGTTCCAAATATTAAAACGGAATTGGTTTTTAATGTGCGTTGATCGTGTCGTACAAATAAAAATCGGCATAGAATGTAAAAATGTCTGGAAAAAGTTACATGTTCTTGCTGAAAAGTAGCCATGATCATCTTGAAGTTCACTTAAGCCTCAGTTCCAACGTTAATCACATTAAATTTTATACTTTACAGTTGAGGTAGAGATCAGAAACTATGACCTCAGTCACTCACCAGGTGGTATTTGGCATTACACATACCTCACCGCATATGGTGAGGTTGAGACGGTTGCGATGGTGATTTCCCACGTGCCCATGAATTTTGTTCTTGTTTCTTTTTTTACTGGAATAAACTTTGGCATGAAAATTATAAACGCAAGTATAAAAAGTGATAAAAGCAGTTTTTAAAAAGTGCATACTACATTGGCAAGCATAGTAGTTTTATGTGCATGACGCTGATTGGAGGAGGCTAAGGAAAGCACACTAATGCCGTCAGTAGTACACAAAGAGTCATGCCGAATAGCATCTTCGTGGTTTTTCTTATGAACTGTTGGGGCTGCTAGAGGCCGCAGCGCTACAAGTTCAGATCTCTGTTTCATTATCTACGACGAGGAGGTGGGCGGAGGAAGGTTGGTACGAATGTAGATGAAGTCACCATCCGGGCTCCAAAAGCAGTTGTTGTCACAACTTCTCCCAAATGCGTCCCTTCATAGGGCCAGTTGGCAGCGACGGCGCTGCCAATAGTTCCGGGATCTTGTGGTGTCCAGGTCGATGCTGCCTCCTGCTAGACGCTGCGTAAAACATGACCGGCCAAGAACGATGAAGTTGGATGCAAAAAGAACGACGAAAAAAGCTCCTTCAATTCTGTGTTCCTGTCCGTCCGGCACATGGTGCGGCTGGAGGGGGGTTTAATTTTAACAACATAAATATATTTATAGAATGCTGACCCCTTTGAAACAACCCCAACAAAAATGGCGAGCTTCACACTCCCACCTCTCCTTCCCCTGCTTTCGTAATCTTTGTGTTCACGGAGAGGGACGCGATCTCGACGATTTCAACGGGGATTTATTTCAATGCTTTGAATGTATATTCATCACTAGGAAATTCCTTCAAAAGTATGTACCGAATTTGTTGAAGTTAATTTTGTAACGCTGTTGCCTGACACTTGATTGTTCTTCCTATCACAGACAATCAGTTTAACAGAAAAACGCTTCTTTCAGCGAATGTCTATTTTTACAGAGCGACACTATAGGGAGAAAAAATTCGTTTAAAGTGTTCATCCTGAATTAAAGATCGTTAGAACGTTATTCTCACCGGCTATTCCCGTGCTGTCGTGGTTTCATTTCAATGTTTCGGTTGCTGTTACGAGAATAGATTCCGGCCTTATGTCCTACAAAATTTTTGTAAGAATGCAAGAGAGAGGGAAGAACAGCACCGTGACATATGCCACTTCGTAACAACGTTGTTCTTGAGATTTCAAAATTATTTTTTGAACACAGTACGGTATTTCTCTCCGGCAAGGTGGTGAAACATTCCACGATACCACTTAAGTAGTCAAACACTTTCATCCAGTGGATTCCGATTCAATCCACAGGATTTCATGCAGCAGGGCACTGTAGCAAAATAGCTATATTAGAAACATTCAGACTTTTAGCAGTTTTTAATATATATTGTGAAGGAAAATTCGTATTAAGATGTGTACGGAGCTCTCATTTTTTGTCAAAAGAAGCACGACAACAACGAGTTTCATTTCGTATTTCTGTCGATTAACTTCTGACCTTCTGAGCGGAAGGGAAAAAATTGCGCAAGGGACTTTCTAGCTCACGCACGGGCGAGCTAAAAGGACCCTGAAGTGAATTTTGTGGAAATCCTATTTGTGGGTAGAATGGGCAATGTAACCCACGTAACCCGTTATTTGACTGTTTAACCGAAGTCTAAAGCCTTTTTTTACCTGTAATGCACGGCAAAACCGAAAGCCCCATGCGCTGTTAGCAGTTGCTGCACCAACTGCAGTAATGGCGTCACACTGATTTCAATCTGGCTTACTGCTATCTCAGCCGTTACAAATCTTTATGCTGACCAATTTCATAGCTAAGAACAACACTTTATTTGCACGCGTGTCGTAATGGCTAAACATATTAGAATCCAAAGAGATATGTATAGCTTTGAGGACTTGCCAGCGTGACGTAACAGCCGACGTCAACAAATTGGCGGGAAAGATGGTGCAAAGAAAACGGCACTTTGGAACTCACTCTTATCGTTAAAAAATAAACGTAGATCGGCCGAAGAGACTCTCGACGTAGCCTACGCAATTTCGACTTTCATACGGCAAAGTAATTAAGCAATGTTGCATAACTCACTTCACTGCCTTTTTAACCACCCTCGAGCACAGACAGCATGAGAGGACGACAGACAGCGCCATCTCTCGCTCGTTCAGAGAGTTGAGAGGTGGTGAACTCCTCCGCGCGCAGAGAGATGGCGCGGCCTCACAAAAACGGCAGCTGTGCGGAAATCGACGACGTTTAGAACTCTGCACGACCACAGCCGTCGTACAAGGCGGCTACTGCACTACACAGCCTGTGCTGCATCGCTTTTACCACGACAGAGCCGAAAAAAAAAGATCACGATTTCTTTTTCCTACGCACGAAAACTCCCATGGGTTGGCTTCACCACAACGCACTGGGTTGCCCAACCTACGATAAACCTAGCAAAGAAGGCTAGGCTCAGCATGGGGCGAGGCTGAGCATACGAACTCACCCGAAAAAAGCAGTACGGAGTGCGACATTACGTAATGCAAATATGACGTTCTCAATTGCGTGGTATCGCAGCGGAGATCATATTTTTAAGCTGAAACCCCATGTCTAACGTCGTTGCGCGCCAAATCTGATTCGTGGGGGTGCTACTACTGGGCATTCAGGTTCATTGTGGTGAAGCTTATCCTCGGAATATTTTTTTCACGTATAAGCTGCCCTGTATGATGCTGTTGTTTGCGGAGGTAGGATTTCTTGAATCCAGTTTAGAATGGGAGTGAACGCGATGTGCACAAAAACCATAGGTGCGATTCACACCGCTCTGAATATTCTTGTGAAGAACTTAAAAAATTAAAACAAGCTCATACACGCGCAGATGCATACACTTCTTCGAAAGACTTTCTCGTACACTCCAAAATTTTCCAGGGGTCTGTTTCACACCCAACTGAACCTCAATAGAAGATCCATTTTATGAATAATCAAGCTCGGCATGCGATATTGTGTCCTAAAATTGTGATTTGTGCCCCGGAATAACGCAATACAAACATCATGCTTGCGTTGCGTCGTGCCATAAGGCAGTGCATACTTTTGCAGTCAAAAAGCGTGATGAGCCTCGTCATAGCCAGCGCCCATCGAGCGCGATGATTTGGCGTTCACGGGGACGTTGTGGCAAAGATGACCCACAATTGTTAGGCATGCAGTTTGAAAGCTTTAATGGCACACTTAGCGATAATTGCTGGATCAAAATGCTCGACTGCTAGTATCACCGATCAATCGACTTCTACTACATCCATCCGTATGGTTCACAGCACATTACTTTTTAAGGTATGAGTAAACCCGAAGACTGCTTTAAACTGCTACGCACCTGAAATTTAAGTGTACGTGAAGCAGGTGGATAATATCAATATTTCGCAGGAACGCGTCTAGAGCGGATAAATTGGACAGCAGGGATGCATTATAGGCTACTTTCATCAGGTACGATTCATACCAGTGAGCACGAATGAAATGACGTCAAGGGAACAAAAAGAGGCATTCCGTGATTAATTACTTCTACGTGGCATGCCGACGTTTTGGGCGACATTACCTTAAGCATTCGTCATTTTCAACCAGTCCTCGTCTGGCAGCAGCGGTTAACTTCTTTACCCGGTGTGTTTTCTTTTGAGTTGCAGAATTTTTTCTGGAGGATTGCAGCTATACGTTGCTTTCACTGCATGCTTGCTTAGCTCAGGGGCTGCCAGAGGCGGGAATCACATTATTGCTGTTATATCACTATTGACTTGGACACACCGGTACAGTTATTTCTTCATTTTCAAGGCCGGAAATTGTTAATATGGCCGGAAATTGTTATTCTGGTAAATCAGAACAAGAATTAAACTTTCCCTAAGCAATCATTAGGGCTCTTGTACGGTAAAAAAGAGCTTCGTTCATTGCATTGAAACCGGCGGTCGAGATAAATTATGTTAAAACTACCCCCTTTCCTTGTCTTAAGACTTTTCTTGCGGCCGGCAACCCCACAAGCGCTTTTGAAAACTATACTTAAGCACACCCGACCGTGCCTCCGTTTAAAATTTTGAACTGCATAAAAGAACACCCTGCATACCGAAATTAATTCATTTCGCAAGGAATGATTATTTTTTCCCTCGCCACAAATTGTCGTTGCCTTTGGTCAACGCTTGACGACAGGGTGCAAGGTTGGCTAGTGCGAACGATGCTCGCAGGAAAACAATACGACCAAAAAAACACTCGCCGTAGTGTCACCGCATAGCTACACTCCCGAAGGAAAATTATGTGCACGCGTTTCGCTAAAATGCACCTGAATGACCAATCGCTGCGTCCAAGGAAGTTAAATGGATGAATAAAGAGGTGCAACATACGATTCGGACACAAAAATGCCATCAACATTGTGACATTACGCGATGCAAAGCGTAATGCTTGCATTGCGTAATGTCACAGGCGGACCACACCTTGCGCGTGGAATCACGATCTGGGCCTCGTCATTGCCCTGCTTCGCTGGTATGGTTAATTCGCGCGCGTTCTGGCGAAGCCGATCCACGTGTATTCTGGGGCATAAGCCGCTGTATACTGCTGAACAGGAGTAGAATCAATCTCTCTCGGTCGTACGTGCCGACTGGCAGGAAACTCGAGCGGTTACTCACCGTTGCGCCTTAAGGGGGCCTCCCGAAGCGAGGCACCGGCTCTGGCACCGTGCACGCGAAGATCGCAGCTCCGCGTCTCTGAGGATCGCGCGGTGGGTCTGGCACTCAGGCGGAATGTCCGCTGCGCGCCTGCCAACTGCCGTGCCGGCGGAAGCGCCGATGGGAGCCCGTCCAAGAGCGTGTCACCGCTCGTCATAATCAATTTTGTACGGCTGACAGCTGCGCTTAGGGGACCTATACTCGTGGTTAAGGCCTCGATGGCAGAGAAGGAAAGTTTGTTGTGGGCTTAACTCGCGCAGGTGAAAAGCACGAGAAGAAAAATCGCTGTTTTACGTTATTCGTTACTAGATAATTTACTGTGTCGCTCTAAAGTACACCGCTGGCAGCAAAATGTTGTAGAAGACTGTGCCTCTACCGGGAATTAAATTACTAGGCAACAAAACTCCCATAGTTGTAGCTGACTGCCTGTCTTAACTGACTCATTTCGGCCGGTCTCCCCACTCAAGGAGCTATCGTTTCTGAATGCCCCGTTCTCAGCGATTCATTATCGGTGTATTCATGATTATATGGCCAGCATAAACACGGAACAATTGTTTCCTTCCATTTGTGCCACTTATCTCCATGGAACTTTTCTCAGGAAATAGCTATGCCCCAAAATACGTATGTTTGTACGTTTTCCTTCGAGGCCCTAGGATGTAGGGCCCAGGGCCTCTTACTGAAGAAACGGCCTTTTATTAAATTCTTGTGTGGTTCATGTATGCCTATGGAGCGCATCGGGTCAGATGTTACAGTCGTATACGGGCAGATTTCTGGGGGGAGCCGGAAATGATTTCTCAGGTATTAAAACAAAAATCATAGGACCGGTTTGTTTTGCCACACTGCTCCTGAACAACCAATCACTACCTTCAAAAAGTAAATCACTAAGAACGATGCAGAACCCATGACTTGACTGAAAAAATTCAAACGCCCCTTCGTCTAACAACAACGATGGCTGAAACGCTGAGCTTTCTCGTTGAGGATTCGTTCGCTGTCGTTGGGGTTTCAGGGGTTCACAGAGTTTTGGTGACTGGGCGGTCGCCATCTGCAAGACCGTGAAAGCTTCGCTTTCATTCAAACTGCTTCGACCGTGTCGGAATCGGATAGACGTCGGCTTCGAAACGCGAGGGACCATGGTTCGATTCCGACCACGGGAAACGTTCTTTTTTTTTTTCTTGATGCGCTTGATGAGCCTTCGCTTATCATCATCATGGTTTCGTGAAACCCATCGTGTAAAGTTGGCCTTCCTGCAGTGCGTTTTGGGGCCGGGACGGTCGCCATCAGTGAGGCATAGAAAGCTGCGACATATTTCTCACAATGCGAAACGTCCTCCTTGGGTTGCGTTATGTCACAACACAGTCAACATTCCATCCAGTGAAATGTGTTTTTTGGCAGCGTAATTGGCCCACTCGTCCCATAGAATGGCAATGATTGGTCATTTAGGCGCGCTTCCGCAAGAAGACCCACGGGCAGTTTTGAGACTGTACGACATTGGTGTTCACAGGGATTTATCCGGGTACTATCAAATGTTTCCGTGGGTCCTCGTTGTTGCAATACACATTATTGACCAATCGCCGTGTCTAAAGGAGCTATTTTGGCTAATAACGATACCAGACATGATATTTTGTTTAAAATTTTGATCGGAGCTGCGACAGCGCAATGCAAAATTGGGCGCTTGCATTGCGTTATGCCGCAGCACACACCGCGCTTGCCGTGACAAGTCGTATGCTGGGCCTGTTACCCTATTAGTTGCTGCAGCGTCGCTCGAGTTGAAGTAATGGAGGAGAGAACTAATGCAGCTCTCTCTTTTCCTGTCTCTCCATGAGCGCACACCGCCGCAGTTACGGGTATGAGACTTTGTCCAGAACGTCATGAACTTTTAACGCGCCTTAAGGAATCCTTGGCCTAATCAACAAATTGAAAAAGCGCGTTCCCGATACTACGAAAACGAGAACTGTTGTTATGGGGGATCCTTTTGGACTTCTGTTCAAAGGAGAGAATGAATTCGGATATTACAGAACTAATCTCGCCTGTATACGTCGACCGTCTCTCTTATATGGTCTTGTTTGACCGAGTGGGCGGCTGAGCAGACATGCTAAAGATGGCTTCGCGTCTCATTTGTTGCGTGGCTGATTTATTGTGTGTATGGGGAATGTAACGTAAATGCATTGTTATCCCCATCTCCCTTTCGCGGAGATGAGTGAAGCTGAAAGGCATGAAGGAATAGACTTCTTAAGCACGGGACCATTGGCCACATCTTGCGGATATGGTCGAACAGACTTCACGCTTGATCATATTTTACGTTCTTATGGTTCGAAACCTAAATGGAAATAGAGACGATGGCTTCATAAAGCTTAGACACAGCTGGGATAGCTTGGCCATGGGTCATCTCATGATTGTTATCTTGGCGTGTTTCCTGGCTGTATGCATTCCCTTTCCAGTAGAACGTGTAAAGGGTCGCCATCTTTTTTAGTTCGAGGGATTAAAAAAGCAACACATTAATCATTCTGTAAAACAGAAAACAGCTCTGCATGTATCTTATTTCCTTGACTTAGAGAGGAGAGGCTTTGCTCCATGCTCTAAAAAAAAAGAAAAACATTCATTTACGGCTTTACAAACACGCACTTAAAGCAACCACCTGTATACCTTTCAGGGAATTGCGCTTTTCGCGCCATTATGAACACCGTATACCTTGTACGATAGTTTGAAAAATTCGACGGGGCCTCGTCTCCTTGTGCTTCAGAGGGCTTGAATGGGAGACATTAAAATAGTAGCGGATCGTCTAAGCCCCAGATATTTCGAAATATCGGATACATGTCGCTGGTAAGTTGTTAAATGAATTAGCTACCCTTGTCGAACCCGAACAACGTGCCACAAGCGCACTTTGTGTAATGCGCAAAGCCAAAGGCCTACAGAACAAAGGTAGAAGTCGGACTGACGTCAGCGTCGTCTATTTAGGTGCCAAGAGCGTGCGAGTTCCTCATGCTATCTTTAGACCGTACTAGCGCTGTTATGGGCCGAACGCCACAGGAACAAGAAATTTTCCCGTTTGTTTACTGGGGAGCTTGCGCGTGTGTTGATATTATCGTGGTTTTTATTTCCTTTTGCACAGCAATAGTCTCACTCAACATGACACAAGCTTTGACGACAAAAATGTTTGGTCGTCATCTAAAAAAAAAAAACTCTGGTTGATTCCTCTGTCATAGGAATCGGCAAAACTGGAAAGTGAAATGTGCAGCGAAATCTGCAGCAGAGCATGATTTGCGGGTCGGCGGCTGTCTTGTGGGTGTGCTTGGCGAGCGACGTCCTTCTGGTGAAACTCTTCGGCAAAGGTGTACTGGCGTCATTTCCGTGAGGGATATGACGTCAGTGAAATCTTGGTGTATCCCGGCATAAAATATTTTTGTGTTAAAATATAAAACCCGAAAACAAACAATTTAGTTCTTAAGGTTGCTTCCCCACAAGAAGAACCTGTGTGCAGGGATGCACGCTTTACAGGCCGCTTGCTTCGTTGAACTGGCGTCACTTCCGTGACGGATATGACGTCATGGAAATTTTTGTGCATCCCGGAATAAACCACTTTCATGTTAAAATGAGGGACCTTTCCTGTTAACAAAACGTTGCATGAATTGATAAGCCTTTTCCCCTTGGTGGCTCATTAAATCATTGGTTGCAGTAGATTGATTCATGATGAAACATTCTGTAAATAGGAAATAATGCGAATATGCAACTCTTATGAAGCACGGCACAATATAGCATTAATAATTAGTATAAACTGGTGAAATGTAATTAAGTTGTAATATTTGTGATATTCGAACAACCTGATTTGACATTGTTCTCGATAACGGGCTGCATTCACTAAAGGCTCTGGACTTCCATGGTTTTATTTGAGGCTTCTGACGTAGGTAAAACACCGTACTGCTATGGTCGAGCTACACGAAGCATTTATATTGGACCGCATGCTTACCACATGCTTAATATGGCCTTCATAAACACAGTTCGAGCGCCTCAATGCTATTGCACAGGAATGGGCGAGGGCTGTCAATTGGCGTTCCTCAGGCAGCAAGAAACAACAAGATCATTCGTGATTTTCCCCTTTGCGCTGTTGTCCCAGCGCAGACTATTTTTAACACGAAAGTGTTTTTATTCAGGGAGTCGCGAAGATTTCATTTACCTCATATACGTTGTATCCGTAACGGAAGTGACGCCAGTACAACGAAGCAAGCGGCCTGTAAAGGATACACCGCTGCACACACTGGCTTCTTGCGGGGAAGCAACCTTTAAACAAAAGAGTGCGTTTTACTTCGGGTTCGTTTTCGGGTTTCAACTTTAACACAAAAGTGTTTTATGCCGGGATACACCAAGATTTTACTGACGTCATATCCGTCATGGAAATGACGCCAGTACACCTTTGCTGAAGCGACCCGCCAGCAGGACGTTGCTCGCCAAGCACACCCACAAGGCAGCCGCCGACCCGCAAATCATGCTCAGCTGCAGATTTCGCTGCCCATTTCACTTTCGTGTTTTACCGATTCCTATGACAGAGGAATCAACCACAGTTTTTTGTTTAGTGCAATCGCATTGTGGGCCTCGCCATTAGCAAAATCACTCATTTGGTCGCGCTGGTTGATTGTTCTAGAGTGTTGCGGTGAAGACCACCTGCGCCGATTTCTTAAAGTGTGGCTTGCACAAATAGACCGACTGCTTACAAGATATGAAAATAGGGGTGTGTGTAGCGGCCGTGTGATACCCAGTTTGAATATTGTGTGGCCTGCATGAGTGATTCCTGTGAATTCCTCTACCGGAAGGCAGGGCGTTGCCAGTAAAGCCACGTTGCACAAGATGTTTCAAGATGGCGCGATTTAAAGCCAACTCTTCTGCTGTAGCAGATGAATACACCTGCGGAAAAGCCATGGCAGCGATCTTCGTGTGTCCTCAAGCGTTTTACGCGTGACGGTTTAACAATGAAATTTTATGGCCCCCGCCGCGCGTAGGACTATTGGGTCATAACCCAATAGGCCCCCGCCGCGCGTAGGACTATTGGGTCATAACCCAATACTCCTAGGTGTGACGGGTGCCATTGAAATTTCATTGACATTTCACCTGCTGTCAACCTAGCGCAAGATACCTTACCATCTAATGTGATGGGGAGACGGCCGAACGGCTACAAATGGCTACAGTGACAGACGGTGCGCAATCAATTTAACCAGCTGTGGCGTACATCAACCTGCCGTGACGACGGGTCTGGGACGAGTGGAAGCCTGCTCGGTCCACCGTGTAAGAACATACTCAATGCGTACAACGGCTTGGCTGTGCAAGGTTAGCCTTGCCTCATCCAGTTTGTGCCCCTCGTGCGGTATACTGGTGACCCCAATTACCTAATATAATTCCGTGTATACTGAACATTTCTGATGGGATCTACCTACACAAATTTAAATTAACTAAAATTTTGATACTGTAAGTTTTAATTAGAGTACTCACGGAAACTTATTTACTAGATATCGTGACAGCTCGGCGAAGGTATAATTTCTTACCCTAACTGATGATAATGGTCTCATTCGATCATCTCGTTCTTCAGCAGGCAGTCGCATTAGTCGTTTCAATATTGCATCACAAGCACGTGGTTGTGAGGCAATATTCAGGCTTATCTGCTTTTCCGCGTAGTTTCTTCCCAGCGTGAGAGAGTGTTCTACTTGGCTTGGAGACAGCAGGAACACAAGTTATCTGTGGTTATTGATAACGTATAGGCGCATGTCGTTAAGCTGGATTACCCCAATAATTCTCCAAAGTTTCCCAAGTAGCTTACCCCTATTTCTGCCGGAAATAACGCTCACATAAAAACTTGGGCGACAGCCACGCGTTCTAGAATGTAGATCTAATAGTCCCCAGTTTTGTATTATGACGTTATTGGAGTGCTTAAGAAAGCTATCGTACCAAGCTTGGCCGACATAGCATTTTGCACGTAGAAACGGAACATCGACATCGCACTGCCAGCGAATCGCACTAAAAAAAGCAAATAAATTTCTCGATTGGAAATAGAATATTGTGTACTGTCTGCGCTGTCCCGTCGAGAAGGGGCTGTTGTCTTCACAGTCCGTGTAATTCCTAGTGGCACTGGAAAATGTCTGTGACGTTCGTCGTCAACTTCTGCAAGATAGCCGACGTTGGTATTATGCTATTGCGGCTATAATCTGTCCGAATTTTCTAGCCAAAAAGAACGTTCTAATTCATTATGGGCTTCCGGTGAATCGTTCTATCATGAACCAGACTTCGTTCACGCTCAACCTGCCGAGAGATTCAATGGACGCATTCACCCACGCGCCTCAATATTAGCGACTCTATAACTTAGTATCAACAAGGTGCTACAACTGTAGCCTTCCTTCTTCCTTTTACAAATTTTCACTCCACACATACCCATCAACATGAGGCCGCTTTCAAAAGCACAATGAGAAAATAAGAGAAAATGGCTTGAGGGATCCTAATTGGTGAAATTTCATTTTGTGCTACCATAAGCCATAAAAGGACGCCCTTTTTGTGGCTTCGCGTTTGTTAGGTTGTACAAGTTGTACAATAAACGACAAATGAGACGTACGTTCAGCTGTCTGAATATCAGCGGATACACGCGACGTTTTGCGAGGATTGATGCAAAATATTGCGTGGTTCACATTTATAGCATAATGCGGCCACCACAGTCTTTGTGCGAAACCGAGTCAAGCAGAAATTTGACCTAAATACCCTAACAATAAACGTACGCCTTCGCTTTCTATCTGTTGCAAGTTTTGCTGCAAGCCTTCACATTGAGTATTGTGGGCTCCCAGCTTTGTGGATTCGGCGCAATCTTACATGCATGCCAAGGTGTATAAAAAGGTTCCTCCGTGCGCAATTCATTCGTCCCGCCGAATAACAGGTACTGACGTAAGGAAGTTGCACATTCAAAGCGCATGACGTTCGGGAACTGGACAACAAGTTACCCTCACCCCGGAGACATTTGAAATGCCAGTGAGGAGACGACTGGGCGCCCACTGTACATTTACCTGCTCTCTCAGGGCTCCCGCTTCAAATTAATGATGCTGTGGGACAAGGCCAAGGTCTACATTTATCCGGACGACAAGCACAACGCAGGCCGAAGCAGGGGAAACACACTACTGCTGAAACAACGTCCCTTGTTCTCCGGGGGCCCCCTCGAATGCTATGCTCGTCTCAGCAGCCTTCGTTGTCCTGTTCTAATTTTTTTCTTATTTTTTGTTCAATGGAAGTCTCCTGACGCTGGGATCTTGAGATCTTAACCACCGTGTTTTCGAGCTCGCTTCTACACGTGCTCTCAGAATATTCCTTTGCCCTCTGGAGGCTATATATACTGTGGCTGCATTCTGAAATGAGAAACTTCAGGTAAATGTACATCTTTTGATAAAATTCACAGAAAGAAAATAATTCTGAGCACTAATCACTTCTAGTGCTACGATTTTCAGCGTTATCGGTACCCCCATTGTCCGGTACTAATACCTATCAGCCCTATTCCCATTTCTCGCTATCCCGCATTCTCCCGCACACGGGCACGACGCCGCTCCGGCAGCGCTGCTTCATCATGTGTGCGGCCGAACCCGAAAAATGGCTAAGAATGACATGTTTGATGAAACGTTTGTACTTAAAGGGAAAGTAACCGCTCAATTACTTCTTGTTTTAACTGAAAGGCCACACCTTTCAAAGCTCTTTCAGCTTCTGTTGGACGGAAAGCGATGCTTGTTTGTTCAGAAACAGATACTTAGAGCTGGCGTTTCTCTCTCATCTTTGTTGTCCATTTTTCTGTGACGAGATAAAAGCACGTCACAAACCGTCAGTAGAGACTACCTAGAAATCACTCAAGCACGAGCGGCGCTAGCACATAGCAAAATGAGAACAGCACGGCGGCTGTCGGGCGGACAGGACCCAGCCCTAGCCGATTGCGCCAGTAACAGCGGGCTTTTGCCGATGGTTGTGTGCAAACAGACACGGACAGTAAAAAGGAGCTACACTTCTTGGAGAGTAGAGGAGACGTAGTACATAGGGCGCTTTGAGAACATATGAAACGAATGATCCCGCGTGATATTCTTCGTGAGAAGAATGAAAATTTCGCTACCAGGAAGGGCGTCAAACACGCAGGCGCCGTGTGACCGCAGTTATTTACAGCATGCATGTCTAGAGGGGGTATTTGGGAAGCTTGATTCGGAAAAGTTGGAAATACGAGTACAGGTAGAATGTTTGAGCCATTTGATATTTGCGGATTACATAGCTTGTTCAGCCAGTCGGGAGAAGGCCTGCACATACCGCTTCGGAAACAGCACTCACAAAGCTTGGTCGTAGGGTTAAACATAAACGTGAATAAATAAGAAGTAATAATAAGCTGACATGTATAACGCCTGAGTTTTATCCTAGGTAATGAAATACTAGAATTACTCGAGAGTGGGCGAGTGGGTTCATTATCATAGTAAACTTCAGCTGGAACAGAAAACGGAGGATGGTAGAGAATTCGCAGGTCGCAGCACTGTGTCGTGAGTATTTTTTCTAGCGTCCTTCGTTTTACGTTAGAGCTGAAATTTACTTACATATAGTTGAAGTGGATGAATATAGTTATTTGGACAATTTTTGAGTGACGATTCAAACCAAAAGAATGAAATAAAGCATAGATTTGTTGTGGGCTTGACAATATTCGCCAGACACCACAAAGTAACGACCAATGTTCTGGCAAATTCTACAAACCACAATTAATCATTAGTCCGCTTCCCGGACTTCGTAACAGCTTCTAAAATTGCGGGACAAAAGCCCCAAATTTCAGCAAAGTAGCGGCCCAGTCGCTGTTCTGCCTTCCTCTGAACCCGTGGGGTCTGGACTGAATTCCCGATATTGACAAGTGGGTATTTTTTTTTTTCAAATGAGTATTAATGGTGTGCACTCGCTATCTCACCTACGTACACACGCGGAAATATTTGAAGGCGAATTGGGTACTGCTAGCGGAACTTCGCGCCTAATGAATACATCAATAAAAGGTGTCTCGGTTAGGGATTAGCTGAGCAGTTTGATGACTGTGCAGAATAATTATGGTTCGATCCCCACGGCCCCACGTGTGTTGAGGTGAGCATGAAAGTACGAAAGTTGCATCACCTTCAAGGCTCTACATAGATAAAAATTACAAGCACGATTCATTTCATATGATTGCTTTTAAATGGGAAACATAATTGGGCTTGGGGTACTTTCACGCTATTAGCTCACACGCACCCAGAGATATAAGGAACCGTTGCAGGAAATAATTGCTGCATTGCTAAGGGTGAATAGTACTAGTAGTGCTTCTGTGTGCATGTGTGCGCGCGCGTGCGTGCGTATGTAGCGCTTCTTACACCTACGGCAGGTGCTATTCGAGCGCTCTTTTGATAGGAAGGGTGAAAGCCATGGAGGGCAGAAGGCTTTTCAACTCGGCGTTATTCGGGAAAAGAATGCTGCTTATCAAAAAAAGGCGTCATGCCGGTCTCTCGTAATCCAATGGGATTGCAGAAATCCCTGCGGATTCAACGTGAGTGCCACACAGGCCCAGCGTATTCATTGTCAACGTATAGGTGGTATTCATTGAAATGTTTAGCTGTCACTTTCTTCGCTTGGCACACTGGAAATAGCCACTGATATGGCGCGGCTTGTGCGACTGCGGCCGCACGCCAACGAAAAAAATAACACCGGCGTGCGTCGTCTGCTCCGTTTCAACCCGATTCTCAACGGTGGTGTCAACAGAGTTGTTATTAATTGCAGTCACATTGGAGTCGAGGCATAACTTTGCGTTCGGTGGGCTAGAGCTTGTAATGTCCAACCGATATCATGGGCTTAGCGCGGACAAGTACCGCCATCCCGCGGAGCCTGATGTAACCAGTGACGGCGCACTCACATGGTTGCCTGCATGCGTGCCTCGCTATTGAATACAGGCTGTAGCTGCGCGAGTGCATTCCGTCGTGTGCGGCCGGGCCCAGACTATTATGCCCACCCTAACCAAAGCTGATCTCAACGTATGGAAATCTCTGCTCGCCCTGGCTTTTCTTTGCAAGCATTGCTAGAGTGAATCTCTCTTAAGCAAGGCAGCAGCAAAGCAGGCGTTCACGAAAGCCCCATGTGGACAAAGCTTGTGCTACATGGAAGCCTACATGAAAGCGTCTGAGCTTTATGTGAGGTGCATGTTCGTAACCTGGCTTTCAATAAGGCATGTAGAGGGAGAACTCAGGGTCAATGTAAATATTAGCTCTATACGCACCGACAAGTAGGTGTATGTGTACTCCATAATCTGTATACCGGCGCTAGCTTCAGGAAGACGTGAAGTTAGGTGCGTGCAGCCTTGGTTTCCTTAGTGACGCGCCTTAGTGGTGGCTCAGTAGCTAAGGCGTTGTGCAGCTGCTGAGCCCGGTTTCTATCTCGGCCGCGGAGGCTGCTTTCAGATGGAGGCGAAAAGCGAAAACGCCCTTGTGACGAGATTTCGACGCACGTTAAAGATCCCCAGAGAGTCAGAATTAGTTCGCAGCGTTCAACTACTGCACGATTCATAGCCTAGGTGTACTTCGGCACGCTAAACCCCCAAGAGGTGCTACGTCGGCTTCCTGAGGGCGAGTAAATGCATATACGGGCTCTGTCTGGGCCCAGGCAGCTTCTTAAGCGCATGTTCATTTAAGAGAATCCACGTAACCTACGCTCAACAGCATTGTATCACGACTGCTCAATTAAACTACATGCCATCGAGCAGCCCTGCCTGTGGCGATCATTTCGTCAAACAGATAACGTGAGACCCGTTGCAGAGGCACACGAACAGAATCAACGTGGATCTGATGGCTCCTGTTGTCGTATCATTGTGTGGATGAGCGTAAACTCCACTTTCCAGCAACTTAGCAAGTTTTCCTCACGCACATGTGTTCGAAACTGTCGCAGTTGAGGTCATAGAGGTGCAATGTCCTATGCCCGCGTAGTGGTACGAGTAGAAATATTGTGAGGGTAAAAAAAAGGTGCCCTTCCAATCTCTGAAAACGGATGACCTGCAAAGCTGCACGCGCTCTACGGAGTGCACGAAACAAAACACGTTTGTTTGGAATTTACGACTGAGCGTGCTTCCTAGCCAATTATCTGAATGAAATTTGGAAAGATCCGAGGTTTATCCTAACGGACAAATGTAGAGCTGTCTATTTCCCTACCGCGTCGTAGACGTCCTACTGTTTGTGTAACACGCCAACCCAATCCACTCAACCACTGAGGACACCGGCACGGTCGCATTCGGCTGTTTGACGGCCACGTGTAAACCTCACTACAACACAACGGACACGTCACCAGTAAAGGCATAAAACCTTTAGCTGCCCCCCCCCCCTCCCCCCCCCCCCCTCCGTCCCTCCACTCCCAACCCGTGCACGCATAAACCGGCAGCCGGTCATGGGCGGGTGCTTAGAAATGAAAGACACTGTCGAATATGTCCTTCTGAAAGCCCTTTAAGCTGAACAAGTGATATTGGCCCACGTCGGCGTTTGTTCATCCGGGATGAATTCGCAGCTACTCGACCAGCTGGAACTTGAGGCGGCGAAGGCGGCGGTAGCGGATTTCCGTTGTTTTCGCACCCATTAACGCTTCTCTTCGGGCTGATGCTTCTTCAGTTTCTTTTCCTCTTCCTCCAAGAGAACGACATGCGTCCGTCCCATTGCGAGTTATCAGTTCGAAGGCCTCGACCTCTATTCTAGCGGACATACACGTGGGTGTCCCTTTCACTGCCCAGTCGTAGGTACCTGATTGTTTGTGCAACACACCAACCCAGACCCAAACCACTCCATTGCGGAGGACAGCTGACAGGGCGCATTGAGCCATTAGAATCCCACGTTTAAATCTCCCACCACCACAACGGGTATGTCATCGGTAGCGGCATTAAGCCCTGCTGTGCGTGCATGCCCCCTCCCTCCACCCCCAACGCGTACACGCCTAAACCGGCAACCGGGGATGGGCGCATAAGAAAGAGAGAAATACTTTATATGCGGCCAGACTAAGATCTATTATTATTTTTCCGCCAGAAGAACCATGACCAGCTGGTCAAAGAGAGCCGCCGACGCGACAATGTCGCTCGGAATGGCTTTCAAGCTAAAGAAGAGTTTTGTGCCCACGCCGACGCTCCATCGGAGCAGTTCTTTCAAGCGGCAGGGACCCGCAGCTAGTGGGCGAGGTGGAATTTGAGGCGGAAGCGGCCGCGGCTACATTTTCGGCAGTGGCAGTTGCGGCGGCTTTCGGCCGTTATAAGTGCAGGGAAATTTACGGGCTCGCTTTGTCGTCGTAGCTCGCTCGCTGGACCCAAGTAGAGTCACACGGCGTTCCGTCGCAGTGGCTGTCATCGCGACGTAACCCAGAGGCTTCGAAAGCCAAGCGGTGTATATAGTCAGAAGCGCTCGAAACTCGTGAATCACTGGCGTTTGTCATACATCTCCCCGCTGTTTAGAGCAAAGAAAGCTGCAGGTACATTTGAGGCAAAATATACGTAATTACGTACATAAATATACGTGCATAGTTTCAGGCAGGGGGCGCGCGAGAACTGCGAAGGCGGGAAATTTGAATTGCATTGAGTGGTAGCAGTGAGCGCATAACGGCGCTACAGCCCATTATGGAGAATCACTGCT
This sequence comes from Haemaphysalis longicornis, assembly GCF_048455015.1. Lineage (NCBI taxonomy): Eukaryota > Metazoa > Arthropoda > Arachnida > Ixodida > Ixodidae > Haemaphysalis > Haemaphysalis longicornis. The sequence continues at coordinate 384,991,687 of NW_027526203.1, read as the reverse complement.
CTGCACTTCCGATAGATTTCAAATTGAGTGAAACGGCTTTAATTTTTTTACACCCATTCGCGCTGCCGTCAATTCTCCGCAATCGTCTGATAGTGCTACGGCCGCTATCAGCCGACCGCGCAACTTGGGAAAGAGGCATCCGTGGTGGCGAGAGGAATAACAGTTGTGATAACTGTTGGGAAAGAGGGGTCGGCGGTGGCGAGGAGCCCCAGAGCGGCGCCGAGTAAATCGGCTTCACCGGAATAAAACCTTGGAGGGGGGGTAAGACATACACTGCTTCGTAGTTAAAATGAAGTAAAATAGTATGGTTTTGCCAGCGTAATTCAGTGTAACGTACTTAACCCAATCGTAAGACCGTAACTTAACGTAACGTAACTTAATCCAATCGTAACGGCCGCATCTCGGGTCAACCTCGGTTTGGCAAAAAAGGAAACAAAGGTCCCGGCTATTTATCGCGACCACTAAAAAGACAATATATTCACTTTCTTTTTACTGGTGACTGTTCGCGCAGAGATTTTTGTCGTCCGAGTGTTCTTGCGTGTATGCCTGTGTGTTGGTTTTGGAGCTACCACAGGAGAGGCTGCCGTCTTAGCATACATGCACGAAGTCGCTCGTAAGGATCACCCATTCGGAGAGTGAGCCTCGTCTCAAGGAACGGCGAGGAGGTCGCATTGATTAGAAAGGTGCGCCCACGACAGCCCCAGATGCAGTCGAACAGGTGTGGGCCGAAAGCAGCCCAGCAGCGGCCACAATGTAGACGTCACCCGTCCTGGAGGAAGACACCGCTCCGAGGAAATGCCGGAAGAACCTAGCGCGATGACTTTCACGTCAGTACACGGCACGTGATAAGGGACGAAGACTGCTGCCAGGTGTTCGCAGCCCTTCCATCAGCACCCCCGAGGGCGAACACATCATTACTCTTCGTGACCCGACCACCGGCTGCCGGCCTTTGCCAAGTCAAACACATTTAACGCGGGCCGTTCTGGCACCGACGCTATGGCTACTGCTCATGTGCGCAGATGACGAAAGAACGTACGCCGACGCATTGTTAGACATCTCGGAGCCGGTCTGGTGGCAGAGTGCGATGCGGTGGGGGCAAGGGACGGGGGCAAGGAAGGGAGAATAAAAGCTAAAACCGAAGTGACTAGCAGCGTGACAGGCGTGTGTCGCGAGAGAAAAAAAAGTCCGTCCGTTGTAATTAGCGGCTTCCACAAAAAGAGAGCAGGGGACGCGTTAGCGTCTCTGTGTGTGAGCCAAAGATAGGTTCGCGTAATAAAAGCCTGGATGAGGTGGCCCTGTTATGAAATTATTTTTGGAAAGTTGTGCCGCTTTTTTGGAAACGGCGTGCTTCGCTTCTCCTTCACGTAAACATCAACAGGGCCATTTAACCTTCAACATGCGCATATACACACGCACACAAAAAATATGAAGAATGGCCCCCCAGCTCACGAACGTTCCTGCGGTTGTAGCTCCATTTCACAGTGTCATGAGATCCTGGGTGGGCCTTCCGCAGTCGTCGTATATTTTTAAGCCTTACCAAACAGTGAACGACTTCTCGCGATTCGCGAGCCATAAATGCCGACCTCCGGGACTGCAGTTACAGAATTCAACCTCTAGTCCTTTTCTTTTTCGTTTCTTTTTTTTTTTTTTTTTTTTGGAAAAGACAGAAATTTAGAATCCCGTTTTTCTTTGTCTAACCTCAAATCCAGAGCACAAAGATAAGACGGCATATACAAGGGATGCATTGGGGCAGGATAATCCTTCGCAAGAGTGAAGAAGGAGAGGAGGAGAAAAAGCACGGAAAGGCCGGGAGGTTAACCAGGTGTAGAGCCCGGTTTGCCACCCTGCACTGGGGGAGTGGGGTTCAGGGGATAAAAGATAGGGCAGACGAAGAGGAAGGGATATGAGAGGGAAGGCGCACACTCTTGCCCCGTTTTGAAAGTTCCTGCTTTGGAATGTAGCGAGACAAAGGGACACTATCTCTCTGAAATTGTTTATAGCCAGTCTCACTACGGAATGTGCTGCCCGCGGTATGCTGCGGAGCCGACAACATTGGTCAAGGGGATGCGCAAGTGAACAGCGCCACACACCACTCTGGGCCACGTCCTCGTCCCAGTGGGTCATTGGAGCATTCTTAGAGAGGTACCGCGCCTCCTTATTAGCTTCCTTCGGGACACAGAGCTCGCGGACTCATGGTGAAGGAGGCATACATTTGACGCATCGGGTGCCACTCGGGTGGGGCAGTTGCCGGCATATCGTGCAAGGCTAGCACCGCTTGGCCCAAATACACCACCACCACCACCACCAGAGTATTAAGGAAGCTTGAATGGTAGAAGTTAGGGGTCGAGTAAACTGGGAATATTTGAGGAACTTGACATTAGTGGACGACATTATCGTGGTTCAGTAAAGAACGAGAACATCTGCAAAAATAATTCAGGAGCTGCACTCAGAAAGGTCCGTCGTAGGGTTAAAGATAAATATGAAAAAATCGACAATAATGTTAAATAGACCACTTAAAATCCTCAACTACTGGTACGTACTAAAAGGGGTGCGCGAATGTAACAACTTTCAACAGTTTGTTAGTGCTGATCCCAGCCACTAGAAAGAAATTAGGCGATGAATGAGTATGGGCTCAGGGATATTCAACAAGCACTGCCAACTATTGAATAGTAGGCTATTGTCACTGAATAGTGTAAAATCAATGCGTAGTGCCGCTAATGACGTATGGAGCAGAAACTTGAGTAAGGACTTAAGCACCTTGAAAAAAAAAATCGGCCACCTTCGCAATTGACATTCGAAGACTGAAGAAAAAGAGGAGCTAGTGGTCTTCACTAGCTGTAAATTGGCTTTTTTTTTTACCTCTGCCCCTTTCTTAAGAGAAATATGGTTAAAAAGCGAAGCTTCTTCCATGCAAAATGAGTTACATAAAGTCCACAATCCATCCTCCTAAAGTCCAAAATCCAACGCCCGCCCTACGAACCCAAGGGCAATGCTGTGCGCCTCGAATACGATGGTAGCGCAATCGGATAGACGCCGGTTTCATAAAGCGACGAACCCAGGATGGATTCTGACCACGGGAACCGCTTTTTTCTTAAGACGCGCACGTTCCCCACACCTGCTCGTGGGCTCCTCGCCTCTTTCCCTCGCACTTCTTTTCCTAACATTTTGCCCCTCTCCATTTCGCCGAGCGGAATTTCTTGTTAACGATCCGCGCGGACAGAAAAAAGCTTAAACTGCTCCGCTTGTTTAAGAAAATTAAAGCAGTTCTGCTCAACGCGAAAGCGGTCGGAAGTGCAGAGCAGTTATTCGCCATACGGGCTGTGGCACCGTTTTTCGATCACTGCTACCTCCCCTCACGCTCTTCCCCTCTCTGTCTCACTCCTCTGTTGATGAATTGAACGGAGGTTTGTGCAATGCAATTCAATTTTCTCGCCTTTGCAGTTCTCGCGCGCCTTCTCTTGGGGGAGCTCGCACCCTTTTCTTTCCCTTTTATTTCTTGTTTGGCCTAGAACAGCACAAGCGGGAGTTCTGTTCTTATTTTGCTTGTTTTCATCACGCACGTAGTACCTTTCGGCGCCATTTTGAACGCGTCGATGTTTTTTTTCTTCCGCGGCCACTTTTTTTTTCGCTTACCCTCGTAAAAGCCAACCCAACGAGCATTCCTAACTAAACGAACGCGGGCAGTGCCGGTTAAGTGCATATATTTTGCCTCAAATTTATCTGCACTTTTCTTTGCGCTAAATAATGGAGACATGTATGACTGTACAAGCGGTTCCAGGAGCTTCGAGCGGTTCTGCGCATATAAATTTCTTGTTCAAGTATGTTAACTTTGGCCGGAAGGCTGAATCGAGGGACTATAGCGGGTATCTTTTCGAAGCCTTTGTTTGAGTGCGTGACGCCGTGGGACTCTGTTTGGGTCCGTTACGCCACGTGACTGCGGTGGCTAGATAGCGTGACCGCGGACGAGGTACGGTGACTAGCGTGACCGCGGACGAGGTACGGTACGGTGGGCCCCTTAAGTGCTCTGCACTCAAAAGAACTAAGCACAGCGATCAATGCCAAGGACGATGACAGCTGTAACGTTTAGTGATAGGCAGCGAGCGTCATATATAAGGGAACCAACTCGGGTGGAAGACGCCATAGCTCAAAATAAGAATAACCGAATTTCGGCTGGGTTTTTAATTCAAAGAACATACAGTCGGTTGACCGGCAGAGCAATGGAGTGGCTGTCGAGAGACGAGGCTAAACGTAGGGGAAGGCGAATGACTTAGTGGAGATTGTACTTAATTCTAGGTGAAAGGATCAATCCAGCCAGCGTGGGTCAGGTACACGGTTGGAGGTCTATGGGAGAGGCCTTCGTACAGTAGTGGGCACAAATATGATAATAATGATGAAAGGGTGGTCATGATGGTGGTCATGATGAGGATGGAGGGGTACGGCACCATCTTAAATGGGCCACGCTTGGGCCTTGTGCAACAATAACTAAAAATGACGTCCATCTTTCCGCTGCATTTTCCTTCAAATTCTCGTAAGCATTTTGTGACTTGCAAATCATCATTGCTCTATATTTCCCCACATGTTTCCAAGACTTTTGGGTGGTATCTTCTTACTTGCGCAATGACAATGTTCTATAACCAGCATACAGAAGAGCGCGGTGAAAACTGAGTAGTCGCGCATATGCGATGTAAATGGGGTTCTGCTTCTTGGGCTATGTTAACTGCGCACGAATACCTGGGTCAGTCTAATATTGTGAAGTTTGAATGATGAGGCACTGTTGTCGAAACACCGAACACATCACAATGTTTGCTGATACGGCAGGGTTGTGCGAGTTCACATAATGTTAACAGGTGTTTACATTAACCTAGCATCCCTAAATTTTTGAAGCAAACGCTGAAATAGTAGATGCGGCATGAAAATCTGGAGCAAGGTGTTAGCCGGTCAGTGCACGTGATACTTAACAAATTTTTGTATATTTCCGTAAAACGCCTTGAAAGTAACAAAGCCTAATATGAATATTTCATTCACGGCCACGGGCTATTTCTCTGATGGAGGCAAGAAACAAAACGTCTCTTGGTATGTGATTTTTGTGCTCGTTAGAAAAGTTTATGAGGATGGCTACAATTAAACCGTAGCCTTTCAATATAGAGGGGGCCTTACATCCCAGGTCTCATTTGGAGTGCAAAATTTTCCTAATAATTTTTTTCAAAAAGTGGTAGCAAAGCGTCGGAAAGTTAAGTGAGGAACACGAAGACATAACTACTAGCGTACACAGACATGGGAGGAGGAGGAGCAGGAGGAGGAGGAGGAGGAGAGTGAACTGAAGGGCTGAGAGTTTAGCCAGGCGTAGAGCCCGGTTCGCTACTCGGCACTTGGGGAGGGGTGTTCAGGAGACGAAAGAAAGGGCCGGCGAAAAGGAGGGATAGGAACGGACAGCAATCCAGTCACTTTGTGGGCACTACAGTCGTTCATCTAAGCTTGTAGAAGGGCTTTTGCCGCCTTCTGCGAAGGCGAGCAAAGAAAAAAAGAAACAACACCACACTAAACTTCAACAATTTTTTTCTTCCACCATGCCAACGTACGCGTATACAGTGCTTACACAGCGCATGCGCACTAGAAAGATATTATCATTGTGCATGCATCATAACAAACTGTGTACAAACTGGTATCTTTTTTTTCTTTATGTATGTTTGTGCTTGCGTAAGGAAACTAAAACAAATCAGCCGATATAACTGGGCACTGTGTTTCTTCTTTTTGTCCTTGTCGGTTCGCGTTAGGAATACGTCTTATGACACCATAAATACCGACTAGCCCAACTTTTTGCCTTACATGAAGTATGCCCGTGTAAGGCGAATAACTGCTGTAGGCATAACTGTAGGAATTTCGCCGCTTGAAACAAAATAATGGCATGTTCAGACCTCTGACGGAAGAGTCGCACGTAAGGTATATAGACGTAAGAAGCTGTGCTTCATGTGATATAGTTGGTCGAAATTCCAAATTACATTATTGTTTCGAAAGGTTATGACACTTCCCCAAAAGTCTGACCGGGGCATAAGGCGGTCCTGACCTAAAATTCAACGAACCATGAATCGTGGCTTCAGGTACGCTTAAGAAACTATAAGAGGGGCGTGCTTGTTAGCAGTACTTCCCGCATTTAACTTCAATCTGTATAAAACACGGGAAAACGGTTGACCCTATGTCTAAGGAAGAGGACAAAAGCGTTTGAAGGCTGGTGCCGGCCTACCTTGTCGTCCACGGCGCGTCATTAATCCCAGAGCCCTTCACAAGGACAACAGGGGCGCCCACACACTTGACACCCTGCTCTTCGAGCTAAGCAGGAGAGACGCCAGAGGATTGTGTCTACGTTGGCAGCGGGGCTTTTGTTGTTCCCTAGCGCGACGCCAAGAGTTATGTTGTCCGCGCTTTGTTACTGGCGTACCACAGCCTTCTCCCCAGCTTTCTTTTCGAGGTCGGCTTGGTCGGGAACAGGCGAGGTGTTGCCAATCTCTTGCCTAGTAATAGCGCCGGAGGGGGCTGTATGCGGCAGCACCGGTGTCACTTTTGTCGCAAACGGGCTGGAAAGCCTTGACTAGCTGAGTGGTTGTATTTCCGCTGTGCGTTTACTGAGTTGTTTTCAGGTTACTTGAATGGTCTTTGTGAATGGGTAGGCAGGGGTTAGAAACGAAATGCGCGTTGTAGGTATATGAATGAATTATCTCACGCTGCATGCAGCAGCCACGGGGAAATGGATCAGTGCGTGCGTAAAAAATGAGTACTTTGCGGGTGAATAAAAATAGCGGCAAAACATGACTATTCTTCGAACATATTCATATCGGAAAAATGTATTAAACAGGCTGTAATTGCTGCCTGCCTATATATAATGGCCGCGTTGGCCATGCCGATGATGTTACAGCTTAACACACAGCATGTAAATGTTAGTATGAACATCAATCGCCGATTTCGGTGCCGCACAGCGTCGCCACGCACTCTGAAGCAAATCAGCATATTTGCTCTCCAGGTCGCACTTCTGAGAACAAAATGCACCCCACTGTGACCGCTAAATAAAGTGGGGGCTCCATCGTGCCAAGCTCGCGCATCGAGGTGTGAAGCTGTGCTCCAGACTGAGTGTCGCTGGGAGGTGAGCCAGGAATAATGCGTGGCATACGTACACAGGCCGCTTAGCCGCGCTTGTTTGGCCATTCGACACAGTCTCGTCTGGAGGCGCCTAGAGCTGGGTCGTTGCCGAATAGCAGCGTCAAGGTTTTTCTCGCTTGGAAGCGGCTTGTTTCATTTTGATGTAGCATTCCTAAAAGCAGACGTATCCCGCTTTTTCTTTAGCGCCCATGTTCTTTTCTCTCGGCGCGAACAAAGGTGGCCCCTGACAGAACCTATATCAAACGGACTTCTTTAAATCTTTCAAACACGTTTGCGCCTAAATTGAAGCCACGGACACGTTCGCACACTGTATGCTAATTCCTGTTACTCTTTCTGCTAGAAGCTACACTATATGCCTTAGTGTTCATACCTAAGCTTTTTCCATTTACAGGCGCTTTTACAAACGCCCAGACATGCTAGGACCGAGTTATAACTCGCGGGGGAACGTTTTTGTTGGCATTATTATTTTTTCTAATGAAACATCTGCGAGGTGCACTAAGGTAAGGTCAGTTTAGTTTTTCATTTTGTGATGTGACATAAATTTGCCCAAACAATTATGAACTACTATGTTTCTTCGCTTCATGTTGAGGTGTTAATGTGGGCATAACAGGTAACCGCGATAACCCAACCAACCCTGGCGTGACGTTCTTTTAATTAAAAAAACCGTGCAAAGAAGAGGTATCTAACAGCGTGCTATCGCACGTCAGCGTTTTAGCTGATAATCTGGTATATACTTTTCAGGCTTCTCCGATTTCTGCCACTTGGCAAAATAATTACTGGCATTCATTTGCAGCAGATCTCGGAAAGCGGTTGTTCATCAACACCTTTGCCAGCGCACGACCTATCCGTTCTCGGTTATCCAAATTCGGACCTTCTCACTGTACTGTTGCAATTGGGTATAACCGGTTGTACTACGGTGGTACCGGGGAGCTATTGAAAGCTCCATTTACTCGATGTAGTTACCGCTCTCTAGTGCACGTTTCGGGCAGGGCAAACTAGCTCCGGTGGTTAGTTTCCGCACTGCTTGAAAGTCGCCCCCCCCCCCAACGAAGAGCGATAAGCGTGCACTTAAGTAGGGCTCCGCGAGACAAATTAACTCGACTGTTGAGGACGCGTGAAGAGGGGGCGCCCATCGGTGACAGCGTGCCTTGTAAGCAGCGCTTGTTGGACGCCCCGTTTCTATTTGAAGGATGGTGCATGACTTCAGCTAACGGCATCTGAGGAATGCTTCTCCCGAGTTTTCAAGGCTGATGCAGCGGCGATAGATGGTTGCCGAGAGGAAGTGCTCCGCAGGAACCCAGCCTCGTTTGGAGGCCGGTTAAATTTGGCCGAATAAGAATTGCTATCTCGCGCTGTTTGTCCCGCGGGGTGAGTAAGCTGGCAAGATGCAATTTGTCGTTGTTCTTTTTTGCACCAGAACACAGATGCGGTAGAGCTAAATTTAATCCCCGGCTTCGCGGGCCAATAGGGTGCGCCGAAATAAGATTGTCAAATCTAGGGAGGAGCACCCTAGGGACTTCAGGCCAGGATTCCCTGCTTGTCGCGGGGCCCGGCTGAATTCTTGGGCTTTGGAGAGGGTCCATCTGCGCCAGAGCTTGTGCCCAGCTCCGATTGGCTGGGACGAAGTGCACGTCGCGTGAAAAGCGGCCACCCACCTTGGCTTCTTCGTGTTTTCACGCTGCGATTACTCTATATGAGGCGTCGCCGTGTTTTGCTGCTCCGAAGCTGACACACAAGGGCCGAGACGCACTAGGGAGACAGACGCCGCACGAGGCTGCTCGTCGAAGTGCCGTCGCGTGACAGTCCCCGTTCGCTGTTGCCTTCTTCGGAGCCCGCATCGCCATGAGTGTCGAACTTCCGCTCGATGAGGAGACCAAGGCAAAGCTTCAGCAGCGGCGCAGCAGCAATGTGCGCAGGGTGTCGGGCGTGGACCTCTCCGTCCACCACTACGTGCCTTTTATCCCGAAGCGAAAGGCTTCCATCACCACTTCGTGCCGAATCACGGGCTACAGCGAAGTGTTCTCCGACTACAAGCAGATCTTCCCCTACATCACGGAGGACGGCAAAATGACGCTGGTGACCGAGTTCGACTTCCACCAGAAGATGAGCCGTAAGTACAAGGCCCTGCTCGGCGATACGTATATCTACCCCGTCCTGGGCGTCAACATGTCGGTGCAGGAGGACATGCTTTGCGAGCTCACCCGGGAGGACAAGAAGTTCCTGGAGTTTCTCGTCCTCCCCGAGGTGGAGATCATGGTACCCGGAGGGATAGCCAGCATACGCACTAACAGCAAGAGGATGGGACTCTTTATCATCAGCAAGAAAGGGGATATTTTCCCGGCAGACCTAAAAGTAATCAAGAATCGGGAGATCAGGCAACTCGAAGAGAAGCTCGAATCTTTTAATGTGCATAAGAATTTTGCAGTCCCTGATAACACTGCCGCCATAACAAGTGATCATGTTGTGGAGCAGTTTGTTCAAGGCATGGAGAAGCCGACCGTGAGACGGGTGCGTGACATTCTCGGCATAGTCGAGAGTGAAGAAGAGTTCCTCGCAAAGATGGAAGCTTACGGAATCTTCTACAACTTCGTGGAGCAGCTGGACTTGACCAGGTACTACGAAAGTGTGAGGAACAGGAAGAACCGCTTTATCGACACTGGAGACTGGAGGGAGTACAGAGATGACGAGCCCTTCGACTGGAGTGAGTGGGACGCCCTCAGCAAGCGCAGGAATACCGAAACGAGCGACGACAGCGGCATCGTGCACGACGACGTGCCCGGCTCTCCGAACGCGGTCGTCGTCTGCGACCGACCCAAGTGCAGCGAAAACGGCCTGCCCAGCAGGAAGGACTCTCAGCAGGACGAAGAAGTGCCTCCGCTTGTCAGTCCTAAGGACGACAACAACGACGATGTCTTCGCGGGGGCCGGTGCCACCGCCGACTAGTAAACGCCAGCCCGAATACGAACGCTTTCGTGTGCAGCTTGGGGCGGCTGCATAGGACCTGCTTGTGAGGAGAAAACACTTCGCTTCATAGAACCAAGCATGCACTCTTGTGCCAAGAAGTTTCGCATACGGGGAACCCAGTTCAGGGCGCTTTAACCTGTTGCTCGGCTTTTCTCTGCTTTTAACGCGACTCGCAGTTTCGCATCTCTGTCGAGGTTGTATATAGTGAATGCATTGTTGCCGTTTCATATTATTGCGCTTGTTTGATTTGGAATAAATTTCCACAATTATTTCAAACTCCCCATGTTCTGCCTATCGATGTAATGGTTTGTTTCGTGCCGAAAGGACTCAAGCATGCTGAAGTAAGCACGGCACTGTGATTCATTTGGACATCTCTTGACATTTTTGTAAACCAAGGTAGGTCCCTACAGCGACGAAAGATATACCCTTAAGTACGATTCTTTGCTGGTCTCGCCTGGTTTGCGCCACCTTTTCATGGCGTCGTAAGCCAGCTGGGAGACAGCCAAGGCGGCGGCCGGCTAACTGCTTACCGTTGTTATTGGAACACGGTGCCGTCTACGCCGCCGCGAAAATATTGCGCTTCAAAAACCACTAACTGCCCTCTGGAGTAGGATGCTTTCGTTCGGGTAATCTTGACATCAGTAATGAATTCAAGCACGGGAAAGATGTGCTTGCGCTACTGCAACCGTAGAAGCTCGTTTTAGAAGCTCGTTGTATAACCTCATCTAGGTGTTTACCCGAATTCACTCAAACGCCGTGTGGCCTGAAGAGTGCGGAACTTAAAGCAAAGGGGAAAAAGAGGGCTTTCAGTTCTGGAGCTGCTTCGTACAACCAGAGTCCTTCAATGCTTTGGTACAACAGAGCCTAAGCAATTACGTGAAGCTGGCACCGGGTGGTATACGTGCCCAACTTGCTACACTCGATGCTTCCCTTTCGCAACAAAAGCGAGAAACACAAACCCCCTTGCCCGGAACCTGGATTTCTGCCAAAAAGCCCGGCCTGTCTCCCTGACTCCGCCACCGGCGCCAGGCTGCTGGCGCGCGGGGGAAGCACGTCTTTTACAGGCACACGCCTTTGTGCGCCAGCGACAGTCCACATTCCGCCCTTGTGCGGGCTCAGGCGGTGCCACGCATCGTGTGCGCCCGCATGGCGGCCAGACGGCCGGATTAGTGCGGGCCTCGACCGATTCGGCGGCGATCCTCTTCCTCCCTGGGAGCCCGTCGCATTCACTTTCGCAAGAACGATGCGCCTCAATAACTGCGCAGTAAGGGCACCGCATGCAAACTGGGAATAAAAAATTAACGTGGTTGTAGCACAATGCATCTGCCCCTATCACAACCTTTTTGATTGGGTAGTTTAGCGCGTAACTTCTCTGTTTGACGCCGCCGTAGCGAGCAAGAAAGATGACATTGCGGGAATCATTAATTTTCTTCGATGTTGAAGGGGTTTTCAATGTGTATAGTACCACTGTCTTCGTCCTGAGTACCATGAAAAAAGTGCAAATATTTCCTATTGTTTTAGATGCGGGATGTCGCGCGCCAACAAGCGAACCGTTGGGACTACACTTAGGTAACACCAAACTGGGGCGGTAATTTCGACTTGAAGGCAGGTGTTTATGACCTCACGTTAGTGCTTTTCCTTTTCTTCTGAGCTTGTAGCTCTGTGAACATGTCCATCTTGATATGTTCTCCATTGCGGTTACCCAGATGAGGCGAATCTCGTCTTTCCCTTTCGGTTCATTAGTGAGCCCGTTGTGGTCTATCTCCGAAATAGCAGTGGCGCGTTCCCCATCATGCCTTAGCAGGGTAACGCGTTAGCCTCAGTTACTTCATACACATTTGGTTAAGAGCAGGTTGTCGAACCGGAACCGAGCGGAACCGAAAACTGGAACTGAACCGGTGTGTTTTTCGGAACTGAACCCGAATAGGAACCGTTATGTTTTGAACCCGCTGAACCCTAACTGGAACAGAACCGAAATAATAAATATTCAGTTTGCGATGAAAACGATTTCACCACCCGTTATTGATAATGCCAGGCAATGTCGTTAGGGTCTTTGTCTTTCGCGCAAGATCAGCTTCGTAACCTCAGGCGCACTTTTCCCCTTCAGGGCAATCCCATCTCTACAAACACTCCATTGGTGCGCATCCCTTTCGCTATGTTGCCACAACATAGGGAAAGAGATGCGCACCAATTACCAATGGTATGCTGCTGCTGGTCGCGCGTGCACAGTGCAAGGCTGAGGGAAACAGATGACGTCCTTTCGGCATTCTGCACGCGATATGAAACATTGACTTTCCCCTACCGTCTTTGCGACTGTACTGGAGCATTCAGGCTGGAAAATTGCTACACTGAGCAATGGCGAAGCCTGCACGAGGACGCGGGTTCGATTCCCTACCGCGGCGGCCGCTTTTCTGATGGAGGTGAAAATCAAAAACGCCCGTGTGTACGAGATTTAGGCGCACGTTAAAGATCTCCAGGTGGTCGAAATTAATCCGGAGCCCTCCACTACGGCGCGCCTCATGGCCTGCGTTGCGTCGGCGCGTTAAACCCTACCATCAATCAATGGCGAAGCCCCACACTCTAACCGTGCCTTCTTGCTGAATTTTGTAATTCTCTTAAAAAGGTGGCACAAATTGAAGTATAAATACTCGACAAGTGTTACCCCTGGATTTTCAAAATTTTTCTGCTGTCATGCAAGATATGGGGCGCTTCATATCCCAAGCGTGCATTCGGAGCACCGAGCACGGCAATATTTTTTGGTAAGGGTGCTTCCGCGGTAAAGGTAAAGGAAAAGGCCCATCACTTTGCTTTAAATTATTCCCCACAGAGTTAATACACAAATAGTTAGTGCTCTTTTTCGCTGCCTTCAGACAACGAATCAGTACAAAACAAATAGGTACATTTTCTCTAGAACTCTCTTCCTTTGCCCGACCTATCACATAACCAAACTTGCAATCACTGCGTATAATGCCTGATATAAGTTTTGCTTTTTCAGGACGCATAGAGTGGACAAGTTTGTGCCGACCGTTTCTCATATTATGTTGACGCCAGAAGTTTGTTACAAGCCACTCTTGTATGTCACCGCAATACAGCTAGCAAAGATATATTTCGTGGTTGCTAGCTACAAAACTACGCAACTAATGCAACATATTTTTGAGGCATGTGATAAAAAACAAACTTGGTTTCTATTGATGAAAGTTTGAAAGAAATCCTAGACAACTTTGTTTTTGTTTGGGTTTTCGAATTAGAGCAAAACGGCGGACTTACCTACAGTGCAGATAATTTTTCAAATGGAACCATCTTTGCTGCATCAACTAAAATTGGCACAAAGAATGGAAAATTATGACCAATGATACTTAAAAAATTAAACTCCCTAGCTTGTCTAGATGCAGAAAAACGGGACTAAACATTTTGTCAATTTTTGAAAATGTGTTATGTTTTGTAACTTTTTATCGGAAATAATTCCTCCTGGAAAGAAAAAAATAGATACGTTAACCCATTTAAAATTATGCAAAGCCTCAACAGAATATAAATATGCTGTGATAGCTGCAATAGCTTGTGTTTTACAAAGGTAAAAGTTTCGAATTTCGCATGATGCTTCAATGGGTCCAATGCGTCTGTGACACTGGCCGGCTTTGGGATTTCGTTTTTAGAAAGAGAAAGTCTTTTCCCTGTCAATAAACTTCAGATATTTTATGCGGTGTGCACAAGAAGCCATGTATAAATTGTTCGTCTGATTAAAAAATATCGACCAGACACACCTCTCTCATCTCTCGTGAAAACACCTCTAACTAGTCCCTAGGCTTACAGAAGGGCTGTGCGAGAAAGTGGCTGGCGCATCCTGAGGAATTCCGAAGTCTCTAGCGCACTGGTTGCCAGCGGCGCCCTCAATTGCATGGAGGTACTAAAGCAGTTAGGCCTGCGGTTTCGCCCGCGAATCTCCCCTAGTTTGTTCTGAGCAGCGACCCTCCGTCGTGTCCCGGAGCGCGAGCTCGCAGAACACCCCGTGGATGAAGGCCTTGCATAGGAGTTAGGCATGCCGGGAGGAAAACTGGCCACAAAGGGAGAGTAGGTGCGCTTTTCCGACAGAATTCCTGGGGTTCTAGACAAAATCCTAGAATGTTTACCGGCGCAGGTGGTTGCCTTGGTCGCCGTGCATGACAGCGCGACAAAACTTTCGGGGAGGGGAGAGGGCTGAAGCCCCATATGCCCCCCCCCCCCCCACTCCCCCCCCCCCCCTCCCTACGCCCCATTCTAAGAAGTAGCACAAACAAGGATAGCGATATAATGACTGAAAGACTGAGTTAGGGAGAGTTACAAGGCGTTAGGAAACATTAGAGGGCAGGCTGAAATTTCGCGGGCTAAGCTTACGATGGCGGCGTTTCTTGAATTCGACAGGTGAAGCAAAGAGTTTGGGCAAAGATCATCTTCTTCTCTTTCTTTTATCTGTGTTTGCAATGCGTCCTTGGCGCATGCCCAGGTACCCGCGACCTCGTGAACGCAGCGGGCGGCGGCGATCAAGGTTATTCTTTTGACAACAATACTTATCGCAAACCTTGCCCTTGATCAGTCCGTTCGCTCGAAACAGGGCTGCAGTGCCAGCAGCACACTCATCCCCGCTAACCGGCAAAGTCTTGCTAAATTTGAAAGTGAAGTGTCGGTTGACTTACGCCGCGCTAGTTGTCATATTAGCTGCTGTGCTCCTACGCAGATAGGTTGCAAACAGAGGCGATAAGCTCGCAAAGGCTGTCATTTTGATATAAAAAAACGTTTTCATTATTTTTAATTGAGTTCAACCTTTGATGCTCTGGTCCTATTTTTCTCTGGCAGTGATTTAAGTACTCTCTCATAAGTATTTTTGAGCTGCAAGGAACTGGTAGACAACCACAGGAATTAGTTTTCCTCTTTGAAAATTCAGGTTTGAATACAACGTTTGAAAGCCACTTTCGTTCTTTTTGTATCTTCCTTGCATCGTACCCGCCTTGGTGGCTTAGTAGCTATGGCGTTGTGCTGCTGAGCACGAAGACGCGGGTTCGATTCCTTGCCGCGGCGGCCGCTTCTATGATCGAGGCGAAAAGCAAGAACGCCCGTGTGTTCGAGAATTCGGCGCACGTTAAAGATCCCCAGGTGGTCAAAGTTAATCCGGAGCCCTCTCCTACGACGCGACTCATCGCCTGTGAAGCGTCGGCATGTTAAACCCCATGATCAATCAATCAAATCAACTCCCTGCATCATCTTCGCATCTTCTTAACTTGGGTGGGCAGTTCACCACTTGTCTCTGTCTCATTTCGCTACCTATACGTAGATGGACCATACCTACTTTACAGCAAAAAGTTACATATATAAGTATACATATAAGTTATAAAAAAGTGTGACATAATTTTGGAATTCAACTTTATACTCCTCAGCCTTTACTAATACTGTTCTAATAAACGATGTCTCTTCCAGTGACTCTAACTATTGCCGCTGCCTTAAATGGGTATTTTCAGTCAGAATTCATAACTGACAACCTAGACATTCTTTATTTCCCGCACGAGTTACATTACTCAATTAGCTGTAATACTCTATCTCACGAGGCCTTTCGAATCTGATTTGGCACTTGGACAGTAAGAAACCTTGTGGTCGTGATGGAATTAACAATGCTTTTCTAGTTAGATATTGTGTTTGTACCAGCCAGTGCTTGACTGTAATTCTGAGAAATATTTATCTACGTCGACAGCCTCTTTAGTTTGGAAAGTTGCAAAAATTTTTTCGATGTTTAAATCCGGTGACAAGCAATCACCATCGAACTATCGTCCGATTTCACTAACGTCTCTATGAAGTGAAATTCTCCAACATATAATTTTTAATCATGTTATGGAGCTTCTTGAAAATAATAACAGTTTGTTTGCTGTCCAGCATGGGTTCCTTCGCAGATATAGTACAATCACTGAACTCGTCGAATTTTCTCATGACATTGCTCGCGCTCTTGACAAGGGAAACCAAATCGATGCCATTTTTATAGACTTATCGAAGGCATATGACCCCGTTACCCCCTCAAACTTCGTAAGCTTGGTCTTATGCTTAATAACTCTTCCTTATTTGATTGGGTTTCTAGATTTCTACATAACTGTTCCCAGTATATTTCGTTTAATTCCTCAACGTCTCCGCATGTGTTGTCTGGAGCTCCCCAGGGTTCGGTCATGGGGCCACTTTTGTTCTTATTGTATATAAATGATTTGCCGAATTATGTATCCGCAAAACTCCGTCTCTCTGTGCTGACTACTGTATATTATATAACGTAATTAATACGAATGGTGACCATATCTCACCAAATGAATCTTTTGCACAATTTTGCAGGTAGTACGACAAATGACAAATGAATATAATCCTTACAAAAATAGTCACTCTATCTATCAACACGCGCAGTTCTATTTCTTTGTTTAATTATTCGTATAATGGGCCTTCCCTACAACGGGTGTCTGAATATAAGTACCTAGTCATGGTCTGAGCACACTGAATACACATGTAACAAAGCACTACAAAAATTAGGCTACCTCAATCGTATATTGCGCGAAGCTCCACTTGAAAGAAACCTGCTAACATATAAATCGCTCATCCGACCCATCCTCGAATACGGCTGCATCATTTGGAACCCTGATAAAGTATATGAAATTACCACGCTTGAATCTGTTCAGAAGAAAGCAATCCATTTTATTTGTCTGCATCTATTTGTCTCCTGACAAACTGAAATATATGAGAAATAGCTGCAAACGTAACCTTGCATCATTTCGACACCATGCTAGTCAGTTTAAATACTGCTTCGTCTCCTGAGCAATTGAAAAATTGAATTTACTACTAAGTAAAATTAGGCCATTCCTTTTAGAATTTTTATATAATTTAAATTATTTGTGTTGTGCAAATTTTTGCATAATTTTATTCCGCCTTTGTTGTATGTTTTATTACCGGCTGTGTCTAATCTTCACAAAACTTCCGTGAGTTTCAATGTGTCGTGAATTACCTGTGTTGAGCCTCCGTGTACATACCCACTCCTGCGATAGACCAATTTGACTGCAGTATAAATAAATAAATAAATAAATAAATAAATAAATAAATAAATAAATAAAATAAATAAAATAAATAAATAAATAAATAAATAAATAAATAAATAAATAAATGATGCACATGGTCATCCTCCAGTCTCGATACTGCAGTGAAGCTTGTCTAAAAAAATAGTAAATAAGCTTGAAAAGAATTCCAATTCCAAGCTCGTGCAACATGCTTCGGGAAGTACGGTACGCAGCTGGAGGTCTCAAGATTGATTTCCCGCGCTTCTTGGTTTCCCAGCGTCACCTAAACGTTACGAGGTGGTTCTTTGGGCTGCGATGCATCCCTTACAACCACAAACCAAGAGGCGTGGACAAAATAGACGCGACCACAATCCCAGGTCTCCATTGCAATTTATTGCGACAATTTACGCTGAAAAGTTCAACGAGGGAGAATGCGTTTGCTGTATCCTAAGCGCTGGTGTTCGTCTGAAGAAAAGCAAGCTCAAATCGAGCATAAAAGTGTTGATGATGGGTTCTGACGTGCGCCAAAGTGGACTGCTACAAATTGTTTCATGGATGATGAGTCTAACGGCCGACATTCGCCGAGCACAGAAAAACCGTTTGGTGATCCCCGGCAGTGGTTGCTCAGCGGCTGAATCCTGTTTTCTTTACCCTCCGTGTTGACCCTGCCTGCGAAACGGGTACTCTTTTGGAACTAATCCGGCCGGTCGTTCGCATAGGCCGAATTTGGGAGAAGGAGGCATTTGGGAGGCATTTTTGGGAGAAGTAAAACCATTCCGTTCGGGTCCGTTTTTTCAGCATGGAGATAGAAAAAAACAGACTGCGGGGGTGAAGCTGCCGACCACAAAGCAGAGGGTTTGTTTCTTGGCTTGTGCAGTTGTTTTTCTGGTGGAGGTGAACAACAAAAACCGCCCGTTCATACGAGATTTCGGTGCTTCAAAATACGTAGCCCTCAACTACGGCTCGAGACTTTGTGCAGATACAACCTCAATTCAAAAGCTGAAAGCATAAAAGATGATGTGTTTCCAGCCTTGCAGTGAAAGGTATCCTGAAACGTATGGGGAGCATGACAGTGTTCGAAAAACATCTCTTGTTACGGTCTCAATGCTGCCGCGCTGCACGCACTGATGTATCACACCTCAGGCAGCAGTCTGCGGCATATGGACATTGCACGGTAGTACCGAGAAAAAGACCCGATCATTTCTCGCTCCAGCGAAAATGGTTTACCACACAGTTAGGGACGCTTGCTAAGCTTCGATGAGCGTGCCGCGCTGCAGAGCGTGTTTCGAGCTGTCATCGGATAACTCATTATGCTCAAAGAACGCGCGTCTATTTTAAAGCTCGTCATTTTAAGATGGGCTGCAGGCACACAGAAATGGTACGGAGCCACTTTCCTGGCTCCTTTCTTCCCCCTATCTTTTTTAAAACACCCTTAGTCGATTTATAAAGAAGGTGCAGACGGACTAGGAAAGCTTCAAAGCTTTTTTTAATTCTATGTTTGTTTCTATTTTCAGCCGATTGGCGGAATCTACGAGGCCATCCTCGACTACAAGCCCTTGTCAAGCGACGAAGAGGGACTTCCTTTAAAAGAAGGCCAAGAAGTGGAAGTAATAGACACTTCAAAACCACGAAAGTAAGCGAAAAAAGATTGCCAGAGGAAAAAAAGGGACAGAAATGGGAATCTCCGTGCTTGTGTCTCCATGATGGCTTTCGTTTAGATGGAGAGAATGGAGCCATTTTAATTTAGCGCAGGTTTCTCAGTGTGGATATTCAAACTAAAATAAAAACAAGAGGCGTGATTGCTCGGTTTTTTTCTTTTTGCATGCCAAAGATTATAGCAGGCAATGTACGAATTGAGAGTTGGGTAACTCTTCGTGAGTGCTATCTGTCCTGGCAGTTTAAAATCTCTGAATGGAACAAGAAAAAAGACACCAGGCTTGAAGTAGAACGGATGGCCGCTATCAAAACCACGCGAACCCCCTACAATCGGTTTGCTTTGCAGATGGCGCGTACGGACGAGATCGAGCCGAACAGGAATCTCCCAGGAAGGCTGGGTGCCATGTTGTTATCTAGAGAAGAAAGAAGGCGCCGTGGTTGAAGAGCACGTCGCTCCTAAGGACAAGGAATCCTATGCGAAAAGAGAGTAAGTGTTTTTCCCGCTGCGCGGTTTTTTCTTGTTCTGTGGATATCTTTGGAAGAGGAAATAGGTTGCATAATGTTAAAAAGCTAATTGCGTTTACGCGCGCAATGATTTTTTTTTCTTGGTTCACTGTATCCTCAACCATTCCAAGCGCCCGAAGTTATTTTATCAATAGTTGCGGTAGGGCTACCTGATCGATTCATCATCCACGCCGGCTTAGCGAAGGAATTCGGTCTATGAGTGCAGGAATTTCTCCACACAGTGCGAAATCAATATATTATCAAGTTTGATGCAATCATGCACGGTTTCTCATGGCAAAGAACGTAGACTGGCCCGAGATGGAAGCCGGCCATGCTTTCTACTCGTGGTACCTATATAGGAAAAGCGGTAACGCAAGCGTGGTGCTTATACGAAGACCTCTTAATTCCCTAATCAAGGCCGGAGTCACAACGATCGGCACTAAATCGCTATCTCGGCACTTCTCCGTAGTTTTTATCAGCCGGAGTCAAATTTTGCGCGTACTTGAGAGGAGGTCGTAGTGTAAGAACCAGATGTACACCACAAGCGTACTAGAGCATTCCCAATAGCCATAGCTTCAACCCCATGTTGTCGCGTTACTCGGCCAGCCATGTGTGGGCAGGGCACTGCGACCCACAATCCCGATCCCTTTGTTACGCACACAGAGAGCTGAACACCGCAATGCCTCCAACAACAGCCCAAGCTTTAAGTTCTTTCCTAGCGCGGGTTCGACCCCGGCCGCGGTGGCCGTTTTTCTGAAGGAGGTTAAAAGCGGAACGCTCGTGTGTCAATATTTTGCCTCACACTAAAAATCTTGAGGGGGTCTGTAAATCAACTCGTGACCCGCCACTACGCCGCGCGGCAGAGCCCAGATGAAGCTTCGGCGCGTTAAAACACAATTTCAAGTTATTTCTCGCTCCCAGAAGTGTGACAGCTGAGAATGTGGTCAATGCTGGACTCCACTGTAACAATCGAAAATGGATCGTTCCTGGTTATTGATCCCGTGCACTTAGTCCCGTCTTACGACGTGCCAACTAAAATGTTTCCGATTCAAAGCGTCGCGTCGGATTCTGGTGTGTGTAGTAATAACTAAGATTATTTGAGAGCTGCGTGGTCAGGTAGTTATAGAGGACTGAGGCATTTGTATATTCTCTCGTGTCCGCAGGGCGGTGGTCAAGGAACTGGTTGAAACTGAGGAAGACTTCTCGCGAGACATGCAGCGCGTTGTAAATAACTACTTAAAGGAGATGGAAAATCCAGCAATGCCAAAAGAACTGAGAGACCAAAAGGACGTTCTCTTCAGCAACTTCAAGGACATCAGTGACTTCCACAACACGTGAGTATAGACTCATCGGAACAGCGCGCACGGGTGGGGGGAGGGGGGATGAATAAAGCTAACGAAACTAGGAAAGTACATCAGAAGAAACAGCGCTAACACAGGATGCGGAGCAAGCACTTCTACGCCATCCCAAATTTGTGCCGTGCAAGTGCGACGTTTTTCTGCCTTCGAAGCAGCGCCAACCAGCGGAAGTTCGAAGCTCCTAATGAATAGGCCATTGATGGATAGCATTGATCGCCAACGCACATCGCGGGCGTGCGATACTACTATTATACACCGAGCAGTGGCGTATGCAACAGTGGCCAAGGCACCCTGGAAACTAGCACTACCAAGGCCTCAGGGTGTGCCACCCTACGTCCATCTCTGCCATCGAGCAAGTATAATTAAAGCGTTTAAAAAAGATGTGAATGTTTTTTCACATGTTTCTGTAATTTGTGACTATCTTTCATCATAATAACCAGATACACTGCTTACGCACAGTAAGCGTTAAACCAATGTGGCTTACTTGGTCAATGTTCTTTTTTTAATTGGACACTTTGGTAATAAAAATGCCATGTATTTAACTGACAAAAATAATTTCAACAGTTCCCGAGAATCTTGGTGCTTGAGCACCAGAAACAACACTTCCGGAAAGCCAAAGCTGCCATGCTTAACGGTAAAGATAGGGCTACACCCTTTGGGTGGAATGAATATAGCTGTCATTCCGAAACAGTTGAGTTTTGTTGCCTGGCTTATTTCATCCAGCTTACCGAGACAGAAACGATTGGAGAGGTAACGTGGCGTCCCAAGAAGTGAGAGATCAATCTTACAATAGCGATGTAGTGAGTAAGCACTCACGCAACGATGAAGTTAAACAAACAAAGGTGAGGGCCGCACAAAATGCGGTGCTTAGCAGCGATTTTGTTATTGTTCCAACCGATGACAAAAGATACATCAAAGCGAACATTACGTTTTACGTAAGTGCGGTGGCGTTAATTTACGCACTTATTACTCCACTCAGCAAGATAGGAGGGCTTGTTTTCCGACAGCCGAACAGACGGCATGGAAAAGCGAAGGCCGCTTAACTTGCCACTGCTTCTGCAGGTACTTGTTCAATCGTGACGTGATCTTTGCTTCTTCTTGCCTCTTTGTATCTTTCCGGCAGGCAGGCAGGCAAATCTGCCTTCTTTACATGCGACTTTATTTTCTGCCGCTGTTCGGCGGTTGTTGCCGCCGCGTGTGCGTCAGATCCCTTCCGCGTTACAAAATAGTAACAAGGTCACATCTGTTTATTACGGGACAAAACTTTTTATAGTGTAATCAAAGTGACACTACGATCCTGTGTCTGCCTCGCCTATTCCACACCGCCGAATCTTTTTACTAATCACCACACTTAGCTCCTTTTCTGCGCGGAGTTTTTTACTTCCCTCTAGTTCGTTCAATATTTGCAAAAGTGACCACGAGGGTCATTTCAGTCGCTTTCCTCTTGTTTTGAAGCAAGTAGTAAACTCGACTTCTTACAAATGTTTTCATCTATCTGTTCTTTTCAGAGAATTGATTAAGGGGGTTCAGTTCAATGCAAGTGAACCTGCCAAGCTCGGCGTCACATTCTTGAGGCTGGTAAAAACCGTACTTATATTCATACCCTTTCCTTTAGCCACCAATAAAAAATCATTTAGCCACGAAGTTGTGTTATTACTATTTGCAGAAGCGTCGGCATAAATGGTGCTTTTTTGTCTCTCTTTTCACCCAGGAGCGCGACTTTGATAAGCATGTCAAGTACTGCGAGGATTTCCCCAGGGCTCAAGAGCTGTTAGCCTCTGGACCGCTGAAGGAGTACTTCGATGTAAGAATGACCAGACAAAACAGATAAATGCTGACGCCAAAGATGTCATGCCTTTAAATTCTAAACTATAGCCAGTGGTCCGGTGCCTACACCGGAGACGGAATGTCGCTCACTCCTACACTTCATTTTTACTTTGCAGGATTTCAGCGCGAGTATCAGCGACGATAAAACGCTATCCGACCATTTGAAGCTCCCGATTCAACGCATTAACGACTACCAATTGCTGCTAAAAGTAAGTTCATTTTTTCCAAGTAGGGCTCACGTTCCACGTTCGCGTTTTTTTTTTGCATTGTTTTTCATTCAGATTTTTTTTCGGTACTACAGTACGTATATTGTGGCGGGCCAGTGGTGGTTTTGTGCGTTGTATTGAAATGTGTACATTGATGGCAGGTGGGGTGGGGGCGAGACCATTACATAGGCGTGACTGTAGGCCATCAAATGGGGATAGCGCTCGGATCAATATTAAGTTATTGGTGCAGTGTTCATGCTAAATTAAGCTTTTATTTATTTGTTCACTTATCGCAAATATACAGCCCCTATCTCAACCCGGCATTGCTGTAATGATGTTCAGCAAAAACGCAAGAAAAGAGGCAGAACTCTAGCATAGAAACACAGAGAAGCACCGAAAATCAAGCCCCGCAAATTCAATAGCAATATGAAACCAATGAGATCCTTCTTAAGGGCGTTATGGGTATTGATCGGGTGAGAAAAAAATAATACGTATTCGCTAATTCGGCGCAACAAATCCTAGCTACGCTTTGCAGTACTGTCGAGCCTTGAAGTCAAGTACTGGGGCTGTTTCGACACCAACGTTCTTGTAATTATTCTCAGCATTATCACATTACGATTTTTCAGTGTGATGTTAACGTTTATCATTCAAAGCTTGAGCTACAATCGGGAAAATAATAATGTAGCGCCCCAAGACGCGCCTAACGTTCTTTCATGTGCTTCAACGTGTCAGTGATTGTTTTCGATAATAAATTTCTGTACCTCAGCTAGAGATTTTCTGGGGTGCACGAGCATCTGCGTATTTAACTCCCGCGTCAGTTAAAGGCGAACCGCGTTTGTTTTCGTGCGTAATTTTCCTTAAAGAGTGCAAAATCGCTCTGTCTTCAAAATCGCCTGCTGGCTGTATGGCGAAATAGAAATTATTTTTCATCGAAGTTGCTGCGTCCACATAAGCTTCTGCGGTCGAAGTCATGCTTTGAGGTGCTCTGTACTGTGCACACCAGTGTCCATTTGCAGATTTTTTCAATGTTGTGGCCTCGATAAGCTCCAACATTTCTGCGGGTGCGTCTTGGTAATAACGCCTCTAAACGACTAACTGCCGCGCCCGAAGGAGCAAATGTGACGCATAACGAAGTGCGACGTATGATTTGACTCAAAACCTGTTACATCACCCAATGCGTATGACAGAGCACGCACAGAGTTGTTGGTGTCAGGTCGTATGCTTGGCCTCGGAACTTGCATGCTTTGCTCCTTTGGCAGCTATGATTTAGTCCCTCGGGCACCCTGGGATGAAGCAAAACCGTGGCTGGTTTAAGAACGCCCCTTATCTGGATACCGTTACTTGGTGACATAGCTTTCCAGTTGTATGCTGCATTCGTAAAAGCACCCGCGGATCTGCGTCACTACAGTGCACCGTAATCGCTATTCATTACGACCGAAGAAACAAAGATGACCAATTACGAGTCTCGACAGACGATTTTACTGGGAAAATGGGGCACCTTACGCAAGCATGGTGTTTTGCACTAGATGTCAAAGATCAGATCACAGTTAAATCTTAAGTCGGGACCTGTTATTTGTGAAATTTGATTTCTATGCTGTGGCTACTATACTTGAGTATACTTTTTAGGTATACTAGGGAAAATCTGACACATAGGAATTTCTGCGATTCTACGGTATCCGTCAAAAAATATTTGATGAAGTAGCATTTCAGGTATTTCGAGATCGTACTCTAAGGGGCATTCGATAACAGCTGGGAAACCGCTTATTCATGAAGTCTCCGCATGCTTAGGCGTGAATGAAAATAATCGTTTTTTTGTAATCCGTCAGGAACTGATCAAGTACACAGCGCGTCTCCACGAAGACTATTCGGACCTGCAGAGGGCGCTAGATTTTATGCAAGCCATTCCCCAGCGAGCTTCGGACCTTCAATACATAAATGCCATTGAGGGTTACCACGGAAACATCCACAACTGGGGTCGAGTCATCAAGCACGTAAGTACGCCCACGTAAAACAAGCCAAAACTTTTGTGACTTATTAAGAGCATCTAAAATAATCGCTCCACAAAATAATACTTGTGTCAAATATTGGGGACTTGAAGTGCCACGCGAGGGCCTAGGAAGCTGTGTTGCGTGCTTTCCTCAACATGACAAATGGCCGAATAAAATTACAGGTACGTAATAGGACCGCCGCCATAATGCATGGTTGGCAGCAGATACAAGAACGGTACGCAAAAAAGATGTGCCCAGTAGATCGGGAATTTTGTAAATTCCTTTTTTTCTTACCAATTGTTTTTTTCTATTCTTTTTACCGCTTATTAAGTTTAGTAGCGAAGACAGCCAACTCTCCCGTTTCAACGTTTTAAAGGTTCCATCAGCAACTACTGCCTTTTCGTTTCCCAAGGGCGTGTTTTTGTTTCTGTTTTGGGGCCCTGAAGTACCAAAAGACCCTTTCTACATAGCGGTACTTCCAGGGCCAACGTATAACATGCAGGACCTAATCAAGATTGTGCATGAAGTGTGCGGGTGAAGTGTTTCTTGACAACTGATGACTGCAAGACCGGTGCGACGCTGTCATTCCAGTTTGTACAGCCTGCAAATTTTCACTTTCTTAATCGAACTGAGAGCTTCGCAAACCATATAAATTGGAAAACGATGTTCGCACTGTGAAATCCACTTTGTTCAAATCGCCCTCCCGGCAAAACTCTCTTTACACCGTAATTACTCTCTCTCCTGCTAAGTACTCGTTCTGCATGCATAAGTAAACTGCCGCTCAGCAAAACATTACGTGCACCTAACAGTATAATTTTAATATGCGCTGTACGAATGTGCGCTTCCGCTAATGCTTTTCTTACATAGTGTCCTTGGCGAAGTTATCAGTGCGAAATTACTTCTAACTCAAGATAGCGAGTGGTATAAGGCGTGCCGACGAAATGTTACGTCAGTTCGTTTCCATACGACACTTGCCTTCGCACGTCCTGGAACTGCTTGTGTGCTGTTACCGTGAGTTCACAATCAAATGTTTTTCGTCCACACCTTCACAAGGCGACTAAGTGACTATTTCCGAAGTGAACGCAGCATTTTAGCTGTAAGACGAAGTATGAAGATGCAGTATTTGTTGTGTAGAAGCGTTAACTAAACGGTACTCATTTTATGTATAATTAACCATCCCAATTTAAACTACGACCGATGACGGGGGCCACGACATGCATACGAGAACATGAACTAATCTCTGAAGACTGTTGCGTTACACCAAGGCTGGCAACGTAATAAGTGCGGTGTGTATGCTTTGGGAACGTACAGCAATTTATTTTAATACAAAAGCCACGCCGCCAACGCTGCTGTTAGTGTGAATAATAATACGGCTGCCTTTTGCGAAATTTATAAATTCCCCTTAAAGACTTTTATTGTTGGCGAAAAACATGCCTCACCATTTGGGAAAAGCCGTTGGCAGTTAGGCTGTTACGCTCACAGAAATTCGTTTTTCACAAAGCTATAGAAGCACCAATCACTGCGATTTACGGTGCTTATTAAAAGAATGTTGGTACACATCATAATATTTACCTAAAAATTTGAATCTGTGCTCTGTGGCATACTGAAATTAAAAGCGTCGCTCTGATTTTGCCAAAAATGCCCGTACGCACGAATGTTGCAGACGGGAGCAACGGACGAGAGATAGGCGGAGGTGCGGGGGTGCAATAACATGCTTGGATCTCATTTCGAGCATATAAAGAGCTTTATTTGCATTGTTAAGGTTGGTGCTGAGGAAAATTAATGTCGATTTTGTACATCAATTCCTGAAAGTTCAGCGGTATGTCTAGTTGTTCTACTTTTGCCAAATCGCAACTGAGAGTTTTTTACTCGTACCGCTCCTGTCCCCCGCACACCTGGACAACCCAGGTAAGGTTTGCCGCTTATCCTGGCCACATTTCGGCCGATGCACTTGCGGGCACGTATCAGTTTTTTTCCTTACATCTCATGATCGGTATCGGCATCCCCTAAAGCTTTCCTGTTTATCACAGTGATTGGTAATTCTGAAGACTTGTGGTGATGAAGACCTACTCAAATTTATGATGATTGTAGGGTTTAACGGGCCGACGCAACGAAGGCCTACTCAAATTTATAAAGTGTCGGTTAACATGCAATGCAATGACATATAAAAATCACAGGACACCTAAACGCTTCTGAGGAGATAGGAATACAAGAACATTTAATGTTAATTCAACGACGCTGAGTGTTCCTTCGACTTTTGCGTTGCGTGTAATGTTTTTGAGTTTTGCTTCGGGATATCTGCGGTGTATTGGGTGGAGGGCCCCCTTTCGCTGCTGACCCGCCGCGGTGGCTCAGTGGCTAAGGCGTTGCGCTGCTGAGCACGAAGTCGCGGGTTCGATTCCCGGCCGCGGCGGCCACTTTTCTGGTGGAGGCGAAAAGCAAAAACGCCCGTGTGCACGAAATTTTGGCGCAAGTTAAAGATCCCCAGGTGGTCAAAATCAATCCGGAGCTCTCCCCTACGGCGCGCCTCATCGCCTGTGTTGCGTCGGCGCGTTAACCCCTGCAATCAATCAATCAATCAATCGATCAATCGATCAATCAATCAATCAATCAATCAATCAATCAATCAATCAATCAATCAATCAATCAATCAATCAATCAATCAATCAATCAATCAATCAATCAATCAATCAATCAATCAATCAACCCTTTCGCTGCTTCCGGAGTTGCGGCCGCTGACGATGTAGATGCTTTATTAATACGGCTGCGCGGAGCGGCCTGCGCAAACCGCGCTATTGAACGCGTCGCAGCCAATTTTGGATGTACAGGGGCCATTTTGATGCTACACTTGCCGGACGCCGGTGAATTGTTCAATCGATCAGGTAACGCTTTCACGAGCATTTAGACCTTGGGGTGTATGTGCTGCTTAAGCGTTTCTCCTATAGCTCGGGGCCCCTACAGTTGGCTACGCGCAGCAGCCAACGGGAAGATTAGGAGCCGTTCCGCTGTTGCAGACGCCAGTCGCTGCCGGCTTTTTTACTCAGTAGACCACCTAATGCTTTCGTGCCAATACAAATGAATGAACAAACATGGCGGTGGGCGTCTATATAGACTCACACTTGCGGAGGTAATTTCAAGGGGCGTAAAGTGAATGCAAGCGTGTACTGGCGCTCTCCAGTTCCTAGCTCCAACATTGTGTATTGTGTTTCGGCACAGGGCTGGTTCGATATTACCGACGCAAAAATCTGTGAACAGCCACGCTATCTTTTCCTCTTCAAAGGAAGGTTGTGCATAACTGATGTGAAGAAGGTTAGAGCCAACCGAAATATCTACCTTGTCAAGAGTGTAATCAAGGTGAGGACGCGCTGTGGCAGATACTGTGACTCTGTTCGTCCATGTCAAATCCCTTCCCTGGTCACACATGTGCGAAAGACAGTTATCCTGCATTCTTCCTTTAGGCTGTTATCAACGCAAAATTATACGTCCCACAAGAGCAGTCTCTTGCGTCCTGCATGTAACAGGCATAATGCGTATTACTTGCGTTGCGTATTTCCTTTTGTGTGACGGTCATCGTCATCAGCGACATCTCTTTATCAGAGATTCCAAATTTCTGAGTGAGCACTGTGACGTCAATTGGGCCTCTAGCAAAGCATGGGAACAGCCCTTTTTGGCGTGCCTGAATAACCTGTAGTTTTTTTGTCAAAGCTAATGCCACAATCTGTTATTGGGCTTTCGGACTGCGTGCTGCTTTTTGCATGAGGTTCGACAATTCTTGTGCTCACTTCTTCTTAGTTTATTAACAGCACGTGTTGTAATTACGCATTGCTGCATGGATATAAGCAAGACTATAATCGTTTTTTATGTGCTTTCTACGTGCTTTTTCCTATTTTCCAGAGTGCGTACTTTGCGCGGGCTGCTTGATCTCAAATAAGTGAATCCATTCAACTTCAACATTAGAGCCTACACTTAACAAACCCGCCAGAACCAAATTTTCATTCAATTATTAAGAGTGGCTAAGCGGTCGCGTACAGGAGTGCTTGGTGCGCGTGGAATGGCGCTAGATGGTGTAACAGTATCAGAAGGCATTTTCTTCGAGGGCCCTCACGAGCAACGAATTTTTTTTCTTTTTTTAAATACTTTGAATTCTCGTCTAAGCGAGATGAGACTGGGACTAGAGGCACAGACGGCCTTACAGAGGTCATCAGCCCACAACACACTGTGTCAGAAGCATTGCAACGTCAGCATTCGTTAAACCCCAATTTCACCTATTTTTGACCCACGATGGCGAGAAGTAACTGTGTAGTTTGACAGGATCAGCTTTACTCAAAAGCTGTGCCTGACTTTTCTATTCGAATATCAGCGCAACTAGATATTTTGGAGGTTCGTCGCATTTGTCTTTCAAAAAAAGTCTGAAACCCGGTAGTGCGCATTTTTTGTTGTAGAGACATTTGAGCGCGCAAATCAGAAAAGATGAGGTCATAACAATCGCTTTTAAAAAATGTTTTTGTTTAGACCACGGAATCAGAAATTGTAGATTCCGGAGAGGAAGACGCCACGCTGAAGATAGTACAGAAAGATTCCTCTGGCCAGGACGTCCCGATAACGCTCAGAGCAAAAGACATCGAACAGAAGAAAGAGTGGGCCAGGGAACTGCAAGCGTCTAGAGTGGCCAGCGAAGGTAAGAGTTCGTCTCTCTCACCTAAATGGTAACCGTCATAAAAAATTATTAAAATTTGGCACTGCGCGAAAGATTTGGAGGCCGTTCCTTACGAAAGCTTCTCGCACCGCAGTCGTTGAAGAGATGCAAATCGACGACACGTCCGAGCGCCAGCAGGAGAAGAGCAGCTACAGCCGCACAACGTCGTTGTCAGAGTCCACAGCGGTGCCCGTGAGCCCCGACCCAGCATCTGCTTCCATGCCCAGGGCTGAGATCTTTGAGGCCAGCAAGGAGGCCACAAGTGCCGCCACTCACAGCATCCGATCCGGCTCAGTCACTTCTATTGACGGTGCGTCTACTAATATTTATAGAACATATTTATTATAAATAATTTTATGTGGCAGTGGTACGCGATATCGAGCCAGTGCTTTCTCATTTCTTTCTGGTTTGTTGATCACGCGATAGTGCACCTACTTTGTGCCCTCCCATAACACTTCACCTTGTTTTGTTGCTTATGACACGTCTACTACTGACGTCACCATAGTTTGTGTGAGCTAAGACGCCGTACAACCAGCATTCAGGGGCTGCCACATTCGCCAGGTGTCACTCAATTGTTGCAGAACCAAGATTGTACTGTCAATAAGATGTAGAGTAGGCGTCATGAATTTTTCATAAACACTTCAGTCGTCTACCTGCTAAAAACCAAATCATTTAAAAATATCTATACACCTTATCACTACATACATTTTAAAGGTGTTTTTCTTCGTAGTATCACTAGAACTGCTTAACTTTTACCACAGAAAAGAGTTTCCGAGCAATAATTTACTACAAACATGTGTGCATTTTTCACAAGCGAAATAAGGTTGAATGACCGACAAATCTCGCACATACGTACCCTGGTATATAATATTCTGTTAAATGCTTTTACAATGAACGCATACATCTACAGGGCTTGTAAGTAACGCTATAAAAATTAAAGAAGAAGCTACTTTCGAAGCATTACCTGAACTTTGCACTGCGTGTCACTCGCAGGGTAATTAAAGCCCCTGAAATGCGTTAAAGGAACACCGGTGCAGTAAAATGCATGTTCTAAACCCTCGAATCTGCGTAATAAATACCATCGTAACTACAGTTGCTTTAGTTACAATTACATCTTTACTAACGTTTTGTAACTATAACCATCTTACTTTGCCCCATTTCTACATTACAAAGCAGCTGTCTCATCCAGAACAATCTATATTGTTAAAATATTGAGCCTTGACAGTCTTTAAATTACAGGGACGCTTCCAAGTATTCAGACATTTATTTGCACATCGTTAAAGCGACAGTGAAGCCAAATATAAGTTGTTCTAGATCGATAGATCAGATCACTGAGAACACAAATATACCACTCTTACGCGTAGCTTTTTAAAAGTAGGGTAGAAAAAAACGAAAACGTGAAGACAGGTGCCGCCGCCACTGGCTATACCGCGAAACTTGCACCGGAAGTGGTGAAAACGTCTGGTGTGCGAAACATCTTTCCTGGCCGCTGCTGGATGGCGCGACTCATCCATACTTGGGGCGGCGGCACGGTGGGCGGCGGTAACGCTTCTCGAGGAAACGTACGAGCTATGCATGAGTCGTTGTTTCGACGCCAACATTCGCGTGGTCTCAAAAGGACAATATGTTTTTTCTTCAAGAAAGCGCCAATCCTAATCGCAGGTCCCATAGAGGAACATTTTGCTTACTGGTCCAGAGCTGCTAAGGACATGGGAGTTCGGGAAAGCACGACTGATTTCACCAAAACTGACCAAACCACTCGTTACGTGGTAGCGTTGTATTCTGTTGCTTCTATACCGCTCTACATCACCGCTGCCTCACTTGCTTCCGGTTTATCTTGACGCAAACAGCGGCTGCAGTTGTTTGCGTCACGTTTGATCAGCGTGTGATTAGCGATTTCCAAGCAATTAAGGCAACTTTCGGCACCGAATCAACGCTAAAACGGCTGTGTGAAGGTTAGACTTTCATTTGAAACCAACTTACTGATTGCCTTCAGTGTCCCTTTCAGGCAGTGTTTTGTGTCTCCTGACTTATTTTAGTAGAAGCTCTAGAAGTACATACAATGGCATGGTTAGTAACTACTGTCGACTCTCGTTTTCTGAACTTGAACTTTCTTGAGCTACCCGATTTGTATTGCAAATTCAAATCATGGTTATCTAGCCCAGGAAACAGCTTTGCTGTGGTTTGCTAGTTTCCTTGTAAAATCAGCGATTTTAGTTAGAATAATAAATAAATTATATTAAAACGAGGATGGTTGCTTCATGTATCTATTGGAGGCTGGGATCAATATGCGTTTATAACGGGCTGTCAATGAAATTTTTCAAGCCTGCAACCTCTTTTACGTAGTTAAACATTGTTCTCGAAACGAGAGTCGGCAGTCATTGTCGAAGGTATCTCCTAGTGCGAGCTGCCTTCGCCAAGTGCTAGTTTAATGCATTGAAATGTACTTCTGGTGTTCTGGTGCTTTTCAGAAATTCAGTCTCTGAATTCTTTTGCTGAAGACGAATCTGTTTATTTAACAGCATCCAAGAAGGATGCCACAGGGAAGCCGCAGTTCCGCAAACCTCTTCGTGGCCTCACCTGCTCACGTTAGTTTCATTTCATTTTCTTCCTCTGTGGGAGTGTGTGGCTGTGTCTCCGTCATTTTCTTTGTCCTGTTTGTACAATGTTTGTGTTGTTCAAGATGGAGTCTATGCTAACCTGCTTTCATTCTGTCTGGGGATGAAACACTCACATCCGGAAATCTTCGATTTTTTGGCATTTTGCTTGTTACGTAAGGACGGTATACACCTGATTCTGGCAACTATTTTAGACAGAATGGTTTACTCTTTGCTAAGTGATACTGTGACCCCGATCATAGCCTGTTGGCAAGTCATGGAAAAAACATGAATATCGAATTTCTTGTGCTTGTATGCGTGGTACAACGTATCAAATAAATACAGAAACTATAGTTTATTTATTTATTTATTTTAGATGCATTATAAAGACACGTTTCATATTTATTTTCTCGACATGCGGTAGCAGAAAAAAACAATATATTCCCAAGCAAAGCCTTGTGTGTATTTTGTGCTAGTCTAATGCTTCCGTAATGTGCTGGTTGCTGTGACAAATTCACAACCTCTGCATGTTCATGAACATCGCTGGCTTCTGAGGTGTTCGATCAGTAACAAACGTTTAGCATACCTCGTACCGCGCTCGGCTTCTGCGATCCGGGCTAGCTAGGCATCAACTGTGTGTACGAGATTGGTAACAACATATGGGCAGCTGCGCGCAAAGCACCTTGATTGTATTAGCAGTACGTGGGATACGAAAAGGGTGAACGTTCTGTTCAGCAACAAAAATTTAGAAGAATAACGGTCGTATCAATAATACACCAATAAATTTATATCCAATTAATTGCAGGAACATAGCTCACAAATATGGTTTCCTTATTACGTGTTATCCCTGGTAGTGCTGTGCCAGGAGTGCAAAATATCACTCTCCCGGCCACGGCGGCCGCTTTTCCGGTGGAGGCGAAAAGCAAAAACGCCCGTGTGCTCGAGATTTCGCAGCACGCTAAAGATCCCCAGGTGGTCAAAATTAATCCGGAGCCATTTACTACGGCGCGCCTCATCGCCTGTGTAGCGTCGGTGCGTTAAACCTGCTAATCAATCAATCAATCAATCAATCAATCAATCAATCAATCAATCAATCAATCAATCAATCAATCAATCAATCAATCAATCAACCAATCAATCAATCACAATATTACTCGCCATGGTCCAAATGTGCTAACACGTGAATTACTCTACTTAGAAACTAAGGTAAAATAACAAGATGCTAACACGGTGTGCTAATGTAAATGTTCTGATAAAATAAGAGACTCGATTACGTTATCACTGGTGCAATGCTTTAAGATCATTTATATGGTTGTCTTCCCGATCACTGATGCGCTGCAAGTCCATGTAGCAATTTTTTTCGCCTAAGTTAGTACCTTGACGTTGTTTTTATTGTGCCCTTTCTGTGCAGAGAGTGACAACACCTTTTTGGAGTGTGAGGTGTCTTCCCCAGAAAAACCCACCATTCAATGGCTTAAAGACAACGTTCCTCTGAAAAAGTCGTCACGTGTTCAGCTGAGCGAAGAAGACGGCCATTATAAGCTGCATATCAATGATGTGTCCACTGAAGACTCGGGAATGTACACCATTATTGCTTCGAACTCGGAAGGAACAAGGTCTTGCAGCGCGCCGCTTTACGTCAAACCAGGTGACGCCTTGTCTGTTCTAGATGCATGAATAAGTCCTAACCTTTTTTTCCCTGCTTAGATGTCATTGTCTCTTCCTGGGCGGGATAAAATAGATACAAAAACAATTTGTTGTGAAGGAACGTGATATCTAAATCGGCCTATCAACAACAGGAATGTTTCCTTAATGCAGTCAACAGAACGCTATGGAGCATTATTAACAAGCCTTGTAGCATGAGAGCAGCAGGTGCTTTCCCGGCCGGTGCTTTCATAGCTTAGTAGTGAGCTCCAGGCTGAGTGCCCTAAGACATCAGCCACACTCTTCGACTTACAAAGGTAACAGGAATAGACTGCTCGCTCAGTGGCGTAGACATCTTTTAGTTTAATTAAAAACACTCTGCCTTCGTTGAGCGTATCCGTGGTTCTTGACATTTTCGCCATTTGAGACTTGCTCCGCCCTTTGTCAAATGTTTGTGTTCTTCGCCCAGCTCTCAGCGTCTCTAAAGGGGACTCGAGACCGACAAGCCCCGGCGGCACAATACTTCCCCATGCACCCGTCTTTAAGGTCAAGCTGAAGGATACAGAGCTGCTGGAAGGCACGTCCGTTCGCTTTGAACTTGTGGTGCGAGGCTGTCCAGAACCTGAAGTCACGTTGTAAGCTATTTTTTGTGTTATACGTAAAGGGCAGCTGCCATTAGAGCTATGTTCTGTCATCAGGCCTATTCTAACATATTTATTAGTCCTTGTTCTTTAAATAGAGCTGTTAGCAATAATGAGAAAATGTACAAGTTTGTGCTCCTTTCATTTGTTGTAAACAGTATTTGATAAGCGGTTGATTTGGTATCATGTTTATCGTCATATGTCAGCTACAAGAATGGAAAAAAGCTGCAAGAAGACGACCGCGTTAAGGTGCTGTTCGAAAGCAAGGAAGTGTTCGAACTCGTGATAGACCACATTTCCTTTGAGGACATGGGAAAGTACACATGCGTAGCTGTGAACTGCGAAGGCAAGGACGAGTCATCGGGAACAATCACTGTCACAAGTGAGTACGCCGGGATTACAGTGTGCTCTAAACTGGCATAAGCTCGGAACATTTTTTTGTGCAAGTTCGATTGCTGGTACATGAAAAAGTGTTTTTTTTAAATCAAGTGAAACGCGGGAAGAAACTTTCTTGGGAAAATTTCGGTCTGTGTTTCACGTTGTTATGACGTCGAAAAACTCTGGTGGTGGCAGTAGAGTAATTTGAAATCGTGGCGATCGGCTGATTGTTTTCTCAGAGCTCTAACATCCATAAATAGCTTCGCTGACTTTGCCCACTGTTCTGGGTGGTATTTCACGAGCAGTTATAACGACCTCTACCGTCAAAAATAGTTTGTTACTTGAAGAAAAGGTGAAATAAAAACAGAGACACCGACCAAAATAAGCTGTTAAAAACTTTAAAAACAACAGAAAAGCCGTTTTGGTTTCGCTAAGCAAGCTTAATCGGAATGAAGGGTCCCTCCGCCCGTCATACACGCGCTGCTTAAGTCCCTTGCTGAAGAAAACATTAGCGTCCATGAACATTCCTTCACCCCATTGTGAACAAGGCTTGCGTAGCGAAGCTGAAACGTCTTGTTTGTTGTTTTGAAAGTTTTTTAAAGTTTTCAACAGTTTCTTTTGGTCGGTGTCTCCGTTTTTCTTCAATATGTCTTTCCACCCGTCAAAGCCTCGATTTCTTAAAGAAAAGGTAAAAGCAATTACATGCGGCGAATGACAAATCTAAAGGAAGATCCCGGATATGCACTGCAGTCTTGAATAAATAGCTTTGAACTAGCGCATGCTATCTAAAACACTTTAAAGTAAGTCGAAGATCGGGTACATGAACGTTTTTTTTTTTTTGTATTTCACCATCGCCTAATATGCAGTGCTGGGCCAAAAAAAAAAATACCGAAAGCCATGATTATGGGTTAGGCGGCATAATTTATTGAGCCCTAAGCCACGGCTGTCGGTACAGCTATTTGTAGCTATTCGAAGAGATAGCCATTGGCACACAAAGCCAAGCACGGCAGGTACTAGCAATCGTATGGTCATATTGATAAGCAGTCGTAGGGCGTTGTAAAGGTACAACGGAAAGAGCCTGCTATTCCGTCATTGACTTTATCCCCAGCAGTGCCTATACTCCTTTTCTTACGTTTACTGCTAACCCAGAATACAGTTTAGAGTGCGTTCAGCATGAATGCAGCCTGCTGTATTACCCGCAGTGCCAAGGCTGACCACTAAATAATTTATTGACGCTTGCTGGACTTTGATCTCCGTTCGCGCCGACTGGGAAAAACCTTTGCGGTGCCTTTTCCTGTGCTAATCAATGCCCTAGTTAATTCTGCAAAGTTCAGAATATCAGTAATAATGAGAAGGTTTATATCGAAAAGTTTCACGTTCAATTGACGAACCCATAATGTAAAGTAATTGGAAATGCGTTATTACTCTGCGGCACAAATGCAACTTCTATTTGGTCGCTTTAGCTTCTCTTACTACCCCTCAAAAGCTTAAGACAAGCTTGAAAATACTGACATTTCTCATTGGCATGGAGAAAAGTCTGAATATGTCGAGCACCTTTTCCCACAACATGAAGGATGTTCACAAAGTGGACATGAAAAAAACCAAAATGCCCCAAAGGACAATGAAACAAAATTTATCCCATTTGCAAGCACTAGTATGTGTTCTAGCACAGATGCTGGTCACGCTCAAGATCAATGGACCACAGGATTGTGAGGAGCACAAGCTTACATTCATAGAGCTTGTATTTTTAAGAATAGAAGGAACTGGCGAATAGATGGAGGAAGTATTGTGCTAGCCACGCTTGGGGAATTCGCATAAAATGCGGCACGGCCGTACTGGTACTGGCCACCTGGAAAGATGCATACATAATTTAAATACTCAAGAACGGTGATATCAAACAGCTGAATAAGTATACAACTTTAAACCAACTGTATATGAAAGTTATTTACCGACGCAATGTTTGAACCGAATCGATACACTGCAGCCTTTCATCAAGCTGTAGATGGGGCCACATTAAAAAGCGCTACTTGACGATGGACCAAATTCAGGTCATCCACCACGTTGTTGACGAGTCTACGAAATGCAGTAAACCTGTCTAGTTAGTATTTACAGACTAAAAAAACAACCACTGCATTCATAGAAACTTTCCAAAATTAGGTACCTGCAAACTCCCCCTCGTCTTTTTTCTTCAGCCCTGTTACGGGCGTGCGATAAGCGAGGCGGAATGCTGAGGCTTCGAAGTGGGCATTTGACTTTCTCATCAAAGATTTTCGATGGGCAGACAGGAGCGCGCACGCACACCACGCACACGCACACACACGCACACACACACACACGCACACACACACACACGCACACCACCACACACACGCAAACCACCACACACACGCACACACATCCGCACATGCACGCACACACACACACACGCACCCACACACACATGCACACACACAAACACATACACACGTGGTATGTGTTAACAGATCTTATTATTCTACGGAAGTTCCCCAGAGAAATGCTTAGAACTAAGCTGTAAGCTTATGGTTATTAAAGAAAAATATCAGGCGTCATGACCGTAGGTGTTCTATATAGAAGCTGTTTTTTTATATTTTCGTGCGGATTATTTATCTCAGAGGTGCATTATCACAATAACGACATCTGATGAACCACATCAACAAAAATATGGTAAGTGTCCAACAGCTCCTAGTGCTCGCCGAGTTGTTCGTTCCATACAGGTTTTTTGTAATGCGGTGGTACTTTTGTAACTCAGTACCAACTTTTTTTTACTGCGGCTCATCCGGAAAAATGCAAATGTTTTCATTGACACATAAACAGATTCATTCTGGGATGTCCCATTTCCGCCCAAGGATTCTCTGATATCCCTTTTCACGAATGACCTCTACCGCGGCCGTCCGGATGCATGCTGTTACCCCTGGAAGTACGGTGAAAATGGTTATAATGAGTTGCCATTAAGTACGGTCTTATTCTCCTTTTTAATGGGGCACCGCTCCCCGAAAAAAACGCAGAAAATGATGATGCTTTGAAAAATCGTGTTGCACAAAAAAGTAACTGACGTACCTTGCCATAGAGTCAGCCACAAATGAAGTCAGGAGACAGCCCTAGCAGAACGAACTCGGGATAGATTTACTTGCTTTAATTGGCTGTAAGACTAGGGTCCACGAGCATTCCACACTTGCGAAGTGTGTTAGATTGTTAAGGGACACTACGAAAAGTGAAAAAGCGTTATCCGGGCAGCTGCTCCCTTGCCTAACTATTTAAAGCGAAAGCCTTCAATCTTTATGTTTTAGGCACGCGCGTTGTGGGATTCAGAAAATAGGTGGTCTAAATAAGTTGAAGTTGCGCAAGACCGTGAGCGTAAGCCGTGGATCGCGCACCAGCAAAGGGAAGCACCAATGTGGGAGGATGTTCGGAGGAGGGCTCGAAGTAAGAGCAACGCAGCGCGTGCCAGGAAAGGGAATCAGCCACACCAAATGAAGGTTGACTGCTGCCACAAGAGCAATACGAGCCGTTTTGGTAGATAAAGGTAGCGACCGGGTGAACAGGCTAGCGATCGGAATGAACTTAGGATGCCCCTGGCGATGGCTAGCGAGTAGAACGAGCTTCGAACGGTGCTCTGCAGGGGGCTTGTCAAATGATGACAGGCGTGACCGAAAAGTTCTACAGAGAGTTCAACGGCATATCAATACGCGGCTCCTGGCAATAGATATCTAGCGGAACGAACTTCGCAGGGGTTGTCGAGTGGGCTTGTCAAGGTTCAACCGAAGGTTCAGCCGACACGTACAACAAAAATTTCAAGAACAGATCAACAGAAGGTCCAACTAGGATTTCGCATTAACATCCTTAGAAAGGTTTAAGCATGGCTGTAATTTTTCTTACGCGGCTTGCAATACAATACACCTATGAAGGAAAGTTTGACATCCACCTCAATGCAGCCAAACGGGTACAAAGGAAAGCTATACAGCTTTCTCAGAAACCTCGCAGTTAAAGAAAAATTCGTCCTATGCGGCCAAACGGCTACAAAGGAAAGCTATACAGCTTTCTCAGAAACCTCGCAGTTGAAGAAAAATTCGTCCTGGACAGGACGAATTTTTCTTCAACTGCGAAGTTTCTGAGAAATCTGTACAGCTTTCCTTTGTAGCCGTTTGGCTGCATTAAGGTGGATGTCAAACTTTCCTTCACAGAAACTTAGTCCACCTTGGGAATTTCCACTAAATCTGGTCGATTAACACCTGTCCTTCACTTCGAGTTGCTGATCAATTCGCTCTCGCGCTACAAACTGTTATGCTCCTGGTTAGCTCAGTTGGTAGAGCGACTGCTCCGGTTAAGCGGTGGTCCCGGGTTCGAATCCTGGACCAGGGCGAATTTTTCTTCAACTGCGAGGTTCCTGAGAAAGCTGTATAGCTTTCCTTTGTAGCCATTTGGCAGAATTCAGGTGGATGTCAAACTCTCCTTCATAGAAACTTACTCCACCTTGGGGATTTCCCCTAAATCTGGTCGAATACAATACACCGTTTTAGAAGAATTAGCTACTCAAATTTATTTTTACTTTATGCTGCAGCGAAGTCCCCACCCTATATGGGCATCAGATAAGCTATAGGCTTTTTTAATGCATCAGTGCAAGGTAATGATACGGCGATAACTGGTAACGTCGACGTTGTCATCGAGAAAACTCAAAGGAAACGTAGACGAAAGTTTCTCGACGAAAATTTGCGGCTTGATTTTTTACAGAGAAGCCGTCTATGGCTAGGATGCGGGATTTCATGGCGTCCACGCGGAAAAACGCAATGTGGGAGGGTCAGCTTACCAAGAAGATGCTTACACCGATAAGTTCCTGGGGCCTTCATATTTTGATATGTCAACTATATGTCTTGCCAGCAGTGCATTTGTGTTTAAACTTAAGTCTACTTTAAAAGATTGTTGTAAGCTTGGTGTTTGTAAGCTGGCTTTCCCACATTGTGAACTGTCCGGTGATGCGATGCGAACGGGATCAGATAACAGCTGCGCCAGTGTAATCGTCGATGGCGAGCCGATTCTATTGCGGCGTCCGACGAGCGTGCCCGCGAGACGACGCGTAAGCGACTAGCAAGAACCGACGATGCATATCGTGAGTCAGAGAATGTCGCAAAGCGCCTTAGGCGCCAAGCTTGGAAGAGTTCAAGGGCACGTACGGCAGGTTCCAAAGAATTTTCTCGATCGTCATTTCGTCTGAAGCTGCAACGTGTGGGACAGTCTGTGTTTCGATAACGACCTGACCGCAGACTCGAAAGTCCGACACACACCCGCCGGGGAAGCACCGCGTTAATACCCGCAACGCAAGCAGCTTCGCTGGAAAACCACCATCACATTGTGGAATTGGCGGCGAATTTTTTTTAACCCTTACTAATACAAAATATCTTGCACATTTGAACAAAAAGTAATTTTATGCGGTTTTTTTACAGCTGTCAGTGTACGTGTAACAATTTTGGGTCATCGTTTGCAATGAGCAAAAGTGCGCGTGCTCGTGTGTTCTGGAACGTGCTCATATTTTTGTTGTTGCTATGACGAGAAAACTTATGCAAACGCTGGCATGGCACTGCTGCTCACTTTTCTTTGCTTTTTTTGCCTTGAAACAGCAAAGCTAATTGGATGGAGTGACCGCAACTAGTCCAAACTTGCATGAAAATATTGATGCGAACCTAAAGGGCCCGAAAACAGGATTGCATTTCCCTCATTCTTCCTATCTTCTGAACTAGGTGAATTAAAAGATTTTAGATTCTGTGCTGACTTACTGTACGGCATCTGTGTGCTAGTAGCGCGAGGCACAATAGTGTTGGGAAACATCACAAATGCACAACCTGTTTAGTGGCCCTTTTTATTTTGCTTCAGTGCTGTTGAACGTCGTTTGAAACGCTAATAACGCATAAATAGGGAATTTGCGCCTCGCTTACCCTGAAGCAACTGAAACATTAACAAGTTTTATTGGAACGATAACTTCAACCCACTTTGTGCTTAATTATAAGCTCATTAAAATAATTTGTCCGCCTTTTGTATAAAATAAAAAAAATTATACCTAACTTGGCTAATCTGCGCGATGAGTTCTTGCCACAAAATGAAGTATAATAAGCTACAAAATTTTCAATCAGTCATACTTCACCGAGAAATCTGGTAGTAGTTGTTGTTTAAGGTTACGTTAAGGTGTAAAGGTATGCGTGGGCGAAGCAAAAACACACGTGCGCTATCTGTTGATCTTTAGATTAGAAATTATTCTCATTTAGTTGCCGACGTTTTATTGAGTGCTTGGAGACTTCAGTTGTGATTTTTAAAATGTGTAGGACTTCCTGGTCATTTATATTAATTAAGCAATGTAAAGTTTAAAGTGTGTAGGACTTCTGGTAGTTTATATATCTCATTTAACAATGTCAACGATCCTGTTCTGATTTTGCTTCACTTTCAATTGAACATGGTCTGATTACAAGAACTGTTTTCTCAATACGCTGTGCTTAATTTTGACCTCCACAGAAGACAAGATATTATTCCAAGGGCTAACCGCAGATGATAGCACTGCTGAAGGATCAGGTCCCCTAACACCTCCACCGAAGTCACCTTTGTTTAGATGGTAAGGCCAACTGTTTGAAAATAGATATGTCAAAATCTGCGATGTGCGCATATGCATATAGTTTACTGTGCACTTGCTAAGACTCCAAACAACGTAGCATTTTGTTCAATAAGCACTACGCAGACTAAAATCTTAAACATGTGCTGTTATGGAGCAACAAAAGAGCAATTTAAACATTATTCTATGCCTAACTTGAAGAAATATATAAGAAAATTATAGTGTTATGACTATATTCGTGACTAGGCTGCATCATCAGATTCGGTTTTAATTATCCTTCTAGGTTCAAGGATGGTCAAGAATTTGAAGCCAGTGAGCGCTTTCAAGTCACATTTGACGATATCGAGGACACGCTATCCTTGGTCTTTCAACATGTCACGCCAGATGATGCTGGGCTCTACACGTGCGTTGCCAGCACATCGAGTGGGAAAATTTCCTGTAGTGCCGAACTAACAGTTCAAGGTTTGGCAGTTTTCATTACCGAACTTTTAACTCGCAGGTCTTCCGAACATTAGAGATGCTCTTGTGTGCGTAATTTTTCTCGCCCTCTTCCTTTTGTGAAGTCATCACAAAATACACCTCTCCAGTGAACGGCTTGCCCCAAAAGAAACCGATTCCTACCCAATGTTAAACGTTGTGCAAATCTTTGTGGTGTGCTCGTATTGGGCTCTTTAGTTTTCGAGAATATTTCCCGCAGTCGTAAAT
The DNA here is from genome assembly GCF_048455015.1 of Haemaphysalis longicornis. Classification (NCBI taxonomy): domain Eukaryota; kingdom Metazoa; phylum Arthropoda; class Arachnida; order Ixodida; family Ixodidae; genus Haemaphysalis; species Haemaphysalis longicornis. The sequence goes on along the minus strand of NW_027526203.1, from coordinate 384,949,709 downwards.
AATCAGGATCCCGTATAGTGCGTCATCTACGTGGTGTGTAACTCACTGAAACTTATTTGTTCCTGCACTTTAAGCACGTTCAGTGTGTTTGTGCATGATTGTTGACTGTACTCCAATTAACAAAAAAAATGTATACAGGGTGCTTATTTGAGGCCAGGTGAGCGATTTTAAACATCATTTAAAAACAGTCAATTTGGTCACAGTGGCTTGCACGCCCTAAATTTTATTTCTCGTTCCCTATAACGCTTATTATAGAATGATGAAACAAACGAACATTTTCTTTGCTGTATTATTATATTCAAACCTCCTCGAAACGTAAAACACAAACTCGCCTTCCTTGTTTTATAATAATTTATTTTTAGGTTTTGTTGATACTTATAGCGCAAAAATAAACACCCTCCGTGAATTACTAGATCAGTCTGTTGGCATGAACAATTAACTGCGGCGACTTTGTCTCATCATCACACATGTACAACTATTGCGTTGTTTGTTCACCTCATGTGACCTCGCTGTTCGTTGCTGTTGCAGCCGCATGCAAGTGTTGCAATTTATGCTTTTAGAATAATAAATAGCCTTCGGTATGTTGTTTGTAGAACGTAGAGACAGCAAGCAGCCTACAGTAGCGTTTTTAATGGCAAAAAGTGGTGTGTTCAATTGCAATTGTAAATCACTACATATATCATCCAATACGTTTCCTTTTTTTGTTGTTAGGAAACATAATATAAACTTTGTTCAGTGTCAGACCCTAGAACGTTGTACAATTTGGGTTCGGAGACCACAAATCTCACCCTTCTGATTAGATAGGTAGATAGGCGGTAGTCACAATTAGGCAAATGTTTCATTGAAAAAAAAAAGGGGGGGAGGAGAGGGGAGGGTATCCTCTTTCGTCCAGAAGGCCGCGCACTGCCCCTGTTCGAGCGGCCCGCTGGGATCAAATGAAAAGTTGGAAATAGGTTTGTAGGGATAGATAAAAATCCAGTTTTACCAAATCATTTTAAACAAAAAGTATTCAATGGCCATGATATCGACCTTTTCAGACATTTATTTTTCAAATTTTGGGGGTTTCAAGCGCTAGAGCTACAGCTGGGCTTATGAGGTGTGCCGTAGTGGAGGGCTCCGGATTAACTTGACCTCCCGAGGTTCTTCACCGTGCGCTGAAATCTCAACCCGCCTCCGACTGAACCAAAGGCCATAATTCTTCAAGTTCAATTGCCCCACTAATTTATTGTTTATAATCTACAGCGCCGCCTTCAACGGAGCTTCTTTTGCCCTAGCCTATATATTCGATTCCTTACTGACATTCCTACGCAAAGCGGATACGTTGCTCGGAGGAAGAAATTACTGGAATATTTAATTTCCTTATTTATAGACTCTACATTAGTCAAACGAAAGTAGACATATCCTACACAACCAGTATTGAGGAGAAGAAGGCCAATGATGCGCGTACTGCTTGCAAATCATACTATAGACTGCAAATATCATTCTGTAGTTATCAGATGATCTGCGTTGGACATCGAAAGTATATCATTTCGGGAGGCTTAGAATTTCGCCAGACAAGAAATGGCATTTTACGCTATGAACACAGTACTTTTTTTTCGCTACCGCCGATACACTTGCCCCGGTAGCATGTTTGTGTTGGAAGGTAACAGAATGAAAGCGAATCTGCAAGCGAAAGCTCATTATTTCAAATATAATGATAAACATCTTTAGAGTCTCCAAAGAACTTGCAGAGTCGTGTTCATTCTGTTAATGTAGTGATTTGAAATTGAACGTGTTGTTCAGTGTTGTCTGTTGTAACAATGACAGTAGAAGTAAACATAATAGTAGTTCCCTGTCGTTGTGGTTGGTGTCGTAAACGTGCCTGGCTTGAAACGAACAAAGTCCACATTAAAATACGACGATAACGTGTACATGTTCGTAGATGTTTCCCTCTTTAATGCAATACCCCTCCCTGGCCTAAATAAGTCAATAAACAAATAAAGAATTGTCAAACTCGCCGTTGCAACGCATACACGTGCTCAATATTTCTACAGCCCTTTAGAGGCAATAGTTATAATCGTGAATTGTGCAAGAAATAGCAAATTATACTTTAAAGTAGCGAACGATTTCTTTATTTGTTTTGTAACGTTCTTTCAGGACGAAATATTTAGCATCGACGAGCGTTCACACGTGTAAAATACACCATTTTCTTTTGTAATATCTGCTCAAGAGCTGGCTTTTAGCTTTACTTATACGAAAAGCGGTATCATACACCTCGTTACATTGAATGCCTCACGAATTAGAGCTCAGTTGAATTTTAGATAGCTGCGTTTACGCGCAGATTATATGTTTACAATGACTGATACAGGAGAGATACTACAAGCACATAGTAATGGCGTCGTACAGTTACCAAGGGCGTAGTTTTACCCTCTTACGTTTACGTAAGTGGAAGGACTAATCTGTATTGTACTTTTTTCGTATAGGCGCTGTCATTAAAAAGGCGCCTGAAGCTCCAACGATCACTGCTAATCTCTCCGATGTTGAAGTGAACGAAGGAGCCTCGGCCATGCTGGAGCTCAAAGTAACTGGATACCCGAAGCCGAAAGTGACGTGGTAAGATGTCCCCCTTGCCGTACAGAGGAAGAAAAAGACACTTAGATTGGCACACAATGTGAATGGACGTCGTCTGCCTATTTTCCGCAGGAAGCACGAGGGAAAAGTCATAGAAGCGGGTGGTCGTTACCGATTCCTGTTCGAAGATGAAGAATCAATGACATTGGTTATCAAGAACACAAAGAAATCGGACGCTGGGACATACAGTGTAGTGGCTGAAAATGAATCGGGAACTGCCAACACTGACTGCAGGCTGACTGTCAACTGTGAGTAGGCAGAAACGCTTTGCTAATTTGCGCCCAAGTGTTCGTTGGTCTATTTTTATCGGTTGATACTTTTTAATCTTACTAGAGGATATTTACAAAGGGTCGACAGCTACTATCATCCTTCATAAGGAGAGCAGTAAAATACCTATAAGAAAGGGCGTCAGACAAGGAGACACAATCTCTCCAATGTTATTCACTGCATGTTTGCAAGAAATATTCAGAACATTGGATTGGGAACAGGTGGGAGTAAGGGTTAATGAAGAATACCTCAGTAACCTCAGATTTGCTGATGACTTTGCCTTGCTAAGTAACTCTGGGGACGAATTGCAAAGCATGCTTACCGCATTGGACAGAGTAGAACCGTGGGCCTGAACATTAATATGATGAAAATTAAAGTAATGATCAATAACGGCGGGAGAGCACAGCGCTTGCGATAGGTGGCGAGGCAGTGGAAGTGGTAATCGAAAATATCTACTTAGGCCAACTTGTGACCCCGGATCCCAACCATGAGGCAGAGATAATTAGAAGGATAAGAATGGGGTGGAGTGCATTCGGCAGGCATTCTCAGATAATGAAGGGCAGCCTACCATTGTCCCTGAAGAAGAAAGTGTATGACGGCTGCATCTTACCGGTACTCACCTACGGGGCAGAAACCTGGAGGCTCACTAAGAGGGTTCATCTTAAATTGAGAACGACTCAGCGTGCAATGGAGCGGAAAATGATAGGTGTAACATTAAGGGACAAGAATTTCTACATATTAGTAGAAATTAAGAAAAAGAAATGGACGTGGGCAGGGCATGTAATGCAAAGGCAAGATAAACGTTGGTCATTAAGGGTAACAGAGTGGATCCCTAGCAGGGGACGGCAGAACGTTAGATGGGCAGATGAGATCAAGAAGTTTGCGGGGATAAATTGGTCGCAGTTAGCACAGGACCGGGATAATTGGAGATTAATGGGAGAGGCCTTTGCCGTGCAGTGGGCGTAGATAGGCTGTTGATTATGATGATGATGACTTTTTATTCTGGTTACAAAAAAGTAGTTTCAACTAATACCCATTGGGAATTTCAACACTGCTCGAAAAAATGAAAAATGCAGCAATGTAGACAGACAACAAATAGTTTTTTTTTCTCCCCACACATTGCAAGTAATATGTGTTTTTGAGGACGATTGTTTCAAGATTGAGGCAAGCTGTCTGACACGTATGCAGAACTGAATATACAATTAGTTCCGGCAAACTCATGGCCTAAGATTCTTAGGCGCGTAGAATGTTGTTATTCCCAAATTTGATTGGTATGTCCCCATGTAGTCCAGAAATGGCGGAAGACTCCGGGATTTCAACTTATGTGATAGCTCTAGATCCTTCACGGACAAGGAGTGCTCCGGCAATTGTCGGCTAGTTTTATGGATTTGGAGTCGGTGAGGTACGCGTCCTGCTTGCCTTGCATGGAAATGGCCACTCTACTCATACCACTTGTTGAAAGCGTTACAACCTTGCAGAAAACTTGTAGGTGTATACTATTGTTTTCTAGCTCCTTCCCCCCAAGTGGCGGTATACATTGCTTTTTACTTGTGACGCCGTCTTTTGAATAAAAAAGCCCTGTTCAATAGTGTGCCTCTGCACGACCATCTATTACTTCAGATAATCTTCAGGGCACCGTAGGTGCGTGCAGCCACATTATGAGACGATTTTACCCACATTCTTCCTATACAACGTTGTGCTTTCTCCTGCTGGTGCAAGCAAGGTCGCCTAAGAAATTAAATGGTCTAAATGAAACTAATTACAAGTCGCGGCTTGCTTCTGCGCATGTCGTTTCGATTTTTCTATTTGCATGAACGTTCGCATTGTTGTTTTTTATCGGAATTTTTACAGCCACTCCAACATTTAAGAAGGAGCTGAAAGATGTCTCAGTGATGACAGATGATGTGCTCAAACTCGACGTTGAAGTTCAAGGTACTCCGGCTCCAGATGTGAAATGGTGAGGCGACAGTGAGGGTTCTCAAGCTGCCGCTTAAGCGGACGTTGTTATCCTTGTGCACTCTCTGACTCTCGTTTCTCTAAAGGTACAAGGATGGGCAAGCAGTGGTGGAAGACGACCGGGTGAAGATAACGCAGCCAGCGGAAGATAAGCACGCGCTAATCATTGAGCGCGCCAAAGTGGAGGATTCGGGCAATTACTCTTGCGTCATAAGCAACACTGTTGGAACGCAAACAGGCTTCTCAGCCGTTTCCGTAAATGGTACGCATGAATTGCTGCTCACTCATTCAAACGAAAAAAAAAAGTATACCTCTCGAGCAAGTAACGAAAAAGCCCATGAGGTACCAGTGAAGTAAGCGTCTTTAAAGATATTGTCTTGCCTGGCAATTTTGCTTGTTTTTCATTTATGTTTATTTACGCGAGGCTTGCAAGTATTGTTTGTACGCTTTCGATGTAGTAATTCAGTTTTGATATTTTCCCATCAGCGCCACCAAAGTTTTTACAAAAGCTTAAAGACTACGAGGCGGCCGAAACTGAGAATGTCACATTCCGAGTCAAGATTTCCGGAAATCCAAAGCCCAGCGTGTGCTGGTGAGTATCTGAATTGCCACAATTTAATGCTTCACCAATTGCAATGGAAAGACGTGTTAATTGCACTAGGAAGACTTGTTATTGCCTCTCTTCGGGGCACCGATAAAATTGGCCCTAGGCAACGAAAAAGTAAGCGTCTCTAATTGAGAACCATTACCGCAAGATGTGCAGAGCATTAGGTATTCCTAAAGTGCTTCATATCCTATCAGGAATATTTTAAAGATAAGTAAATCAGATAATGTTCACAAATTGAATACACTCCGGAATTCGTTAGGTCTTTTAACATCTGAGATAGCTTTTATTGTCAGTCATGGTCTTCTCGCTCTTAAGGTTTCAAGGTTTTATTCAATAAATGTTTGTTTGGTTTACAAAATGCGTTATTGATGTTAGTACAGAAGGAGGTCCCGAAGTGTTGTTCCCGTGTTGTTCTCGTGTCAACTTCACAAGCACAGTAACAAACACATCTACTTGTCTCGTAGAAAAACATGCTTATGTAAAATATTATAAACACTACACTGCATCGTAGTGTACAATTTGCGCTAGTTATATCTGAACTGTATGCAATCCCCGATGCGCAGGTGTTTAAATTCTTGATTTCGCTATCATGTCACGTGAGAACTCTCTTATGATGAAGGTTTCTGTTCATCTTTCGATAGGAAGAAAGATGGGAAGACATTGAAAGCAGATGGGCACAGGTACCAGATGCTAGAAGAAACTGAAAACGTCCACTGCCTCATCATTGACGACGTGCACGCAGAAGACGCGGCGCAGTACACTGTGGAAATAGCAAATGAGTACGGCGTGCAGACGGACAGCGCAGCTCTGACGATAACATGTAAGCTTAAGAATGATGCACTTCCCCACCTTCACCCCTTCCCCAAATGAGATCTCCTTCTCACTTTAAAACTTGGCGGCGTTTGATTCTGTCTGCAGGCAAACCGAAGTTTACGAAGCCCCTTTCTGACGTCGAATGCTGCGAAGGGGACGTAAATATAAAAATTACAGTGGAAGTGGAGGGAACGCCGGCTCCTAAAGTGAAATGGTAAGAAACACATCTGTGTCATACCGGGAAAAACCAGCACAAAGTCAATCTTCGCATTATTTTATGCATTACAAAAAGGTGACTATATCACCCAGTCGCTTGTCGGTGGAAACCAAAATGAAATTTTGCAATTATGAAGACACAGCGTTCAAGGACGAACCGAATTGTTGTTCCTCACGTTTGCCAGCAAGCTTTCTGGACAGCGCCCCTTGTTCTTCACTGGAAGGAATAAAGGCGCAAAATGGATATGAGTGGTATCCGAGAAGATATTGGGTGTTTCTCGAGTACTTCACAATAGTAGGCTACTACGAGAGACTACGAGTACCGTAAGCAGTACCTTCTGTGTATATATCATATACCGGAATGCATAACTCTTTATCCAAAGGCACAACTGATTTAAGAAATTAAAAGAAGAGGTTTTGTCTGGGTATCTGGTCACTTTTTTTTCTTTCCTGCTACTTTAAAATTGCCGTTTTCCCACAAAAAAAGAGAAGAACTGCTTTTCCTGTGGCTTGCTTGGCGTTATGGGTTGTTGACTTTCCTTTGTATATATTGACACAGGAAGGTGTAGATTTAGATAGCAGTAGACGCAAGACATGAGGGGAAAATTAGCTGGGAGCAAACCCCCATCAGTTTAGTCACCGTGTCTAGCCTTGACACACCCGAGTGTTAGCCCTTCTTCGAGCTATGTTGTGGATAAAAGGTTAGCAATTTAGCCAGCAGCACCTGTGTCGTCATCTCTACCTCCGGTTTGTAGTTTGTTTTCGCAAAGAAAAAATGCCGCAAAACGGGCCAAGAGAGTGGCGGAACGCAAGACTTGCCATGAAATCGCCATAGACGAAGAAAGCGGAATGGGCAACGGCGATAAGTGCCAAGCGACGGTAGCTGCGCGAACGCGAAACACAAGCAAGTCGTCGCCTGGGCGAGAGGGGCGCAGAGTTACGTCTTTAAAGGTGACATGGGGGCGAGGAGGGACATCCAGACACCTTAGCATCTTCAGCAACTCGACGCCAGAGCGTTGGCGCATTAAGCGACAATGAGCAAGTTTGTCAAGACATTCGTGGAAGGTCATCTTGGTAGCGCACGAAAACGAATGCTTCCGCATTCTTTAAATCAGGGGTCTGCAACGATTGAGGTGGAGGGCCGAGTTGCATTAAGCCGACACGGCGGAGGGCCGAACGTCTAATCGGATGGAAGGGGGGCTTTGAAGGCAAAGAGAAATAATTCAGCGAATTGCCAATCCTATTTAGCTATAACTGACAATCTGGCTGAGTGTGGAGATGGGGGACAATGCAACGGGAAGCGATTAATTCTCTGTTCTTGGCTCCCGTCTAATCCATTTCGAGGTCAAAACGGGCGTGTCGACCTTCAGGTAGTTAGTGACATGAGAAGGAGGGTGGGGGTCCTGACGATGCGCTGAGGGCCCCATAATACTGCCCCGCGGGCCGCATGCGGCCCGCGGGCCGTAGGTTGCCGACCCCTGTCCTAGATCATTCATAGGTGTGTTCATAGTTTTTTGTTAACCACCAGATTACGATGACAGTTAATGTAACTATGCAGGATGTATCTGGCACGCAAAACCAAGCGCAAAGTTCCGTTTCCTGTGCGCAACAGAGCAATTTTTGCCGTTCCATTAAAGCTGAAGAAAAAAAAAGCTTCGCAACCCCTCTTTATCAGCACCCGTTGAAGGTCCATTTAGGGTAGCTTTGTTGGTGGCAAAGTTGTTGTAGGGAGTGAAATAATACCCAAGCTTTTTTGGCACATTCTGGAGTGCCCCCGCAACTCCGTTAAATGTGGAAGCTATGGAACATGTTACTCGTAATCTAACATATTTGCTTGCTTTCAACCCGTGTTGAAAAAGAAAGAAATGACAAAGGAATCCTTGCAAAAACCAACATTAAAGCTGTCCCGTGCTGCTTCTTCGGCCTTGGTAAACGTTTTATGCGTTCTACAACGAAAAACAAGAATCCTGCCTATGGCCCTGTTTACACCAACTTCTGCTACTCCAAGCCGTGGTCTAGACTGCGCGAGGATCATTTGCATCTGAATAATCATTCATCGCCATTTGATGGTATGGTGCTCCTTTGAAGACGTGTAATTTTCATTTTTGTCGTGTATATTATTCACTCCATATGGGGCAGTGTAATATGTATACACGTTGCATGTACACATGTCGTGTCCACGTGTGCAAGAGTATATGTATGCATGTATGTATTAATGTACACACGTACGTGCGTATGTATGTATGTTCGTATGCGTAAATGCTGTATATGTGTATAGGAGTGTACGCATTTACGTATGTATGCATGCATGCATGCATGCATGTATATATGTATGTATGTATGTATGTATGTATGTATGTATGTATGTATGTATGTATGTATGTATGTATGTATGTATGTATGTATGTATGTATGTATGTATGTATGTATGTGAGAATCCAGACACCACAAAACACACCGCTTTCAGCCAAACTCAAAGTATTGTAATGCATAGTTGACTTCAGTGTTACGAAATGGCTTAATAGAAGGGTGATATGTCTTGTTTTCCAGGTCGCTTAACGATTCCCTCATATGCGAGGACAACTCGTTCAAATTTGAATCTGTGGAGGAGAGCGGCAAGTACACGCTGGTGATCAAAGAAGCAAAGGGCGAAATGACCGGCGAAATAGGCTGCGAAGCACAAAATGTCAAGGGCAAGGACACGTGCTCCGGAAAGTTCACTGTTAAATGTAAGGCAGCTTCATGTTTTACGTCGGCATTCTGTTTTCGAACGTTTCTTGAACGTTACGTTCTGATGTCCTGAAGTTGTGTGGGCCTTATATTAAAGCCATTCCTTTCATTTTCCAGCAAAGCCTAAAATTCTAAAAGGATTAGACGACATTGACGTCGAAGTTGGTCAGTCCGCCACGTTCAGCGTGAAAGTGGCAAATGCAAAGGACGCGAAAGTACAATGGTAAGCAGTTGTGGTTTCCTGATTCTTAGTTGCCTTTGCAGTTCGCTTTAATGTTCCTTCTGTGTCTCTTTGGGAGACACTTTGCTTTCGTGACCTTCATACACAAACTTTGAACGCACTCATTTTATTCCTTAGAAGGGCGGAGCTTGAAATGCGTTTAGACATCTAGAGGCAATTTTTAAAATAATGACTAAAGCAACATAGATTGCCTAATCATTTCTAAAAATTGTTGCGGTACCATTCGTTAGGAGATAAGTATTACTACAGCAAGAAAACTTTGACATGAGAAAGTTGGTTCATGTTGGTTCGCGAAAAAGACGGAATGTGAGGAAAGCAGACAGAGAAAGAACACCCGGGAAAGTAAGGGCAACCTACTGGCCTTACTGTAAAGACAGTAAGTGCGATCAGTGTTAGTGCGGCGGCCGCTTTTGTGATGGAGGCGAAAAGCAAAAACGCCCGTGTGTACGAGATTTCGGCGCACGTTAGAGATCCCCAGGTGGTCAAAATTAATCCGGAGCCCTCCACTACGGCGCGCCTCATCGCCTGCGTTGCGTCGGCGCGTTAAACGCTACAAGCAATCAATCAATCAGTGTTAGTAGAAGTATCGCATACCATAACAGTGCTATTTGTGCCCGCTTCTATCGTTCTCTCTAGAACCATTTGCAGCGCTGCAGGAGGTATACCGTTCTGACTGGGGATGGTGACAGGCTTGATCATGCATGCGTCAGCGAGCGACCCCCCCCCCCCCCCCCCCTCCCACACACACACACTTTTTAGCGTATACCCCCACTAGGGTTTATCAATAGACGCACTGCTCACCGCTTAATGGACGGTATGACAGCGACATCTGCTGTGCAGCACTAGATTCCTTTATAATTACTCCCGCCGGGTGCTTCCGACTAAATCTTGACTAAAGGCGTGTAATGAAGGCCCTCCAGTGCGTGACCCATGAGCATGCAGTCACAGGACAGTGTTTTCTTTGCATTTGGCTCCGAAAACATTTTTCTCCTAAGAGCGATGAGCTGCATCACCTCGGTATTTCTTCTGTAAGCGTTAATAGCAAAGTTGGCACAGTCTCATGCACAAACATACACGCATATTCGCTTGTCTGGCGTTGAAAGCACCATGCGCTTTAGCCATGCACCCCGAAGCTCGCTTCCCGGTGGTACGTAGTGGTAAACAGTCGTATACTAATTGCTGGATTTGCAGCGCGGGACTACACAGAGATGTTTTGGCGTACTCAGCGAAAACCGCAGTTGAAAAGCGGCGAAAAATAGGTGATCACGAAACGCGTAGGTTTGCACTGCTCAATTAGATCTTCGGTTCACCTGCCGAGCAGCGACGGGAAGCTTCCCCGGGATTGGGCATAACAAACAAACAGCGCACTAAAGCAGGATGCACGTGCATTTTTACAAGTGGCTCCAGCTTTTTGAGGATGAGTGTGACAAGACAGCTTAAAAGGTATATAGTTAGATGAACACAATAGCGTGTAAGAGGGCTGCATGCAACGCTACTGGTGATTTCGTACAGGTGATTTCGTAGGAACCTGGGGCAGATCCCGCCGACGGTTACCAAACCTGTCTTTATGGGAAGTGCATGAAAAAGCTATGCATTCGCAAGGATGTCTGCTTCATGGCGCCTCAAAGCGGCGATGATGCGCGAACTCGTGCATTTATCGCAGGGATCGAAAAATAAGCGAGAGAAGAGGTTGCAAACTTTGCAGAGAAACTGTGACCATTTCAGCGTGCATCAGAATCAGAATCAGAATCAGAAAACGATTTTATTAGGCAATCGATACATTACACACTTTTTGTATACAGAAGGAGGTCCCATAGTCAGGGACTGAAACGGGACCTCCTATAATAGTGAACATAAGAAATATATTTGAAGCAGAAAACAGTAGTAGCGAAAAACAAATAAAATACATCGCAGGCAACACAAGATATTCCACAAGAAAAAAAGCAAGAATTATACAGGAAAAAAAAACAAGGGTAATTCAACATTCCAAATTGTGAGATCGATACACACAACAGAACAGCAAAAAAAAAGAAAAGAAAGAAAGCAAAAATTACTCAGAAAAAAAAACAAGAGTAATTGAACATTCCAATTGTGATAGCGACACAAGTTGAAAAATTGCACAAATGATAGCGCAAAAAGAAATCACATTTATTCGCAGCGATGCACAACAACCATCAATGAGGTGATTCATTGGCAGAAGGTTGTGGAAGGGTTGCCATGAAAAAAAGACAGACAGGAAGTAGAAATGTAAAGAACACGAAGAAAAGTAAAAACTATTTAAAATTATGGTGATTGTGTCGTGGACGTGAGGAACGTTTTAAGATCTTTTTTGAATTTTCCAATTGACTGGGAAATTTTTATTTCCGGTGGTATGGTGTTCCATAGCTGGATACCGGTGAAAAGAGCTGTTTGTTTGCCGTAGTTGGAATGAACTAGAGGTAAAATTAAATTGTGATTACGTGCAAACCTCGTGAAGTTAGTATTTAATAGGTTGCATTCGGGGATTATGAACACAGGAAGCTGATGGTTGATTTGTTTAAAGAATAAGATACCTAGCTTGTATTTGAAACTGTTTTCAATATTTAGAATGTTGTTCTCAAAAAGGAGTGTTTTGGCGTCACTGCGATAAGGACTGCGGGTAAGTATTCTAATACATTGGTTTTGCATAGTTTGAAGGGAGGAAAGGTGGGTGCTGTAGGTATTGGCCCAAGATGAAATACAGTAATTAATATGGGAATGAACAAAAGCGTAGTATAACGATAGTAATGTAGGCTGAGAGAATACATCCCGGGCCTTAATCAAAACACGCATGCCGTACGCTATCTTCTTTCTCAAATAACAAACGTTTTGCATAAAAACGTTTTGCTTTGCACAGCTGCATTTAATTACGTAACTGAGCTTTTTGTAACGTGTAGCGTTCAGAGCACCATGTAGCATAAAAGTTGGTGTCGTCGGCGGCGTTGACTGTAAGAGAAAAATCGGCGTGCGCGAAAAATTCGGTAGCTCCACTTTTCAGCGTCCACTGCAACCCCCGCGACCGTAAGTCATTGCTTGAAGTGATAGAGTGCGAGAAGGAGCAGAACGTTTTCGCCCCTCGCGGGTGCCATACAAATGAAGATGTGTTGTATCATGACCATTACGTCATTGTGTGACTCAAGTGCATGACAAGCCGATGATAATGCGATGCGAATGGAATCTGATAACGCTGTCGCGTTCAACGCTTAAAGGCGAAGCTTAAGCGGCTTAAGCGTGTGTCAGAAACCATTTAAAAACAAATTTATCCCTACGTCCCAACCTAAAATCTCAAAGCCAGAATTATTTTGCTGTCGCTTCGTGTTTTAAATTTCTGCAGTTACATTTTTTCGGGGTTGTTTTTAAGCCTAATGTATTTCTTTCTCTACTTAGGCTGAAAGACGACGCCGAGGTTACCATTGATAACAAGAACGTGTACGCGAAAGAAGAAGCGGATGCCACATTTACGTTGGTTCTGAAATCAGTGACGCCAGACGACGCTGGGAAGTACACGTTCAAGATAAAAAATGAACTTGGTGAAGACAAGAGCTCCGGAAGTCTTAGCACAAAGAGTATGTCGGGAACTTTTGACCATCTAAAATTTGACTTGAATGTTCGCCTAAATGAACGCCGTTTTCTAGCGGACGTGCTTCTTGCACGGGTGTAGATGGACCCCTGCCACCCCCCCCCCCCTTTTTTTTTTTCTTTAAAGTCAGGAGAAAGTACAAAGTACACTAACTGTACTCGCCCTTTTTCATTGCTTCTAAGCAAAAATGAGGCAATATTCCTCGGCATTTAACTCGGCAAGTTCAAGTGAACCCTTTTTCTACCTACAACTCCTATCAAAAAGGAAATGTGGAACTTATTATCGAAAAATGGAGGCAAGTGCCCCCACACTTGCCTCTCACTGCAGGCGTCCATAGTTGCTGGTCGTTTTTTTGCCGATTTTTTCATAAACGTTTAGTGTCAGGCGACTCTATGAGCTGGTGCGGGACCAAAGTGGCTCTCTGGTAAATAAAAACATTCTCAGCATGAAAAAAAGTGTTGATTTATTTTCATTAAAGGTACCATGCAATACTTTTTTCAACTTTTTTTCTAAATCTTAAATACTTTCAGAATGGGGTCAACAAACACATCCAGTACTTAGAATATGGGGTTACAAAACATCCCAGCCCAAAATGTCTGCTCTACACACATGAGATAACTTAGAAACTTGCTCAAAAGATTTTTCTCTCTTTCCATGTCCTGACGTTCTTCGAGCGCTCGAGTTACGTCTTTACAGCGGTGCCGTGGCTGTTGAACGGCTTCCTTTCAGTTGCAGCAATTAAATAATTCGATAGCCACTTTTAAAAAAAATCCCCACAATAGCAGAGCAGAAACGAAAGGCGGATCTGCGGTGACTAGCAAATCACGCAGTGCCGCTCCGTGCTGACGATAACTGCAGCTTTCACAGTGTTTCCAGGCACGAAGTAAAGAGTAAACGCGTTTTTCGGAAGTGTTGCAGAGTCCCCTTGAAAGTTATGGGCACCGCGAATGCAAGCCAAGCGCTGAAGGCTCTTCCCTCATACATAGTTTTAAACGTCACCCACAAGTTCAGAGCTAGGGTTATGCAAGATGCGCTGTTGCACCTAGCAATCTCCGTACTTTGTGTTTTAAAGCTACAATTGACAGAGTCGTAAACATTGTGCGATTACTATACTGGTTTAAAACTGAAGGCGTGTAACCCACATTTTCAGCTTTCCCACTCAGTTTAACCACAATTGTTTTCACGAGAAAGGCGCTTTCACAAGTGCGCTACCGTTAGATATTTTTTCCTAATTTGGTGACGTCCACCGTGACGACACGCTTGCAATGGCGAGTGAATTTATCATGTATAAATTGTGCACGAGCGCGTATGAAGTCTATCTAAATTCTGAAACAAGTGACATGAAGTGCTGTAAGGCTAATAGCATTGAACCACACAATAAACTCATTTGACGTCATTGAGGTATGTTATGAACTTGCGGCCACGAGCAATGGATGTTTTCTATTCCCTTCTGTTTCAGAAGTAAACTTTAGCATGGTGTAGGCTTTTACCGAATTAGGAACTAAAGAATTAAGCTGGTTCAAAGGCTGGCAAAAATAAGGGTTCGACTAGTTCAGTTCGACTAGTACACTCACTCACTCACTCACTCACTCACTCACTCACTCACTCACTCACTCACTCACTCACTCACTCACTCACTCACTCACTCACTCACTCACTCACTCACTCACTCACTCACTCACTCACTCACTCACTCACTCACTCACTCACTCACTCACACGCACATGCACAAACACACACACACGCGCGTCACACACACACACACAGACGCACACACGCACGCGCACGCGCTCGCACCCGCACACGCACACACACCAATTTGTGAGCGCGGCTACTCCATGAGTTAACATTCCTCTGTCCTTTGTCTTTATGCAACCTGGACAAAAATGTTCGTAGTAACTTTCTTTACACTGCATTTTTATTTATGCAGTTTGATTTAGTACCTCAACAGTAGTTTTGGTTTTATTTATGACGTGAATTTAGTCCATGATGTGGAATTTCATATCCCAACATTTTGTATCCGGTTCTTCCGCATTGACTTTCAGAGAAGCCAGAGTTCAAGAAGAAACTGCAAGACCAAGAAATTTCCGAGGAGGATGTCGCAGAGTTTACTGTACAAGTCACTGGCCACCCCAAGCCTAATGTTAAATGGTCAGCATTCTACTTTATTTTATATCAGGCTGTTTCGTGTACGCTTTTCGAGCATGCATTGCTGTCATTTTTGCGAAATTCTGATTCAACTTCGTTAAAATTGCAAAGTGTTGGTGAAGAAAGTGAACACTCCATACACAAGGCCGAGGGAGAAATTAATTGTTGGCCCATTTCTGCAGAGAGAAAAAGCATTGATTTCTAATAATATCAGACATTTGTGTTGCTTTCTGCTTTTTGTGTAACTTTTTCGATCCTGACCCCGTCTCTGCAGGCTGCACGGAAAACGCGAAGTCAAGGGAACCGACGTTTACCAGATCACGTCCGACGGGGACACGTACACACTCAAGGTGAAGCAACCAAACAAGGAGCTCGCCGGGGAGTACACTTGTGAAGCTGAGAACACGTGCGGAAAGGAGTCCTGCAGTGCCAGCCTTACAATTCACAGTAAGCGAAAGCCATACTTGCGGGGGGTCTTGTGACTGATCCATTAACCGAAAGTAAAAAACAAAGTAAAGCTGGGGGAAGCCGGTTGCTTGTGGCACCAATTTTGTAACAAATTCAAAAAGAAACACCAATAAGGCAAAATGTGTGACACATTAGGAGCTACCTGGCGCATAAAATCCAATTTGAGCCTCTGTGGATAAAATACAATGTGAGCGTCTGTGGATTAAGGTATAACAGTGCCGTTTTGTAGACGACGTCCGGTTATGTAGGGGCCATCTATCTCGCACTTTCATTGATCCTCAGTTGCTTCTTGTCCTGGCCACGATTCGTAGTCAGCCCGGACGGAAAAGTAAACTGATCGCTTATTCAGGCAATGCGTAAAATGCATAAAAAACATCTCAGCTATATTCACTGAGATTTTTTTCCTTGTTAAAAAAACACTAGTACCTGTACAGAAATGCCTGCCAATAGTCATACGAACAAGTTTACTGTCGGCTGATTGATCAAAATATCTTGCCATTTGTGACTTAGGGTGTTTCTCATTACATGGTAAGGTTATTGAATTACTCATGTGACTTAGGATTTTTCTCATTACATGGTAAGGTTATTGAATTACTCATATATGTTGTCGCTTCCGGGCATTTGTAACATACCTATCGATCCATACCATCGACGCCGCAAAAGTCAACAAAAGCCCTTCTACGTTTCGTGAAGGACACAAGATTACATACACGACTATAGTGCCCACAGAGGGACTAAGGTTTGTGTGAGTCCCCGCTCCTATCCCCTCCTAACACCCCTTCCCCAGTGCCGAGTAGCAAACCGGGCTCTATGCCTGGATACCCTCTTGACCTGTCCGTTTCCTTTTCTCCTCCTCCCCCTCCTCCTCCTCCTCTAGTAAGGTTTCAAGGTGAGCTATCATCGCGCATCAGATAATAATGTAGAGCCATGAATCTCGTAACTCTGCCGCCTTAATTAGAAATCTTATAATTAAAATTCAAATATTACACTTTATGCTAACAGTACGCGTTTGAACGTTTGAACAGGCAAACCGGAAATAATTGAAGGCATGAAGGACATTGAAGGGGAGGTAGGTGACACCGCGTTCTTCACTGTCAAGATTGCCGGATCTCCCACTCCGAACGTCGTCTGGTAAGCCCATGTTCAATTTCTGTGACTTTTGTATGCATCTCAGAAGGCTTAAAGGGGCGGTGCAGACATAATGCGTTTGGTAGATTCGAAAGATTACCTCGTTAGAATAATACTCACACCACTTTTAACGCAAACTTCACCCAAATAAGCTATATAATTAGGAAAAAAGAGAATTGCCATGCGACCGACTAGCTCATTTCCGGCACTAAAACCTATGACTTATTATGGGAAGCTGTGGCTGAGGCCAGCAAAAAACCCGTCGCGGTGGCTCAGTTGCTAAGGCGTTGCGCTGCTGAGCACAAGGTCGCGGGTTCGATTCCCGGCCGCGGCGGCCGCTTTTCTGATGGAGGCGAAAAGCAAAAACGCCCGTGTGTACGAGATTTCGGCGCACGATAAAGATCCCCGGGTGGTCAAAATTAATCCGGAGCCCTCCACTACGGCGCGCCTCATCGCCTGCGTTGCGTCGGCGCGTTAAACCCCACAATCAATCAAAATCAAGGCCAGCAAAAGCAAACGCGAGTTAGGAAGGGCTTATAAACTTGCAGAACGAGCTATTTTCGCTTAAGGGGGACTCACCTGACCACTTTCCTATGTGACTTACTAATTGATGACCCACGAGCTTTAAAACCATCGTGCACCAATAAGAAACGTTTTACCAATACCTACGAATGTTCACAACGGCTTAGTTTGTTTATTTTAGAGATATGTCACCTATGTACTGAAATATAAAAATAACACTTTTGCTTGCTAGACATATAGCGCCATCTAGTGAAAACTAAATAAACCAAATTGCATTTCTTGTTTATTTTTTATCCCAGTAAAGAAGTTATATATCCCTGAAAGAAGCAAACGAGGCCCTTAGGAACATTCCTACGAATTTGTAAAACATTTCGTATCGGTACACGATGCTTTTTAAGCCCGTGGGTCATCAATTAGTAAGTCCCATAGGAAAGTGGTCAGGTGAGTCCCCCTTAAGTGTAATACATATTCATTTTATAGCAGTAATAATAGTGGGGTAAACAATGGAAGTTAAGAAAGTACACGTAAACATAAAAGCACCAGTGCGTATGCTGTTGGTGCGGC
This sequence comes from Haemaphysalis longicornis, assembly GCF_048455015.1. Lineage (NCBI taxonomy): Eukaryota > Metazoa > Arthropoda > Arachnida > Ixodida > Ixodidae > Haemaphysalis > Haemaphysalis longicornis. Next base: position 384,931,841 of record NW_027526203.1, on the reverse strand, counting down.
GCGCACTATACTTGTTATAGCTGCACAGCAGTCCGGGGCTTTGGGGTTGTCTCAAATGACGCTGGCCGATTGGCTAAGCGAAATTGTTTTACGTGACTCTGTTTGTCAAGCATACCCTATGTTTCAAGAAACGATTACTACCAAGCGTAGTAAAAACAAGCCAGGTGCAAATACGGTCAGAAACAAAGCGATGGCGGACAGCGGTCCGGTACAGTATGGTAGCGCCGTCTAGGAGGACTGACGGTAAGGTCTACCACAGTCCGCTGCAGTCTAAACAGTGTACTGACGTTCTCTTGAAGACCTGTCCTGGTTACCTCATCGCAGACGTCACGAAACACGATTTGGTGGGAGAATCAAAATTTTAGCCCAATGATTACTTTTTCAGTGAATAAAACATCGTTTACTGCAGGACAAGCGCTTGGGCCGCTGTAAAACATCGAATTTTTCGAATAAAACAAACTTGTTTTATTCAAAAAAATTGTGGATACCCCTTTAAGTATCCACAAGCTAGCCTTGCTAAAAATCTGGCTTGCAATATGGTCTTGCTAACGTAGGCAGAGAACTAAATTTCTTTCGTCTTCACACCAGAAGTGATGCACTACGTTTACATCAGATAAGACCCTCAAGATTTATATTAGCCGTTAGCCAGTAGTGTTCAACCTGTTTCTCACCTCAAGCTTAAATCAATTTCGGTAATCAATGGTTTACTCAACGCGTCAATAAAATAAATCGATGAAAATAGACAAATGAAACACTTGAAAACTTGAAAACACTTGAAACTATCAGACTTTCCTTCAAACACGCTTTATGTCATGCTCATTTAATTGGCCACGCTGTTCAAGTGCTCGTGGAGGTGATCTGCAGAGAAATGCACGAAAATCTCCCGGTATGTCCTGTGTCCTTGAAGTGTTCTGGTGTAACGGAAATATTTAACGACAGTAAGCAAATAGGAACAAGTTTACAGCGCCTACTTTTTTGGAGAATATTTGTTTGTGTCAAAAAAGGGAGAGGGAAAACAATAAGTGCGGAGAAAAGTAAAAGCACCAGAAAAGAAGAAAAAGAACCAAAGCACAATTCGTCAGTTCGAAATAAAATTAAAAATTTTGAGCGTTGTTTGTTTGTTTGACAGACCACCGATTGTTTTGTTTGTTTGTTTTGAGCATTGCAAAATTGTTGATTGTCGTCGTGAGAGCAGCCATCGAAGCCGCGTAAGCTTAGGGCCTGCATGCGACCGATAAATAATCAACAGTTAAGAGGCGGCGACCTTGTCTATTACCACTACCCACAACTCGTACCCGATCTCGAAATATGGAACCATTGGGGAGCAGAAGCGACTTAATCCTTCTGACGATACCGCTTTTGGGTGTTTTACGTGCTGTGGGCACCAGCCTGCTCCAGCGCGTTCAAAGCAAGTTTCTGTCTGGCGGTCTTTCGTTCACATCAGGTAGGTAGCGCTGTCAATACGCCTAGCCTTGGACTGCAGCTCGCACGCCCTGTAAAACATGCCATGCGACACCTTTTCTAAACGTATAGCCTTTTTATGGGTCAAATACGTTTGTATCGAAATTATATGACAAATTAGAAATACCACAAAACGGAGCCCTACGTATCAATTTCTGCGAAATTTTGGGAAGCGTTGACAACTATGAAGTTCATAAATAATTTTCACACTAAGGCACAAACCTTCGGGGTTCTTTGTTCAAGTAATGGTAACTTATGACGCAATATATGGTTTATGTATCATAAAACATGTCTTATCTTGTCTTGTGATATTTCTTTTTCTAGGAAGAAAGATGGCGATGAAATCACTGTGGAAGCCACGATTAAGGAAATTCCTCAAGGAAAGTCCTACAAGGTGGAATTTGACGAACTAACACTGCAGTTAGCAGGCGATTACGAATGCGTGGCCACCAACAAGTACGGATCGGCTTCCACGCGAGGAAAACTCACTGTTCAAAGTAAGGATTGGAAATTTTTTGAAAAAGCGTTCATCTGTATTTGGACGACCCTCTTACACTTTTTGGGCGCTGGCCAGCCGTGCCAGGGCGAGTCGCGTGAATTGCGATAGACTGAAAATGAATTTCGCCTGACATGCTCATTTAAATCCAGGCATCAAGCTTACTTCAACATTCTAAGTTTTGTTGGACCATTTATCTTGTGGCGTGTGCAGCATGTTTTAAATATATATACACATTTACATACCTCTCATAGAGGATTGTAGGTGCTTGTACATCGTTCCCAATTGTACATGGATGTGCAGACCGCAACACATTTGTCTATAACACTCGAGCGGAGTGCTGCACGGACGACGCCTGTCGGTGACACCCATATGACACGGGGTTCGAGATGCTTGCACCTGGGGGTGCGCGGCCACCCTGTCATGATCAGCTTCTTTGTTGGCGCTTTCGTCCGCCGCTGTTACGGAGGATTCTTTGGCCGCCGCGAGCGCTGCCGGCGGCACCGCTCGTGAGGCGCACGAAGAGCGGGCGCTGCTCGGCGCACGCCGCTGCCGCGTCATCGTTTATCTGCTGCGTCGCTGTTCGAAAAAAACTCTGCCACGTCATCGCTCTGTCAGACTGCTACGTGTAACCGCTCGTTGCGGGCTGCTAGTTTATGCGCCGCGGTTAGTAGTTGGTCGCCGGCGGCGACAATTTGCTTTCCCGGAGCTGCTGTTATCCTGAAGTTCAAGTGGTCATGCTTTGAGGTCAATGAGGGCACTGAACGGAGAGTGAGCGAATGGCTGTGCGCGATGATGTTGTGCAATTTCTCGCATGCAGGGAAAATAGCTGCTGGAGCACAACATTGTTACCATGAAAAACCGGCAGTCAACACCCATCGTGTAAAAAAGCCCTGGGCGCCTCCGGCGGGAAAAAGGCATTCACAGTGAACCAAAGCATGAGTGGGCATGAGGGGATGACACTACCAATTACGAAGCATGAAAAAGCGAATTAAAAGTAATAAAAGTGAGTTAAGAGGAATGAAAGTGAAATAACAGTCGAAAAGGAATTATAATAAATAAAATGAATAACTGAGGGCATTAGGTTGGCTTAACGTGAATAAAAATGAAACCAAGTGAATTAAGAAAGAATTCAAAGCAAGAATCAAAGTATGTAGAAGTGAAATAATTAGTTAATTAGGTCTCATGAAAAGAATTGTCGTGAACCAAACTGAATTCAGATGGACTGAAGTAAATTCAGAAGACAAAGCGAATGGAGAGGAATCAGTGTGAATCAAATGGAATCAGAGTCAAATAATTTGAATCAAGGTGAATTAAAGCGGGTAAGTGAGAATTTTCGTATATCAAATGGATTTTAAGAGGAATCCAAATTTATCAACAGCAACCAAAAAGCAATTAGGATGGATCCAGGCGGCCTAATAAAGACAAAGCCAGTTACGAAGAATTGCTGTGAATTAAGAACAATCACAGTAAAGTAAATTGGGTGACTAAGTGCACTAAGTTACATCAAATGAATTAACAGGAAGTTAAGTTAATCAAAACCGAGACTGTTATTTAAGACGGAAGACACGGCAAACTAGGAGGAATCAATGTGAATTGGGAGGAATCAAAGTAACTCGAAGGAAAGAATTGGTGAATTAAGATGGAAAAAGTGAATTAACATGAACCAACATAAATAAAATGGATCAAAGCCTTTTACGAAACAAGACGATTAATGAGCAATATTGAATGCGAATCATAAAAACGAAGGAAAGTATATTATGTAATATCCTGATTTATCCTGATTTCTAAAAAATCATGCTAAACCTGTATCCTTTATTCACCTAATCATGCGTCATGCTTTACTTTGATTCCTTTTAATTCGCATGGATTCTTCTTAGTTCATATTGAACCCCTCAGTTTGCCTTTTCCTTACTTATGCACTTGGGTCCTTGTTAATTCAGCTTGGTTCCTGTTGATTTTGTTTAATTCAACTTTTTTACTTTGACGTAAATTTATTGAATGATGTGCTGTAATTCATTGGGATTTAGATTAATTCCCTTTCATTCCTGTTAATTCCAATTGATTACTGTCTATTTTCTTTATCTTCCTTCGTACTTTACTTTAAACCAATTTAATTCGAATTGAACCTCCTTAATTCACGCTTATCCATCTTAGTTCCCTTGTTAATTTACTCTAGGTAACTTTAGTTGGATAAGCTTTAGTTGGATAATCCTAAATTTTGTGTGTTTTTCTTTTTAATTCACATATTTTCTTTTTATTCACTTTGATTCCGTTAATTCACTTCGATATAACTTAGTTCATTTATTCAAACAATTTGATTTACTCTGATTGTTCTTATTACAAAAAGAAGCCTCTTAATTTCCTTCGTCCTTCTTACAAATTAACTTGGATCCGTCTTAATTCACTTTTCGATCCTGTTGATTATGCTTGATTCACCTTAAATAACTGTGGTATACTTTAATTCACTGAGTAATCCACTTTAATTTCTTTAATTCAAACTAATTCGGTCTCAATTCGCATTGATTCCTCTCCATTTGCTTTGTCTTCTTCCGTAATTCGCTTTGATCTACCGTAATTCTCTTTGGTTCCTTTTCATTTTAAGTAACATTCATTTTAAGTAACTTTGATTCCTCTTGGTTTGATTGGTCTGCCTTCTTAATTCACTTTAGTTCACTTTCAACCTATAATGCACTTGGAGTTCTGCTAATTAACTTTGATCTATGTTATTTCATTCAGTCATCCACTCTACTGATTTTGATTCCTGTTAATTCACATTGATTTCCGGTTATTTATTGTGTCTTCGTAACTCACTTTTGTTCCTCTTAATTCACTTTGATTACTCTTTATTCACTTTGTCATCCTTCTTAATTCGCTGTTTGAACCCCTCCCGCCAAGTCATGCTGTAGCTCGCTTCGCGTTTACCTCCCTAGGTGCGTCCAGGGGCAACTTTTATGACGGTTGTTGACTTGCTGTTTTCGCCCAATGACTTTGAAGGTCGACTGAATGACACGACATAAAAGGCTTTCGTGTTATCTCATTGTTATCGTAATCATAATTGTTAATGCTATCATATAATTAAGTTATACTAGTAACATATGGTTGTCCTGTAGCAGCCGTTTTCCCTGTGCGCGAGAAAATACACAACATAATAGGGAATAACCATCGCTCTGTTCAGTGTGGCCATTGACTCCAAAGCACGGCCACTTGAACGGTAAAAGTTCCTCTAGGAAATCCAACCGACGCCGCCATCGACCGACTACAAACACCGTGCATTTACGCGTGATTACACACAGCAGGCTGACAAAACGATGACGTGGCAGAGTTTTTTTCCCACGCGAAGGAGCACCAAACAGACGATGACGCAGCAGCGGCGTGCGCTGAGCAACGCCAGCTCGACGTGCACGTCGAGACCGTTGCAGCCAACAGCGCTCCTAGCTGGGTCATCCTCTTTAACATCGGCGGCCAAAAACTCGAACAAAGACAGGCTGGTCGAGTTGTGGGGGTTGCGCACACGCAGATGCAGGCTATCTCGAACAGGGCGTCACCGATAGGCGTCATCCGTGCAGCCGGCGACACGCCGCTACAGTGTTACAGACAAGTGTGGTGCCGTCTGACATGGGAGGAGCGCGAATGAGCGAAAGAATCGAAGACACAAAAAAACACACAGACACAAACAAACGCAGATAAGCACACAGAAGCTAACAGACGCAGGAATGCACACACACCACACGCACAGGACTAAAATTAAGGCGAACGTTCGCAGAGTTTGTTTAGGCCGGAGCCCCGGAGAAATGACACCAAGGCCCTTGTAGTCCGTGTCACCCCGGCAGTTGAGTGCCCTGGACCGATGACGTCGCTAAGTTTCAGAGGTGCATGAGCAGGCTATCCCAAAGTTGTCTTTATTGCCAGCCGAGGAGTATCAAAACGGGAACAAACACAGTACAAGGTGTTTTCTGGGCACGTTAACGCCTACATTTGATTTACACGGAAAATGTACATATGTATTCATAGAAATTAGGCATTCACCTCCAGCCCAACCCTCTTTCACGCAGCCGAAGATGGACTAAATCTTTTGCTTCCTTTACTTCTGTCCCTTCTTTCAGGCAAACCGAAGTTTGACAAAAAACCCGAAGATCAGTGCGTTTATTCGGGAGAAGAATGCGTATTTGAAGCGAAGGTGTCCGGCTTCCCAACACCAAACGTCACCTGGTAACTACGGCTAAATACCAAATAATGCTAAAACTTTGTGATGATAACTTCAGCTCCATTTCTGGACACATATCGAATGTTAAGTCAAGTGCGCGCCACTTGTAGTGACCGTTCTAATCCCTTCAGGTCCAAGGACGGCGAAACCATTGAAGAAAGTGAGAAGTTCACCATCACATCCCACAACGGCACTCACCGCCTGATTGTCAAGGATACCAAGAAGGAGGATGAATGTTTCTACACGTGCACTGCCAAGAACAGCCTTGGCCGAGTGTCACAACAAGCGGAGCTGACGATCAAGCGTAAGCATCACGTGGGCTTTTTTTTAATAACTGACAATAAGACTTAACTTAGGGGTAACGCCCGTTAGGTTGTATACATACAATGACAAAAAAGGACTACGCTTACCACTGCCAAATGTTAACTGGTTTATTCGTGAAAAAAAAAAACCTAAAAACTCCAACCTCTCTTTACTCAGCAGATTTGGTTGGCTGGACAAATTATGAATAGTTCATATAAACGGAAAATTTGTCCAGCTTGATGGTTGGGCCAGTATATTTCCTCAAGGCATATTTATTGCAACCTAGTACAAACAAAGCGCGCAAGACAAACTATTCGTGCAAAAGAAACGGCATGCACAAGGGCACACAAATGAGCTACACTTTGGCACAGAAAACTGTGGGTGAAAGCTATCCGATCCCGGGTGTACAGAAAAACATCGATCTGGGGGGTTCCCAAAAATTTAAGGGAACGAAATATGTACCCAACCTCTTTTATTTATAACTTAGCCAGCCTGCAACGTACGCTCTCCTGCATGTCTTTTCCGAACCCTGTGGAAATGGCAGAGCTTTTTTACTGAGTTCACAGCTTTTCATTCCAAGCCGGGCAGCCACAGGCGAGTTCTTTGCGTGTATGGTACCTTTTATTCTCAGGAGCAGGTCTGTGTGTCCACAAACAAATCATATGAACCCTGCTGTTTGCTTCTATTCAAACTACAAATATGAAATCTTTTCCCACGCTGAAGCATATCCAAATAGTTTTTTTTTTTTTTTGCTGCGAGCGTGATGGCCAAAGTAGTTCCAGCGTAAATTTAGTGCTGATAACAGCGCTGTATAGTTGATGAGCGCGTGCCCACTGAAGGCTGAAGTATGCATCTCAATCTAACTTTAAGTGATGATTTTTGATGTATTTTTTACTGTCCTTCAAGAAAACAACTGTTGTCCCTTTTCAAGATATGATGAATCACAAATGTCCATCGGTCAATTAGACCAGTTAGTCTTCAATGAACACAGCAGTTCCAAGTGTTCTAGCGATTGCGCGTCCGAAATGAGCACTAAGACTAAAATAACTAGTTGTGCATAACGGAGAACAACCTTCCTGTCATTTTCAGTGCCAGCTGATGCAGAAGCTCCGACGTTTATCCGACGCATGGCGGACACTGTAGCAGTAACTGGAGACAAGGTTCGCTTCGAGGTCAGGGTTGCAGGAAAGCCAACGCCAACACTGACTTGGTAAGTTTCCACGTTTCAGTTAGCGCCTTACTTTTTTTGTCTGGAAAAGGCTGAAAGAAAAAAAAATAGCCGCGTATCTTCTCCTTTAAGACGATAGTCGACTGGTGCCCCTGCCAAGTAAATGCTTCCCTTCTCTTTCCCGCTGACCTCTCATGCCGTTCCTCTCCCGTCTCGTTCCTCCTAAGATAACACGCTAGAAGTTTGCTCAAGTCAATTTAAATTTGCCGCGTTCCACTGCTCCAAGTCGGGTGCCTCAATGCCAGCGCTGCCGTACGGTGGAGACGTTCATGAATTGAGGCACCCTACTACAACGTTTATACAACTACGTTGCCCTACTCCACGAGCGTTCCAAGCGGAACGTGGAACCTATCTAGTGAAACCTTTCGTTGCGTTTGCCGTTTGATTTCTTAAATGCCGCCAACAGCCGGCGACGGTTTTCTACAGTTGATGTAGTGTTTATTATAATATCGAAAAAACCAAGCATTCGTAGAAGTTTTAATAAAGGAACACTGCAAATATCATTTATATGCCTTGTGATTGCGTAATATCTTGTTATTGATCAACAATGTTGGCAAGTATGAACATTGACGCCGGAATTCCACGTTTAGGTTTGGCTGTTGGTGTATGAGACTATTGCGCAGCTTCTGTTTCACTTTGGCTGGGTGGATGAATCGAGTAACGGACAGACAGACATACCGACAGACCGAAATTCCTGCGCTTAAGTAGCCCAAGAAAAAGTATCGTCTTTAAAAGACGCAGGCGAAACCACCAACCTTTCTGTAAAAGGCCAACAAGCTTCAAGCGGCTACATTTATTTAAATTTACACGTCTATTTTATGTTTTTTTTTTTACTAGGTGTGCAGTTTTCTTCAGTCGGAGGGGAAAAAAGGAACTTTCTGTTTAGTTGTCATTTTCGCCGCGACTCTCCCCTCAACGGGCATTTGCCTGGTTGATCGTAAACAATTATGAGATGTCATTAAAGGGAATATTTTATAAAATAGTTCCGGTGGTTTCGCTTTGCGAGTGACCAATCTATGAATCTAAGGAACTAAACTTGACAAATAACTATGCCCGACATATCAATTGTTTAAAAGTATGATTTTCCCGATAACGTCACTCAAAACAAATCAAAACGTTGTGTTCGCGTTGCCCCCCCCCCCCCCCCCCCAGCGACAACCACATTTGTCGAATCAGCTCATTGCTGGGCTTCGTCATGGGCTCTCTTCGCCACTCTGATCGCAATTATCAAGCGTTCTGGTGTATACGTGCGGAACAGACCCACAGGTGCTTTAGAACATGTGGGCCAGCCTTGTGGGTTTAGCTTGCAGCTGTGGCGAACAAACTATTTCAAATACGTACATAGCACGAACCCAATTTTGTGAAGCCAACAAACAGAATGTCGGTATTTACACACAAATGGGTAAACAATTGAAGTTTTTTAGGCTGGGCTAGCCAGAAAAGGCATGAAAAACCAGTGTGACGTTACCACAGTAGTTGGTGTGGCGGCCGCGAATGGTGTATAGTGTTTTCTCTTCTACAGTCATTTATAGATAAAAAAACGTGCTGTATGTTCGCTAAATGGTCAAACAATGGATTACATAGATTGCACTTCAAATGCGGTCGCAAATAAAAATTTGAAATATTCACTTCAGAGTCCCTTTAATCTAGGAAGAAAATTAGTTTTTGCACGCCCTTTGAAGTTTTTTTGTCGTGCATCCTCGCCATATTTTGTACAGTGCACATTAACGATGGCTATCTGAAATCGAGGTATAATGGCTTAACGGTACAGCTATTCATTCTTCAAAATGATGCACACCTGAATATCAGTTATTCGTTTAACTATTTCTTCTCATTTCAGGTACAAGGATGGAGAAGAATTGTATGAAGGCAGGCGAGTGGAAATCAAGGAAGACGGAGACACTCATACAATAACGTTAAAAGACCTCGTGATCCGAGACGAGGCCTCCTACTCGTGCAAAGCAGTCAATGCAAAGGGCGAGGCTACTGACAAGGCCCGGCTTACCGTGAAAGGTCAGCAGTAGTGCAGTCTTCTTTTGCGTACCGCTACCCAGTTTTCTCAAAATGTGTTTCTTTAAAGAAATGTGCGCACCCTCTACCCTTGTCTAATTTTTTTCGTACTGCTGCCTTTCAGAGCCAGAGGCTCCAAAAATAAAGGGACTCAAAGACCAGGAAGCTAACACAGGATCCACAGTGAAGTTTCAGGCAACAATCACTGGAATTCCAGCCCCTGATGTCGTTTGGTGAGTGCGTTCGTGTCGCCTTTGCACGACCCATAGCCATAGCTCGAGCTGCTGGTGCTTTCGTGATCTATTCTGAAGGTCCTTTTGTTTACAGCGTCTCCTCCCAACAATCATGTCCAAATGGATGAGAATGTAGCTTGAAGATGCCTGTAATCGATTATCTTCAAAGTGAGGCCTCTAATCCTTGAGGGTTATACTTTTCAACAGGTTCCAGTCAATCGAATAGATTTAGTTTCAGTAGTTGGTTATCGTAGTTATCATAGTTGTTACAGTAGTGGGGTTATCGTATTGAAACAAATGAATTGGCTCAATGACAGGCTTATTCTGAGTGAAAAATTTACACCATCTTCCCGCGAGGGGAACCATGGGGTAGATGCAACGCATCGGGGGTTGCCGTTGCGTTTCCGTTATGTTAGCGATGTCAGCGTGTGGATTGCTGTTGTTGTGTATCCTATTTACGCAGCATGTTCACCCCCGATGCGTCGCATCTACCCCATGGTTCCCCTCGCGGGAATATGGTGTAAATTTTTAACCGAGCGCAAGCTGCGCCCTAACGCACAGCTGGCACGGCGACGGGAGCGAGCGCAGCCGAGCGCAAGCTGCGCGCTGACCGCGCTGACGCACAGATGGCGCTGCGGTGAGAGCGGCGGAGCGCGCAGATGCCGCGGCGAGGAGAATGGGGGAGGGATGCGGACTACGCCGCGACAACGACGCGGGACAAGGCGAGTTAAAGAGATGCGTTGCATCTAAAAAAGTTCGTTCGTTATGTCATGGAATCGAAGCCTCTGGGGTCTACTACGGTGGGCATTCACAAATACCGCGGTTCAAGGACATTCATGAGGCTTATTTCATTTCAGTTATTTATTTAGACACGATAGCACATGCAGCTCAGCGAAAAATCAGAACTCTTCATTCTAATATCTTCCGGCGCCGAGCTGATATCGTTGCGTTCTTGATTACGTTCTCAGGAAGAAAGATGGCAACAAGCTGTCGCCATCAGACAACATCACGATTTCCTCAGACGTCGAAGCCGAGTCGTACAGCTTCGTCATTCAACGCGTGGAGGACGATGACTTCGCAGAATACACGTGCCACGCGTCCAACAGCGCTGGGGAGTCGGAAGCTAGCGCAATGCTGACGCTGAAAGGTACGCCGGCATGCTGCTACATTTTACAGCGAAGCTGTTTACCTCTAACCTTCGTACGCATGCCCAGAATTCGTTTCCAGAGGGGGTGCCCGAGCCGGGAGATGACCGCGAACAGAAATCGTGGTCGGTAGAGAGGGCGAGGCGTTCCATACTGCCAGTTGGCAGTTGCGAGAGGTGGCCGTCGACTCCAGTGTCGTGGCCGCAGATTAAGGGAGCAGAACGCGAACAAACGAGCGAACAGACAAGAAGCGGAATTCACAATTGTCGCCAACTCTCGCATTAAACGGCGGCAGCAACGAGTAGCGGCGCAACGCATAGGATGCGGAGTTCAAAAACGCAAAGGCGCATCACAAAACAAAGCCGTTCAGGCAGAAAGATTACAAAACCATTCGACAACGCGAGGCGGCAGCAAGGTGTCTCACTCGTTCATTGGGACATTCTTGCTTTCGCATCCAAAGCCTATAAGAAGTACTTAAGGCATCCTCAGACTTTTGCAGCAAAGCTATATACCTATACCCCTCAACGGTTTCACTTCCGTGGGCAAAAACGCCAAAACGCCAAGGCCTAAGATGCCGAGCGTATGCGTCAGGCTAATCAGGTATACAGCATAGAAGTCAGAATTCGTTTAAGGAAACCACAAAACAAGCATCCAAACCGCATTACGGATGATAAGGCGCTTGTGAGCAATGGGACCACCCACTATGTGTTCCTGGTAAAGATTATGTTGCAGATTATCTTTGAAGGCTAGGCAGGACTAGTGTCCCTAAGTTGAGCACAGTGTTGTACACGTTCCTCCAAAATAGGAACGAAAGCCCGTTCCTCGTTCCTTGCCAATTTTGAAACGAAATCCCGTTACAAGTTCCTTTATTGCGAAAGGAACGCGTTCCAGTTCCACTTCGAAAATTGGAACGTGTCGTTACATTAACGTTACAATTATGTTTTTAAATTAAAATATAGTGTCGGATAATCCTGGGTCGAAATTAAGTGAGGCATTTAAAAATCACATCGAACTACGTATATTATACGAATATTAACACCACCGGCAGCAGATTATCTGGAGATAAAGATAATCAAAAGAAACACTCCTTGGCGATTTTTTTCAGGGAGCACCGGACAAACTCCAGACGGCTCGAGGACATTTCGGTGCAGGATATTTCGGTGCGGACATATCGGTGTACGGACATATCGGTGTATGGACATATCGGTGTACGGACATATCGGTGTACGCACGTTTCGGTGCACGCACGTTTCGGTGTACGGACTTTTCGGCGACCAAATAATCCGGCGCTTGCCTGTTTGCGAAAGCCGTTATAGTTTTATTTCCGCTTAACGTGGGTTATGGACAACAATCTGGAGCAGTGAATTTATTTTCTTGATTGATGCTATGTTCGATGTTTGCCAGGTATTTTTAGAAATTCTAATTTTATATATTTTTGTTTAATACCTCTTCCTAGGGACACCTGTTATGCAGCCGATTGAATTCTTTAGCTCACGTTTTTTTTTTTCATTTATGACAGGTTGTTAATTTATATTCGCTCTTTTTTAGCTAAGACAATTACCCGTGTTTACGATGGTCTACCGCCTCTCTTGTATTTTTTTTAATTACACACCCTCAAATTACATGAATTACATGCACACTCAATATCCAAAAAGAAACAAACATTAGCTAGCCCCCCAGAGTGAAGAAAACCTTATGAAGAGTATTACGTAGGCTGGGCTGCCTTGCTGAAATGAATTCGTGAACATTGGTCTAGGATATTGTCGGGGAGGAAAAACGGGCCTTTTGGAAAACAGCCGCAGGTTCTAATGTCCTAAATGCTGATTAAGCGCGTACCGGTTGTGCATACAAATTCCACCCATTGTTTTCGGGACAACCAACCTTCGTTTAATGTTTACAAGCCTACATTTACCACATTTTTATTTTCTTTGTTCTAGCACCCCCACCCCCTCCCACCTCCCGCCTGTACGCTCGAATCTCGACCAGATTTTTTTTTTCAGCCATATTATTTTCGGTTTCCCCTGAAAATCCTACTGGCGTGGTGGAGTTCACGGTCTCCGAAGCGTCACCGCAGTGATTTTTTATTTTTTATTTAGAACATACTGCTAGCCTCTTAGTGGAGGCTTTTGCAGGAATTGGGTGATACATTCAGAACAATAGCACACTTCGCGTTTAAAACAGAGAAAAAGCTTTATATTCACCATGGTCGCACGAAACCTCTATAATGTGACACAAAAAGCTACCCAAAAAGCCGCTGAGAACACAATGGCCACTATGGTTTCCTGGCTACGCGCTTCCGCGCGTCGCGGTCATATCGACGGCGCCCCCACTCCAGGAATCGCTCTTTCTGCGCCTTCAGACGCCCCTTTGGGAATTAACTCATCAAGTGGCGCATATCATGGACACCCCAGGTATACATCGCTTCCTCACATTATAAAGAGAAAAAAAATGAATAGGCTAGTGTGACGAGAGCGGCAACAGTCGTCTTCAAGTTTTCGAAGTCCAGTGGACGCAATGGTGAAACACAAGCGACACCCCTCCCTCTCTACTGAGGGGGATGATTGCCGGCGGGGCGCAGCTTTCCCCTACCCTAAGTAACGTCACCGTAAGTGCGATCGTTGCTTTGTTAGTTTTAAGTAGAACTGACACCGAATGCAACGAGGGCGAGATTGATTGAGAGAATAATTAAAACGAAATGCCCACGCGCCTAATCGACCTCGTTTTCTGTTGTTTTTTCGCGGAAGTTTTGCCGGGGGGGGGGGGGAGGAATAAACTAAAAGAAGCAGCGTCTTGCACCGTTGGGTGAAGTGAAAGGAAAGCGCTTTGGTAACACTTAAAGTATTAGGGTTGTTCACATGAATGTTAAAATAATAAAAAAATGGTTGAACGGATCCAAATTAACAACGTTAATTTTTACCATTTGCTACAGAAATTGGGTTTCACGTGGAAATGCTCCGCCAGAGTGGCAATGCTCCGCCAGGAAACGAAACACACGAACGGCGGCGCAAGCACAAGTCTCGAACGTAAAATCATATTAAGTCACGAAATTACAATATTAAAGCTAAAATGTTCAAAGAATGCCTGGGACATCCCTCACTCAAAATGTCTGGGCCAAGACGTCGTGCACCAAAATGTCCGTGCACAGAAATTTCCACACCGAAACGTCCTGGACCGAAATGTCCAACACCGAAAAGTCCGGATCGCGTTTAGCAGTCCGTCCGTTTCGTTGGCTACGTTGTTACCGGGTTCACCGGAACCGGTCTGCTCCTGAGCGCGTGGAAGGGCGACTAGAAAGGGTGCGGAGGAACGGACATGGAGAAGGCAGGCCCGCGGAACTAATCCCCCTACCGTGATGAATGCCCAAGTGCCCAGCCGGGTCCCGGTCAACCCAGTAACAACGCATACGACAGAACGGACGGACTGCTAAAACTCTCTATTCTTTCCCCGCCAGGGAACAATTCTATCGCCCAGACGCACTTTCTGGCCTCCCCAGACAAATGATGAAGGGTGAAAAGCATTCTCGCGGCTACGCTGTTCCCCCGTCGAGCGCCGCGTAAGCAACCAGCATGAAAGCAAGCACAAGCTGTGGCCTGCTGCGTAGTTATTCTTCTGCATTTCACTTTCGAGGAAGCACGTACGGCTGAAGGGCGGGCAAACTGACCATCTTATAGGAAGAGAAACGCAGTAGCGCTTTGTGGATTTTTGTACTCGAGCCTTGCCATCAAAACAGCCAAATCCTAGCGATGTAACGGCAGGAACGCCGTTCCTGCCGTTCCTTCAAAAACGTAACGAGTTACCGTTACAGTTCCACCGACCCTTAATGGAACGGTGGCGTTCCTCCGTTCCTCCAAAAAGGAACTAGTTCCAGGAACTCCGTTCCTTGTAACGCCGTTGTGTACAACACTGGTTGAGCAGTACTTGCCCAAGATGCCGAGCGCATGCGCAAGGATAGGCAGGGCCCAGCATTTGCCGCCAGAGAATCTGAGCGTAGTGTCAGTAGATAGGGTGTAGAGCACCGCCACTGGGGCACGCAAGTCAGCAACGGCGGCCATGTTGTCGTTTATCAGTGTTGCGAGATCGCCGCATTTACGGCTTCGCAGTTGACTTCGACCGGGTCGTTTGTTAACAACACCACCTAGGATGCAGTAAAACGGCGCCTTCGAACACACTTCTGCTGCTAAAATGCTGTTACACGCGTTATCTTTGTTTTGATTCGCATTCTGAACGACGGCAGTTGCGCGCAGCCGCAGAGAAGGCAGGACAAGTTAAGCCTACCAGAGTTGACCTACTAAAACGCATAAACAACAAAATGGCCATGAACCGTCGCAGTGTAAACAAATGTCGCGTAATGCGAACTGACCAATGATCCTGGCGGCCGGACGGAACAACAGGAGAAAAGAGTGCGTATACTCTGTACCTTTATCTAGTGACACTAACCGAGCGCAACCGACAAGCCCGCCGAGACGACGAGAAACATTTCACACCCTCCTCCATCACCATCTGTAGTGGTTTACAACAGCTTTGTTGGGCATCCGCTTTTGCAGGGTGGGAAGGCGACCAATTTTTTTGTTTCGTGAATGTGCACCAACAGATGAAACCAAGACAACTTGATTTGATAAACCCCCACCATGTGAATGGTTCGACCCTTTTTATTCACCATGTTCATTGTAGTAATTTCAAGAGGCAGCTCTTGTTATGGTCCTCATAACACTAAGTGGGTATTTTCGTTTGCAAAGCACAATAACTTAGACACAAACACTACGCAAAACAGCATATTTGACGGTAGCGACGTATTGATATTCTGGTCTCATTATTCAAATCTTGACCTGCCGATCTATACAAAGCAAAAAGAAGACCATAAAAAGTGACCAAAAAGAATGTTCTGTGCCAAGTGAGAGCTAGCCCGGGGTTCTCTGTACAGTCTTTGTCAAAATTTTGTGGGCCACGGCGACCGTGGCCGGAGCAGGTACGCAGCCGAGCAGGAGCGCTGGGCTTGCCTCTGTCGGCTGGTTACGCGGCTAAAGAGAGTGGGGGAAACTTTCGCGCTTCCTTTCGTAGCTATGGCTGGCGCGATAAGTGCAGCGGGGCCGGTTTCTCAGATCAGGCGCACTTCGCTTCAACGCAGGCACTTTGCGCAGCACTTGTCGTGCCGGACACATTACAAAAGCAAGAGCGAAAGTTCCCCTCGCTCTCTTTAGCCGCGTAACCAGCCGTCAGCGGCAAGCGCAGCGCCCCTGCTCGGCCACGCGCCTGCTCCGGCCCCTGTCGCCGTGGCCCACAAAATTTTGACAAAGACTGTACGTGTAGGCGACTCGGAAGAGCGAACGATTACCTGCATTCATGTTCACCTCCAGGGTTTTAACGCGGAGTAGCACATCACCTGAATTTCCAATCCGCGCTCAGTTTGTTTTGTCCTCACTTGTACAGACATTCCTTTTTTCACGAGTTGGTTTGACAGATGGTTTTACTTCTGTTGTTTTCATTCACCTTAATTCTATACAGGTGAAGCACCCGTCTTTATCAAGGAGCTAGAAGACATCCAGGTCACTATTAATGAAGAAGCAGTATTCCAGGCACGAATTAAAGGAAACCCAACGCCATCTGTTACTTGGTAAGTGACTGCAGATTTGGGCTTTTAGTATCGCGAAATTAGTACAGCCTGCTTTCACTATGAGGTGGCCGAACGTTTATGAATACATTTTGAAAGTACAGTTGGTTAAAATAGAGATACTGCAAAGAAGATTTCAGGGATTTCCCAAGCAGTAAAGCCAGAAACTTTATTAACGTTAGCCAATCCTAAGCTAATGCGTCGACTAAACTCCCACGCTGAATGGCTGGATGCCCGAAGAGGAGGCTACCTGAGAGAGACAGGGAGACGGCGAGGAGGAGTGCTCGGCAATCATTGGTTTGGTATTTTGTCAAGAGGAAGAACGTTACTAGTCAATGCTCAACGCTTATTGCCTAGTTTGCCAAACCGGTAGCGCGGTTGGACGTCACTGACAGGCGGTGGAAGATGGCGTCTGTAAGAGCTGCAGGGGACGGTCTTAATCCACGTGCCTAGCAAACCGAGGAGGCACGGCGCGAGCGTCCCCACCCAATCCGCAATGGGGGCGGGGCTACACAGCCTACATCTAGGTATATGTGTGTATGTTTGGCGAACCTCCCGTTCTTATAAATGAGGAATAATCGCGGTTAAATCAAATGACGCGCATGCGATTATTAAGCCCCAAGTACGCTTAGAGTTAGGACAAGTGTTACAAAGCACGACTGTTTCTCGTGCGCAACGCAATTGCCAGGCAATTTCTCGTACATTTTTTGGAACTGTTCTTGGTAACTACACGGCATTTAAACAAAAAAAACTACACATTTTATGAACGCCTGATAAGCAGCGGCAGGATTTTTGCTACCACGCACTCCTTTGAGGCACACAGAAATGGGGAATTGTGAGCCTCAATTGCTTGTACCATTTCTCCGGTTCACAGTGCTATGTCATCGCTCAACGAATCAACCACGATGTTTCTCACCTATGTTCGGCTCATCGGATTTGTTTGTTTCATTGAGACCATCATAAGCGGCGGAATAAAGAGTGCATTCCAACCTATTTTGGCAATTGCCTCGTGGCGTTTGATACTTGCGTAGGGGTTGCATTCCCATTCTCAATGAAAATTCGTCATGGGAAATCATGGGAAGCCGCTGGTTACACGGATTCAAAGACATTGTGGCCGCTATGTACGCGTCCAAATACTTCATCTCACTTTTGAGCATACTTGCGACGTACCAAGCCTGTTTATTGGTGGGAATATAGCGCTGGAACGTGTACAGCAGTGGCAAGAGCCCCGATTTCACTCATTCATGGGCGACCCTGTTAATGGCAAGCCCTCAAGATAACCCACACAGATGAATATAGAATTCTCCCAGCCACCTTTTTTTATCCGGTATGAAGAGAAAAATCACTTTCTCGCCGACGAGGCGTGTAAGACACGTCCTTTTTGTGGGCTTCCACGCAGCACACTTTTGAGCGATGGCTGTGAAATTCGCACATCCACGTAAGAAACATTCTCGTAACCTAAGTTTTTTTTTTATTTCGTTATCTTTATTTTCAGCTGATAAATAATGTTCACCTTTATTACTTTATTGTATTATTTTTATTTTGTCACTCCCGGAGACTGTTATACAGAGTGTTGCAACGTTATGAAGAGAGCTCTAAAATTGATTTTCTTTTACCTCCTTCCCACCCGGCTGATTTTTTCGAGCTTAAATTTTGCAGAAAGATCTAATTTTTGGTCTTTTTGGTTTAAAACAAAGGTTGGCAACCGAACTGACCTGGTTATATCGAAATAGAAAAGACAAGTATTTTGATCTATACGTCTAGCGCCCAAACCATCTGCTCCTAGCACCGCTTAGAACAGCCGCGCCGTCTTTCGTGCAAAAATATTGTCTACCATAAACTGGCTCCAAATATTTTTCATTGGCGCCGATGAAGTGCGACGCTCCTCCAATCGGCCGTACGGAACGTAGTGCCCATAAACAAAAATAGTTTTTATTTTGGCCCGTGCGGTGGCAGTCTCGGTTATAAACGAAATAGACCATGAAATAAAAGAACCACGGAAAATTTGGGCGCGAATGTGGGATGCATGGTTTGGACCGAATCAATTTTCAAAACGTACGTAATGGCGTTCCAACGTTGCGACACGTGCACCTGTTTTTTTTCAGAGCAAGTTAGCTACTCCCTCAAACAGTGGAATAATTGATTTATAATTATACACTGCCGAGCACACTGTATGCATGCGTGGTTCCGAAAGTTACCTCATACCTACATCAAAAGGCTTACTTTTACTCGTATAGATCGTTTCGTGGGTTTCGTACACGTGGTGAACCCAAACCACGGCTCACTCAGAGATCGGGAGTCGGTTAGAATCTTTGTATTTCGAACTTAGGATTTAAGTATGTCGCTTTTAGTTTCCCAGCCATACCACTCTTCCAGTCGTTGTTCTACAATCCAGTAAATACGGTCGAATCCCTAATCCATTCACTGTCGATTTATTTGTCTCTTTTGCTTTTGACAGGTTATTAAATGGAACCATACTGTCTGAATCTGAGAATATAACTATCTTAGAAAAAGGGGACACGTACACACTCAAGATTACGTGTGTAACCTCTCACGAGGTTGGCGAGGTGGTGTGCAAAGCCAAGAATACCATGGGACAAGCGTCATCAAAGGCCGATCTTACGCTAACAGGTATGCCAGTGTTTCTCCTCGCACATGATCAAGAAGCCCAAACTATAAACACTTTGCTTTCGAAAATCGGTTAATTCTCCACAAATCGCTTCTTCCAACGAAGTTGTCTGTTCTGTTCGTAGAAAGCGCTCCGACAGTGGCGAAGAGCTTGCCGTCCAAAGTGCGCGTGGAAGATGGAGAGCCTCTTAAGTTGGAAGCGAAAGTGCCTGGTCATCCGGAACCGGAGGTGCAGTGGTACGTAGCCCGTTGTGATAATGAACCCGAGTGTACAGGACAGACTTTGTACCTTAGGGATGAGAAGCACGAATAATTGAAACATGAACTTACTTTTTGTGAGAAATCCTCCATGATTTTTTTTTCTCCTGGGGAAGGACAACCTTCGCACAAGCCATCTGCGAGTCCTGCAGGCCCTGATTTTTTTTTTTCATTAAAAATCTCGAGGTTGAGTGGGCGTGGCGCCACAAGGGTGGACTCATGCTTTTTAAGTCCTGACGTGTCTCTGTAATTTAAACACTGAGGAACGTGCTACATCTTGCCTCACCACAGTGCTTAAGCCCAGAAAATTATTTTATTAAAGATTAGCTAAATGCTTCAAAGAATTCCTGTGAACAAATGGCCTAAAAGAGTTTTATAACCACGTAATTAGTACCAGACCTATTTCTGCCTACTTTTTTTAAACCAACTCCTACACAACCCTGGTTTTTATTTTTGTATATTTTTCTACAGACAGGGAGCGTGAAGAAAAATTGTATGCGAGCTTTTTTGCCCCCATGTCACTGTACCACCGAAGCTAAATATTCTTCCCACAGTAGAAGTCTTCACACGCTCGTGAGCTTAGGATGCTTGTAAAGGACATTAAATTTCATTTCGGAACGTTACTGAGTAAACTCGGAGGAAGTTGGTTCTGCTACTAGCTCCGGGTCCCCTCATAAAATAGCCATAGGACTACACATTGTCTTTCCGTTGTACATACCACTACTTTCGCTTAAAAATTTATAGGACACACTTAAAAGAGTGTAGGTTACAACGGACCCTCACTGCGTTGTTCATGGTACTTTTGGTCGCAGTAAGCGTATTCCTTTCCTTCGTGAATGTCTCAGCGCTGTAATTAAAGGAGCCATGAAGAGAAAACACAAGTTTGGTTCATTCAAAAGATTGTGTCGTTAGAATCATACTGACACCACTTTTAACGTAAACTTCGCTCAAATAAGCTACATAATTAGGAAAAACGGGAATGGTCATGCGACCCACCAGCTCATTTCCCGCAACAGAATCTGTGATGTCACATGGGCTAAGCTCTGCGATTGGCGGAGGCTGGCAGAAGCAGACGCAAATTAGGTAGAGCTTACAAACTAGACGAACGAGCGATTTGCGCTTAAATTTAGGGCACATTCTTTACAAAGCAATAAGAATGATGGGACAAACAGTGGAAGTTACGAAAGCACATGTAAACATAGAAGTACTGATGCGTTCTGCTGTTCGTACTGCGCACAGCATGCTTTGGTTTAGCTGCACAGCACTACGGGGCTTGGGGTTGACGACACTGGCCGATTGACGCAAGCAACGGTGTCTTACGTGACCCCATTTGTCGAGCGAGCACTGTTTCAAGGAACGAATATTTTCTCCCAGAACAAAAACAAGCCAGGTTTAAATGCGGGCAAAAACAAACCAAACGCTTGCCACGGTATGGTGGCGCCATCTAGGTTACGGAACGTAAAGAAACGCGGGAACAAACCACAACCGCTGTACAGGGTGGAGACAACCTTTGAACGGTCCCGTGCCGCCGCAATTGGGCCAACGGGCTCAACGCGTTATTCTTTTCGTTTCCCACGAGACCTAGCAACGCGAAACAGACAATATGATTCAAACTTCTTCAGTAAACCGCGTTGCGGCGATAATTTTAGCGCAGTTTTGACACAATGACTTGCTTCGGCGGCGAGCGAGCAACCGAACATGGCGGCGCCAGCGTTACGTGTCTCTACCCTGTACGGCGGATGAGTGAATGAAGGTACTCTAGGCTGCAGAGCGGTCGGTTCCCGTGATGTCACTTGGGACTACGAAACGCACGATTGAGCGGGAAAATCAAAATTTTAACCTAAATTGTTTAATTTCTCAGTGAATAAAGCACCGTTTGTATCCGGACAAGCGCTGGGGGCACTATAAAACACGAAATCTTTCGAATAAAACCAACTTGCATTTTCTCTTCATGGCTCCTTTAAGCAAGCTCGTTCTGGTGTCTCCGACAGGTTGAAAGATGGAGAGCCGGTCGTCCCCTCGGACCACGTAAAGCTGACACAAGAGCCAGATGGCACGGTGGCCCTAGAGATGGACGAGGTCCGTCCTGAAGACGCCGGCCATTACAAGGTCCAGGCGAATAACGACAAAGGGCAGGTGGCCTCGGAAACTGACGTGGAAAGTAAGCAATACAGCACCTACTACCTAAAAAAAAAGCTCTAACATTTGTTTGATTCTCCGCAACGCACCAGAATCACGACTCTCAATGAGCAAAACGAGCAAACAAAGGCCGAGAAGGCAATGCCACTTTAGAATCTGATCCACCGTGTGACGTACGTCCCAATTCAAAAACGTCCTGCTCGCATTGTTTTGACGTCACGGCTCAGGCTACAATTCCGAGCCATATCTTGCGTTCGCCCTGGTGATTTACCGAATTCCCTCTCGTGGCGCAGTGGGAGAGCATTCACGTGCATTGTGGAAGCAGACTCAGGGTAGTTTGTTAGATGCACAAAGGAAAAGTGGCGAAAAATGGCGTCTGTATCTTGATTTGGTGTGGAATTTTATTGTCCTGGCGAAAATAATTTAACCTCACGCTACGTGCAATGTTCCTGCAGCCCAGCCGAAGGGTGATGACAGCGTGAAGGCTCCTGCTTTCTCCGAGGGCTTGAAAGATGCTACTTTGACTGAGGGTAGTCCCGGACACTTGGAGGCGAAGCTGGCCAAGGGCAGCGCTCCTTCTGACGTGAAATGGTGAAATTTTTGTGTTCCCTTTGTTTTAACCTGTATTGCGATTCGTTGCTACCAGGTTGTTCCCAGCTGTAGTGCTTTTTTTTTTTTTTTGCTGCTCCTTCTTTCTGGAATGTGGGTCGCCAACTTACCACCGGCTGACGTTTCCACTTCGCAGGCTGAAAGACGGAGAGCCACTCAAACCATCTGACCACATCAAGATGGACGAGAAGCCGGATGGAACTATTGCGCTGGATATTGACAAGGTGACCCCCAGTGACGCTGGTCATTACAGTGTGATGGCCGGGAACGACGAGGGCCAAGCTGCGAGCGACGCTGATGTCAAAAGTACGTACCGTGTGTGGCGTACAGGCAAAATCACGTGATTTTTGTGCAGTTCTCTGTTCCTCACAATATACTGTTACTGTAACAATATTCTCTTCTGCAGCAAAACCAGCTGACTTGGAAAGGAAACCAGTCTTTGAAGAAGGACTCAAGCCGACTACTCTGACAGAAGGCGAGCCGGGACGTTTGGAAGCCAAGATGCCGGCCTCCAATCCAGCGCCGGTGGAATGGTAGAAGCCTTGTTCTGAGTAGCTACCTCTAAAGCAATGGATACGCATTGTAAATCAAAACCCAATGGCAGAGTTCAGTTTCAAAACACTTTCAAAGGGGTACCGTACGAAGTATAGAGAGGCGTCAGCACGTAGGTTACCAGCGTAAAAATGGTGCTCACGCTTTTATATTTTTTATGATTACTTGAAATAGTTTTATTAATAAAACGCGGATAACTTCTTCCAATTGTTCCAGTACAATAAAGCAATTTTTATAAACTTCTAGTGGTGAATTAAGCACACCTTTTTGTCGCATTCATGCACGCAGGACAAAAGATGGAGAACCAGTGAAGCCTACAGACCATGTGAAATTGGTCGAAGAGCCTGACGGAACTGTTGCATTAGAACTGGATAAAGTTGTCCCTGACGATGCGGGCCACTACGCAGTTAAGGCTACTAACGACAAGGGCTCAACGTCATCCGAGGCGGACGTCAAAAGTAAGTTGTGCGCATTAACATTGCCTGTAGGACACGGGTAAACTTACCCTCATTATACGGAAAGAGAAGAGTACAGACACGTTGTGACGGATAA
This sequence comes from Haemaphysalis longicornis, assembly GCF_048455015.1. Taxonomy (NCBI): domain Eukaryota; kingdom Metazoa; phylum Arthropoda; class Arachnida; order Ixodida; family Ixodidae; genus Haemaphysalis; species Haemaphysalis longicornis. The sequence continues at coordinate 384,908,412 of NW_027526203.1, read as the reverse complement.
GGGCTGATTAATCTTGCCGTTTACGCAAATCCTTTTACTTTCTGTCCCAGCTCAGCCAAAAGGAGAAGAGACGAAAAAGCCGTCCTTCCAAAAAGGGCTTCAGCCTACGACACTGCCTGAAGGAAAACCGGCACGGCTGGAGGCCAAGCTGTCCCCAGATAGTGCGCCAACAAAAGTTGAATGGTACGTGAAATCATGGTTGAAATGAGGGAGAGCACCTATTGAGAAGCATGAAAGGGAAGGACCAAAGTGTTACTAAGTGATTGTTGCCAAATGGTTGATTCTGTGAGCCTGTTTTTCCTAATATTCATGCTTTTTTCCTGCAGGCTTAAAGATGGAAAGCCAGTCAGGTTAGACGACCGCGTTCGAGCCGAACAGAAGCCTGACGGCACGTTGGCCCTGGTCATTGACAATGTCAAGCCTCAGGACGCTGGTCATTACGCTGTTGTAGCTTCAAATGATGCCGGAAAAACACCATCTGAAGCGGACGTAGATAGTGAGCAAATTGTTTTTGTTGCTTGCTCCAAAGACGACCGCTTCATAAAACTACCAGACGGTAACTTAATTATGTCCACATTGAGTGTACTCTGTGGTATTAGTAAACAGATCAGGAAAAAAAACTTTGTTGCTTTGTTGTATCCACGGGTGGGTCATTTCACACAAGTTAATATTTATTTCTGCAAACAACGAAATATAATTTTATTTATCTTCTGGCGCTCCACGCACGGTACCACCAGTCTTCTTAGGTGCAACCTTGGTAACCAAAGAACACATAAGGAGGTATAACTTGGCGACTAAATTCTCTGACCACCACTACACCACATCTCGTATTCACGTTTTTTTTTTTTTGTAGTATTACTCTGCATCGTTGTCTTAAAATCACACTAATATTTATATTTCCAAGGTAATGTCAGCAGAGTTAGGCTAAAATTAACCTAACGTATACATTTATTATCTATGTAAGAACACGCGAACTACTTACAGTAAGACATCCGTACAACCTATGCAAGTATTCATATTGCGCCAGTTTTAACTCGAGTGCTTGCTACTGTTTGTGTGATGAGACCTGACGTGTTAGTTTGTCATATTTCTTACTCAGCCTCGCCCCGGAAGGGAGCCAAAGACGAAAAGCCAACCTTCCAGAAAGGTCTTGAACCGACTGAGCTGACTGAAGGAAAACCGGGAAAGCTGGAAGCCAAGCTCGCGCCTTCAGACAAGCCGATAGACATACAGTGGTAGGTCGTCTCTTCATTCGCTCAGGTTACCACTACTCAACAACGCTAGATCTTCGTGCCAAGTTCGTTAGCTTCGTCTTTTTTTCGTGTGTATTGCTATATAAGTCATCAATCTAGTGGCTAGAAGCGTAACAAGGTTCGTTTTATTGCGTAATGGCGTTTGTTGCGCAGCAGAGGAAGGGAGAGACACGAATACGTAACGGCCAAACGTTTGGGGTCTAGCGTCGTCAACCGGTAACCACAGCTCGAGGTTCAATGAGTATGGCGTTGCTTGGCATGTTGTGAGGCTCACCTTGAAGGTTACCTAACGCCAAGCCTAACATAAGACGTTAGGCCTAACATCACGCTTTGACGTCTAACATAGGCAAGCAGCACCCATTAGAAAAAAAAAGTACTTATTGCCCTCATCGTACTTCAAGCTGCGGGTACAGGTTGACGTCGTAAGACCTCGAAGCAAAACGTTAGCCTAAGCTCCGGTGCATACACAACAGTTGCTTTCGTTATTCTAGCAAAATGATGCCTACCCACAGAGTTGCACACACCCGCAGTGGATAAGGGACAATGCTTTATAAACGTAAATGTTGCTGCTGCAGCGCTCGTTACTAAAGGCGCTTGGGGGAGGGGGCACGCGCTGAGAATCAATGCATAATTCAAACCATGACAGTGCAGCCACAAGGAGTGTTGACGATAAGAAATCTGTGCCCGTACATTTAATCCTGTCCGCGTGCTATCCTACCTGGCAAGGTGTTATATACACATAGAGCAGCCCATACCCTCAATGGGGTGTCGGAAAACGTTTTACAGGGAGAAATTTATGCGCCTTTCGGCCGATATTTTATGGAAGCAATCCTCCTGTAGACTTTTTCGAGGGTTTGAAAAGTTAACTTTGGAATTATAAATACACGGAAGTTTGACCTCGAGTTTCGGGCGATATTTAAAGCCGTATGCTATTTGCGTCATACCAAGTTCTGAGGTCCTTTTTTTCTTTTGATTCCACTGCCTATAGGCTGAAGGATGGCAAACCTATCCGTCTTAGCGACCGTGTGAGGCCCCAGGAGAAGCCTGACGGCACCGTGTGCCTTCTCATTGATGATGTCAAGCCAGAGGACGCCGGTCGTTATGCGGTGGTCGCTAAGAACGCCGACGGGGAGACACCATCCGAAGCAGACGTGACGAGTAAGCAGCGTTTCGACTGGGCAAGCCGCTGCTCACTATACGTTTTCTATCACAGCTTTGTGCGCGGGTTCAGTTGTGCTTTCTTTCATTACCTGTGCAGCAAAGCCGGAGAAAGCCGGCGCCAAGCAGCAGAAGCCGGCCTTCGAGAAGGACCTTGAACCCACGACGTTGACAGAAGGAAAGCCCGCCAGGCTGGAGGCGAAGCTCGCTCCAGGCAGCAACCCTACGAGCGTCAGATGGTAAGGGACTTTTACGTCCTCTGGGACCTCATCGTCCAGCCTATTTATTATTAGACCCATGGAGGAAAGAAAAGCTTCACAACGTGTTTCACAAACTAAAGAAGCCTTATACCCGTACCACACGTACACGAAAAAGCACATTTACTGCTTTTAAGATACCGAATGGCATTATTTGGGCGGGCCGTGCTACACGCGGAAACACGAAGACGTTAAATGTGTTAGACATGATGGTGATAATGACCAAAAAGAGAAATGCACTCATATTTTACAAGTTTTTAACCTAGAGAAAAACTGCGTACAAGGGTTAAAATGTTTTTTGTGAAAGAAAACGTTATGAGAAATAGTGTTTCCTAAAAAATGGTGTGAGCCGTTTCTAAAAGTGGCTTCAGCAGCTGCGGTCACCTGCCAGCGGTAGCCAAATCCAAAAATTTCAAAACGACGAGTAACACGATGTTTTGCCTTTTGCCGGCGTTTTAGTGAACTTCGTTTTCTTCATAACATTGCTACCAAGAGTATACAAAAATTGTCTTATTTCGACGTTGAGCTACGTTTCCGCGTCAACTTGCTGGTGCTGACAGTTTCGTTGGTTTTATTTGGTGCTCATTGCGTTCGAGGGTAGGCAGATTTAAGGCGTTCGTGAAGGAGAATGAGTTGTGCGGAATTCCTTAAACAAAAAATGACGTTAGAGCGAATGGCATTAGATTTTGGCGTGTAGCAACAAATTAATGGCATTAAAACTTAAGACATTAAGCGCTTAATGACATTTCTCGTGTACGTGTGGCACGGGTGTTACTCGTCAAATGCCCTATAATCTCTGCTTTAGGCTAGGCTTTGAGACGCACGCATAACGATGATAAATAAAGCAAATAAGAACCTTCACTGGTCAATCACATTCTTAGTACCTCTTGAGAACCCATAATTTATTGGTACGACAGGACAGGTCTCGCACTCATTGTTTCAATATACCATACTATCGCAAATGACACTAAAAACCGCTCATAGGTCTTATCGCAAACACAAATGGCAAGACCTTCCCAAATTCTGTGCACCTTAAACATTGGCTTTTGTGCGCCCGGTAGGCTCAAGGACGGCAGGCCCCTTCGCCCCAGCAGCCGCTTCAAGCCAGAGCAAAAGCCGGACGGAACGTTGGCTCTTGAGATAGATGACGTGCGACCAGAAGACGCCGGAAATTATACCGTGGTGGCAGAAAACAACGCCGGAGAAGCGGAATCAGAGGCTGATGTCAAAAGTGAGCATATACAATATTTCTTCTTTTTTTTCACTATACACCTCCGCTGGTGGTGCCCTAATCATATCCCCGCTCCCTTGACCCGGCCACCACCATTCTACCCCCCTAATTACCAAGAACCACCGCTATCCTCTGGTTGTCTCTGCAAGCTACCTCACTGGCATCGCTTTTCCCCCCAGAGAGGGCGAAGTTTTCATCAGTGAGTTCTGCGGCAATGCTGCCTGTCATCCCTACAGTCTTAAAAAATCAATGACAACCACACATGCGTCCCAAATGCCCCTGCTGCAGCCAGACAGTTGAGGCCTACCTCAGTCACCTCGTCTGGACATGTTGCCCTTTCCAGAACACATACCCGAAACATTGACAAGATACAACTCACACTTCACGGCTCAGGAGCTGTCACTGCGAATTACAATCCGTAACACAACTTTTCACCACACTATCATCCCCTTTCTCGAATGTGGAACTTTATTTAAGCTATAACCGCCGTTTGAGCGATCGGTGACAAAGACATCTGCGTAGCCTGTTTCGATGCTTCCGCGCAGGTATCGCCATCTCTCGGCCGCTCGCCTCACCGCGCGCCGCGGCATCCACGGCCGGTCAGTGTAGGCTTGCATCGCGGCAGATATCTGATCGCCGCTTTTAAAATAAGCCCTGACAACAATCCCTAGCAGAATTTTTCACCACACTAACACCTACTTTCTCGCATCTGTAACTTCTTTTTAGCGATCAGATTGATTCGGAAGAGCAGCGACAAGCGGTTGCTACTGTGGTCTGCGCCGGTTCGAGCCGCTGAGTGTGCCGAGCTGGCAGGCGCGGCCGGCGTGTGCGCGGACTGTTTCCGAAGGCGGAAAACGCTTCACGATTGCCCGCTTTATCCATTTCTTGCGAACTACGCGCGGAATCTACAAATTCAGTTCAGCGATCGTCGTAGTTGACCATTGAGCAAAAACAGTGGGCGGAGCGACGCCGACGACGCATCGCACGCGCGCATCGGGCCATGTGTCTCAAATTCACGCGTACGACTAGTCGTGGCGACAGTCGTAACGATCAGTCGCATGCGGTTCGCATGCACCAATCGTCGATGTGTCTCGCGCTTAAAGCAC